>NC_134688.1:292136860-292449860 GCF_050947455.1 Rhinoderma darwinii | reverse complement strand
TAGACTTCGCTGCAATAACCTTAGGATCTTGGACTTTCCGGAACGTGCTGAGGGCACAAATCCGTCCGAATTTCTGGAGACATGGCTTAAAAACACCTTCCCGGAGGCTTCCTTTTCCTCAGCATTTGCAGTGGAAAGGGCACATCGGGTACCAGCCCTGAGTCCACCACCTGGAGCTCCGCCCAGACTATTACTGGTCAGGATGCTCAACTGGAAAGATCGTGACCTTGTCTTGCAATCGGCTAGACGAAAGCAGGAGATCCGGATTGAGAATACATCTATTATAATATTTTCAGATTTCTCTGCGGAACTGCAGAAGAGGAGAGATACTTTCGTATCTGTCAAGAGGAAATTGCGTGCAGCTAATGTTCCATATTCCTTGGCCTACCCTGCACGTCTTCGCGTGGTGGATGGAGATAAAGTTTTGCTTTTTCAGGATCTAGCTGAAGCGGAAGATTGGATTACACGTTAACCTCATAATGGAGAGCAGTGAACTAGTAACATATTCTTGCATTGCTGCTTTGACTTTCCCTGTTTCACATATACGCTTTGAACTGTCCAACATCTTACAATCTAATCTGTTTTTACTCTAGGTATAGCTTCTTAATCTCAGGATGGACGGTTTCCTTCAGAGATGATTGATTATTCTCATACTGCAGTTTGAATATTTGATATGTTCCATTTGTATACTATAATGACTAACTAGCAATTGTACTACCTGATCACTGACTCCGTGATGCTTGTGCTGATGTTATTTTTGTTCAGGAAACTATACTATTACAGGAGTGTTGCAGCTGTGATTCTAATGTGACTGTAATTCATATGATCATCACTACTGTGAATATAGTACTATTTGTTTCTAGGCTACGACACACTGTTGGACAGTTAGCTCTTAGGTGTGTATTACTAGTATATATTTCACAATACTAAATAAGTCTACCGAGGTGTATAGACACGGCTACTAGTATCTTTATGCCTGATAGTTCACTACGGAAAACATCCGCAGGGTACAGATCATAACTCAGTTGGGTAGAGCTAATAATGAAAAGTGGGCTTTGGCTTCTTTGGACACAGCTAAAGCCTTCGACTCAGTAGAGTGGCCTTACTTAGTTTTAGTACTTAAGAAATTCGGTTTTGGCCCTCAATTTATTAAGTGGATTTCCATTCTGTACAATAAACCAAAGGCTAACCTCTTAGTTAATGGTCAATGCTCTCCATTTTTCAATTTAGGAAGGGGTATCCATCAGGGGTATCCATCCAACAAGTTGGCTGTTCAGGCATGGAGGGCAGCTAAAGAGATATCTCACTACCACGGCCTTCATCCCACGATGCCTCTCTGGGGAAACCCTATGTTTTCACATATCTCTTTACTTACAGATACTGTGTTTTGGTCTTCACATGGTGTTGAGACTTTGGTGGACGTGTACAGTGATGGGACTCTTCTATAATTGACACAGATACAGGAATTATACCACATACCATGCTCATCATTTTAGAGATATTTGCAATTAAGACATGCTCTCCGAAGCTAGTTTCCAGGTATATCATGCCCGATGCCTGACTATCCCTTGATTGGCATATCTGTAACACAGGGCCCTAGGGGCATTATATCAGCAATATATACATATCTTTTGGGACACAAATTGGACTCTACGCAGTTGGTCTCTGAGACTAGATGGAAATCCCTTATTCCAGGTTTATCTGTGAAGGACTGGGAGGAGGCACTGGCATCTCCACTTTCTGTATCTCCTGCAATTAACAACCATATGACTCAACTATACTTTCTGCATTTATGCTACTTGACCCCAACACGTCTCAATAAAATAGGAAGACTCCCACACACTAGATGTCATAGGTGTTCGAAGCCACAAGCTGACTTCTGGCATATCGCATGGGAATGCTCATGCATTAATTCATTCTGGGGGGTTGGATATAATATCGAAGTTGTTATCTCTTCTTGGGATCCCGGTGCCTTTCACCCCTGAGGTTTGTCTTCTGGGTCTACTAGATCAGTCGATATGGTTACATTATACCAGGTTCTTCCTTAGGGAATATTTTTTTTTTTGCCCGAAATGCCATTGCAATCAGATGGATGGGCGATAGACCTCCTACTTTTGGCCAATGGATACACTTGATAAACGCGACAATTCCATATGAGAGAATGGTTTATACTTGTTTTTGGAGGATAGGGGGATATCACTATCCCGAGCTGTGGAAAAAAATATGTAAATTCTCTGGTTATTCTGGTATACAGTTTAATCCTGATAAAAGTCTAATTATGATTCTTGATAATTTACGAACGGATAGTGTTCTTCTTGATTGCAACGTTTTGTTCAAATATTTGGGGATAAATATCTCTAAAAATATTGCCAATTATGTTGAATTAAATATAAAACCTTTAATAACCAAATTTAGTGAGAAGTTTAAAATTTGGTCAAAACTCCCACTTTCTCTACAGGTACGATCTGCAGGGGCAGATTGGCCATTGTAATTACCGGGAAGATTCCCAGTGGGGCGCTGGGCTGCTGGGACGCTGGGCTGCCAGGCCACCCATCCCACCTCCTCTGCGGTTACATTTATTTTAAGTATGTTTCCTCCTGTGCACAAAACGTCCTGACGCTGGCCAGGCCAAACAAATTATTTTATATTAAAAGCGTTTTTATTGTGCAAAAGTAGTAGAACATGAAAAAATCTATCCATATTTGCTAACGCCATAATCGTATCGAACCATAGAATAAAGTTAACATGTTATTTGCACCACACAGTAAACGGTGTATAATTAAAATGCAAAAAAATAATTGTGGAATTGCTGGTTATTTTCCCAAAAGTTAATAAAAGTTAATCAATAAACTATATGCAAGTCAAAATAGTTACATTAAAATATCAGCAGATAAAGTGGGCAACTGCCCTCATAATTGTATTAAATTGAATTATTGCAGGAAGGAAAGGAACCACACTCGGTGTACACCACCAATGTATATCTATGAATTGGAAACAGGAAAGGGGAAAGAGGGAAAAATTGTGTGGTTCTATAGAAAATAACATTTCAAATAAAAAAACGTTATTAGTAAATTCATAATAAATTAAAAAATCCAATGAAAGTAAAATGTAGCAAGTGCAGATGTCCCCTAACTCTGCACTACGGACGAAAATCAGTCCATATGTTGAATAGATACTCTGCAATGGTAATTGTTGGACAAATGACAATTGTGTGAGATGCTTCTAGTATATATAAATCACTAGTCCCTAATTCAAATTGCTGCACAACGGTAGAACCACAGGCGCATGACAGTAGACAGTCTTGCAATATGGAATAGGGTTGAAATCATTGAGTGTGTTAACTCTATTTGTTGTTGAATTGAAATTGACCCTAAATCAAGAAATGTCATATTGACGAATCAATGTGCAAGCAGTGCTTGAAGCACTATACGGTGTTAAAGGGTATTGAGTTTGGATTGTTATGGTTACTTTCTATATGCTGTCTATACACATGCTATAATGTCTGATTCTCATTGTCTCCAGACATCGCAGCCACTCTGTGTATCATGAGTATATTGTGTGCTGGACTAAGGAGCAAAAAGACCCCTTATGTACCACAGTATTAAATATTGACATCCTGTGTATCAGAGTATCAAACATGCCAATAAGTCACCTGTGTTTGCAATAGCGCTTTGAAAAGTTTCGGGCTAGATAAGAAAATTTTCGCCCTGCTAGTGCTTTCGTAAGAGTAGAGTCTCTCCACCGGGCTGTAAGATTGAAGCCCAGCGGTGGATAGGCCCTGCAATAGAAGCAGTTGGGCTGGTGAATGGCAGCGGTGACACCTGTGTTCAAAGGAGCACATAGGGCAGCGTGTTGGAGACCGTAAGCCGGGAAAGCCGCTCTGAGTGTGTTGTCAGACTGGCCACTTACACTCATCTGTTACTCCACGAGTCCCGCTTGCGGGGTGAGTCTGGAGAACAGTTGGCGCATGCGCTGGAAAACCGCTATGAGATGTACATAGGCTATGAGATTTACATAGGCGGAGATTTACATAGGCGGGATAATGATTTACATAGAGGTAGGCTAGATAGCTTTTTGCAGAGGATTCCTGAGACCTAACATTGGATTGATTAAAAAAGTGACTAAGCACCTGACGCACATTTCGTCTGCATTTCCGACTTCTTCTAGGGGTGGTGACCGCCAAACCAGTAGCCCTAAAATAGGTAAGTTGACTGATTGACAGAATTAAAGGCTAATCAGAAAGGATTTAATTAATTAAATTGTATCAGTGTGTAGCAGTACGTCTGGCAAAATCCAGTATTGTACCTGCTTCTCATTAGCAAGATCTTTTGTAACATAATCAGAAGTGACCTTGAAAAAGAAAAAGAAAGGAATGCAAGTTTGTAATAATATTATAAGATGAAAAGTGATACCATAAATATGATAATGAGAAAAAGAAATATAATATGGTATTGTTATCCATCATTGCTTGGTCAATGCACAATTAGTACCATTATGGATATACATTGTTGCTATTATCTCTACATATGTTACTGTATCACAGTTCACACCATGACCTAATGTCACGGTCTGTGGGTATGTGGACCCTCTAGGCCATACCTCCGTTGTGAGGAGGCAGAACACCCAATCAATACAAAGTCCCGCTCTAGGGTACCTGAATAGTCCAGACAGTGGCAGAGGCTTTAGCATGAATGGAAGTGGGTGCAGCAGGTTGCGCCCGACGTGGTGGATAACAGCAGGTGCAGCAGGTTGCGCCAGATGTGGCGGATTTCAGCAGGTGCAGCACGTTGCACCAGACGTGGTGGATGACAGCAGGTGCAGCAGGTTGCGTCAGATGTGGTGGATGACAGCAGGTGCAGCAGGTTGCGCTAGACATGGCGGATGACAGCAGGTGCAGTAGAACACGACTCCAAACACTAACAGGCTCAGGAACAAGGACACAGCACGGGATAAAGGATACAGGTAGCAGGGCACAGGAAACAACGGGAGCAGGATAACACTAAGGGACCATTTGCAAGACTGACATGGAAATACTAACAATGCTCAGGCAATGAGCAAAGGGGCAGGGCCCTTCTTATAGTCCAGGGTGATCATGGGCTAATTGATGATGATTCTCATGTGCATGCGCTGGCCCTTTAAGACTGGCCAAGAGCGCGCACGCGCACCCTACAGGACACAGCGGACTGGAGTGGAAGTGATCGCTGGTGTCTCCTGGGGGGGAAATGCGGGCCAGTGCTCACAGATCCATGACTGCGGCCGCCAGGGGGTGAGTAAACCTGATGGTCCACAGCCATGGACGCTATAGTATCCCCCTCTTACGCCCCCTCTTCTTGGGGCCAGAGCGAGAGAGGAACTTCTTAATGAGGGCAGTGGCATAAAGGTTCTCTTCTGGCTCCCAGGACCTCTCCTCAGGACCAAGCACTCTCCAGTCCACCAAATAGAAAGTTCTTCCTCCTACCCTTTTGCAGTCCAGGATCTCCCTCACCTCAAACACATCAGATGAACAGATGGGAGCAACTGCGGGACTGGGAGTCTTACTGTAGCGGTTCAGGACCACTGCTTTCAGGAGGGACACATGAAAGGAGTTGGGAATTCTGAGGGTAGGAGGCAGCCGAAGCTTATAGGAGACAGGGTTTATCTGTTGTAGTATCTCAAAAGGTCAGAGGAACCTGGGAGCAAACTTGTACAATGGCACCTTTAAATGAATATTCTGTGAGGACAGCCAGACTTTGGTACCTGGGAGATACTGAGGTGGCTCTCTTCTTTTTATATCCGCTTTTCGCTTCATGCGATCGACTGTAGCAAAATAGAGGACCGGGTCTGTTGCCAGATTTACAGAAAGTCCCCAAATGCAGAGTCAGCAGCGGGTACCTGAGATATAGCTGACACAGGAAGAGGGACTCTAGGATGTTGACTGTATACAATGTAGACTACACAACTAGGGGCGTAACTAGGAAACACTGGGCCCCATAACTCTTGACGGGGGTCCCCACCCGGGTGCCACAAGCAGCCCCCCTTATAGATAGTGCCCCCTGTAGAATGTGCCATACAGCCCCCTGTAGACAGTGCTATATAGCCCCGCCTATAGACAGTGTCACACCCCATTTTTAGATAGCGCCCCCACTTCCCCCTTGTAGATAGTGTCATACAGCCCCGTGTAGATATCGCCATAAAGCCCCCCTGAATATAGCGCTATACAACTCCCACTGTATATAGTGCCACACAGTCCCCCTCCCTTGTATATAGTGCCACACAGTCCCCCTTTAGTAGATAGTGCAGCACAGCCCCCTTAGTAGATAGTGCAGCATACAGACGCCTGTAGATTGCGCCACACTCAGCCCCCTGTAGATAGAGCCACAGCCCTCCCCCTTGTAAATAGTGCCATACAGTTCCCCATGTGTATAGTGCCACACAGCTCCCCCTTGTGTATGGAGCCACACAGCTCCCCCTTGTGTATAGTGCCACACAACCCTCCCTTGTGTATAGTGCCACACAGCCCCGCTTGTGTATAGTGCTACAAGGCAATGGCGCATCCAAGAAAAATGTATCAGCCAGGGAAATGTCAATCAAGCATGGAAAGGTGGGTTTGGAGGCAGGACTATGTGACTCTTCAGGATAGCGGCACCGCCCCAATGACCCTTTAATGAGTAATTAGCATTTTAAAAGTGGGTTTTAAAGATTTTGCTGCATCTGAAAAAAACATACAAGGGAATGTTTGGAAATATTGTCTGGTCATGTAATACCGCATGGTGGCAGTTCAAGAGGTTAAAACTACCAGACAGGTTACCATGAAATATACAATGAATTGAGAACAATTCCATCTGCCCTGCAATTTTGTTATTGTAAATATATTCTATATAATTACAGCTCCAGAACCAAGCTCTGACAAATATACAGTACCACAACCAAGCTCAGTACATAAATACAGCACTAGAACTAAGCTCTGACTTATATACAGCACCAGAACCAAGCTCAGTACATATATACAGAACTAGAACTAACCTCAGTTCATAAATACAGCACTAGAACCGAGCACATACATATATACAGTACCAGAACCAACCTCAGTAAATAAATACAATACCAGAACCAAGCTCAGTACATATATACAGCACCACAACAAAGCTCAGTACATATATACAATACCAGAATCAAGCTCAATACATATATACATCCCCAGAACCAAGCTCAGTACATAAATACATCCACAGAACCAAGCTCAGTAAATATATACAGCACCAAAAGCAATCTGATACGTATATACAGCACCAGAACAAAGCTCAGTACTTAAATACAGCATCAGAACAAAGCTCAATACATATATACAGCACCACAGCAAAGCTCAGTGCATATATACAACACCAGAACAAATACAGCTCAATTTAGTGCAACCCCTGCCGTATAGGTTTGTATGGAGTAAAACTACAGCTCCCAGCATGGCCCGAAAAATGGTAAGGATATGCTGGGAGATGCTATTTCACAAAAAAAAATCATACCACCCATCATCTCGCTGCAGATCATACAGTGACTACAGAACTGATTAGAGGCAGAATTAACATTTACATTAACCCCTTCCCGCTTTGGCCACTTTTGACCTTCCTGACAGAGCCTCATTTTTCAAATCTGACATGTTTCACTTTATGTTGTAATAACTTCGGAATGATTTTACCTATCCAAGCGATTCTGAGATCGTTTTCTAATGACACATTGGACTTTAAGTTAGTGGTAAAATTTGGTCGATACATTCAGTATTTAATTGTGAAAGACACCAAACTTTTGCGATAAATTGCAAAAATTAGCATTTTTCTACATTTAAATGTATCTGCTTGTAAGACAGATAGTTATACCACACAAAATAGTCACAAATTAACATCGTAATGGAGGTGAATGATGAAGATGTATCCAGCACTTGGTATAAAAGTTAAATGGTTTATTAGGTCATGTTAAAACAAGGAGTTTAAAACAAAAATCCCAGGACCAATTTATACCGTCTTGCACCAACTAACGCATTGGAAACGCATTGGAAATGTGGTGAGCGAACTTTTTGTAACGTATCTATTTTTTCTGTACTAATTAACATCCCCCATATGGCTTAGAACTTTAGCAGCAATTTCTCACATTTTCAAGAAAATTTCAAAAGGCTACTTTTACAGGGGCCAGTTCAGTTGTGAAGTAGCTTTTAGGGCCTCTTATATTAGAAACACCCAATAAGTCAACCCATTATAAAAACTGCACCCTCAAAGTATTCAAAACAGAATTTAGAAAGTTTCTTAACCCTTTAGACATTTTGCCGGAATTAAAGCAAAGTAGAGGTGACATTTACAAAGTAAATTTTTTGTTTGCAGAAATTCATTTTGAATCCATTTTTTTTGTAACAAAGAAGGTTTTACCCAAGGAATGCAACTTAATATTTATTGCCCAGGTTTTGCAGTTTTAGGAAATATCCCACATGTGGCTCTAGTGTGCTACTGAACTGAAGCACAGGCCTCAGAAGCAAAGTAGTACCTAGAGGATTTTGGGGCCTCCTTTCTATTAGAATATATTTTAGGCACCATGTCAGTTTGAAGAGGTCTTGAGGTACCAAAAAAGTGGAAACTCCACAAAAGTGACCTCATTTGGGAAACTACACCCCTCGAGGAATTTATTTAGGGGTATAGTAAGCATTTTGACCTGACTGTTCTTTTGTAGAAAGTTTTAGAATTAGGCCATGAAAATGAAAATCTACATTTTTTTCAAATAAAATGTAGGTTTAGCTAATTGTTTTTCATTTCCAAAACGACTAAAGGAGAAAAAGCAACATAACATTTGTAGAGCAATTTCTCCTGAGCAAAACAATACCCCACATGTAGTCATAAACTGCTGTTTGGACACACGGCGGGGCTGAGAAGGGAAAGAGTGCCATTTGGCTTTTGGAGCTCAAATTTAGCAGGAATGGTTTGCTGAGGCCATGTAGCATTTGCAAAGCCCCTGAGGGGACAAGACAGTGAAAACCCCCAACAAGTGATCCCATTTTGGAAACTGTACTCCTTGAGGAAATTTACTTAACCATTATGAAGGACAACCTAAATACCCCTCTATAAAGAAACGAAATAGATATCAGTAGGTCATGTATAATATATTATATGGGGGAAGGGCATATATTAGAAAACGCCCATGACTACGGGTGACGTCAGCGGTGACTCATAACATAATCAGAATAAAAACCTAAAAATAGAGTCAAAACCATGCTTATACTGATAAAATATATAATTTTATTGGTACAAAATATAAAAAACACACACATTAAAACACAAAGATGATTACCACAGTGTGAAGCAGATGAGGCCAGACAGTTGTCAATAGTTGGATAATAAATAAACATATATATGTGTTTTAGAAGTATCATGAGTAAGGCTTGGAGTAACTGCAACCATGAAAGCACATTCAGTGCTCTACATAGTGTATGAAATATATAAACCCAGGAGACATGTAATGTGTTCTAGATAATATGCAGAGTCCCAGGTCTGAGTAATCATTTGAAAGCAAAGATGCAGTCAGCATCAGACCCAAACAAATGGTTACATAAAAAGTATATGTGGATATATAGTATAAGCAACTTACCCATAGATTTGTGCTATCTGGCGTCACACCCGACGTACGTTTCGGCTGAGAGCCTTCGTCTGGGGGTGGTGCCAGAGAGTCTGAGGGAGGAAATTTTTGTGACCAGCCACCAATCACAAGTGTGATCAGCTAACCAATTTCATCAGTCACAGCTGATGAAAGGGATGTGACACATCCGGAGCAAAACAAAAAGTAAGAGGCCGACAAAGAAACGCCCCAAGCGTCATGCATATAACACACCACATTGCTCAAAAGTGTTCCTGTGGTGTGCGCATGCGCGAACACCACTCCGATACACGTGACCAGCATATATGTATATAGTTGATTCGTGGGAGTGTTACAATATATTATATCACACCAATAGTTGATTCAAAAATATACAAACAGAGACAAGTATCGTAACACATCATGGAATATATATGCATCAGTACAATAATATCAAATGATAAGAGTAATCTTTCCCTATCCTTTCCCTATTCAATTACAATATATCGTTACATAAATTGCATAGAACATGTATTAGACATACAATTTGGAAAAAATAAAAAATAAAAATGAAACATTTTTTTATATGAAAAACGCACATAAAAAACGCACATAAAACTAATAAAACTATTTTGAATAAAAAAATATGATAATAATACATAATAGAAATAAATAATAAATAATGAAGGTAAGTATAAATATATATATAAAGATAAAGAGAAGTAGGATCCAGCGATGTATATATAAATGGGGAAACTCGGTTTCCACTTTATTGATCACGAACAATAAAAGGTGAACACAGGAGAGATGACAAGGTGATTGAATTGGCAAATGAAAGGAAGCCTACGCATTTTGAGCACAGTCTGTGCTCTTATTCATGGCTGATTCATGATTCAGCCATGAATAAGAGCACAGACTGTGCTTGAAACGCGTAGGCTTCCTTTCATTTGCCAATTCAACCACCTTGTCATCTCTCCTGTGTTCACCTTTTATTGTTCGTGATCAATAAAGGGGAAACCGAGTTTCCCCATTTATATATACATCACTGGATCCTACTTCTCTTTTTCCTTGTGTTGTCTGCCGTGTGCCGTCACGGAGATCCGGGCGAGACTTGGACACAGGAACGTGGAGCTGGTGAGCTGGAGGTTTCCTCCCATTCCCTCATTCCCTTCTACAAATCTCTGAAAATATATATATATATATATATATATATATATATATATATATATATATATATATACACATATATATATAAACCAAAAAATGAGAATATAACAAGTATAAAAAATATATAATAAATATATTTTTTTTTTTTCTTTTCTCATTGTGTTAGATAGTGGACAGATATATGTAAAACACAATAATAAATCAAATACACCGTGTTCCAGATTATTATGCACATTGGATTTAAGTGTCATAAACATTTAATTATTAGTTTTTCAATGAAACTCATTGATGGTATTGTGTCTTAGGGCTCTTTGGATCATTGTAATCAATCTCAGACACCTGTGATAATTAGTTTGCCAGGTGTACCCAATCAAAGGAAAACTACTTAAGAAGGGCATTCCACATTATTAAGCAGGCCACCCCTGTGGGGTCTTAGCAAGTTTGACAGGCTCTCCTACCAACTTCAAATGGGTAAGACTCTCCAGAAGTAGAGTGGATGGGTGGATTAATCAATCTTTAGACTGACTGCCACTAGCTATTAGCACTTGACCATAACTCTGTTTACTTTTATGTACCACTTGTATAATGTCAGGGCATGCCTATCAATGCACATGATTAAGCTTACCGTCCTTACCCCACACTCATCTCCTGGAGTGTCTGTTACTTTCCCCCTAATGCCATAGGGAGTCTGCCTCTCTTGTTTATACTGGAATAACACAGGGTCTTCTTGTCCTTTTTGTACCTTTTTAAACATTTCTTGTGTATGTATTTATGTGCAAAATAAAGCTGTTTATTTTTTTACTATATGGCTTCTATGCTCCTTTTTCTCCTCTAGTTTATATAGTACCATATACTGCACCTCTAATTATAATAGCGCCATACACTATGTCCCTGATTATAATAGTACCATACACTGCACCACTAGCTATAATAGCACCATACACTGTGTCTCTGATTATACTAGTACCATACACTGTGTCCCACACACACACACCATGCCCCCTGTAGATAGTGTCCCATAGCCCCCTGTAGATAGTGACCAACATAGAGCCTCTGTAGAGAGTGCCCTACATAGAAGCCCCTGTAGATAGTGTCCCACATACAGCCCTCTGTAGATAGTGCCCACATATGGACTCCAGAGCTGCAAGGCAATAGTGCTAACCACTGAGCCACCGTGCTGCCATACATATAGCTTCCCCAATAGACAGGGCACCACGAATAGCTCCCCCTGTATATAGTGTCCCACATATAGTCCACCCCTGTAGACAGTACCCTACATATAGCCCCCCTGTAGCTAGTGCCCCACAGGTAACCCACTCCTGTATATAGTGTCCCACATATAGCCCATCCCTATAGAAAGTGCCCTAAAAATAGCTTCCCTATAGATAGTGCTCTACATATAGCCCAAGCCTGTATATAGTGTCTCACAAATAGCTCCCCTTGTATAGAGTGCCCCACATATAGACCCCCATGTAGATATCGCCCCACATATAGTCCCCCCTGTATATAGTGTCCCACATTCCCACATATAGACCCCCCTGTAGATAGTGGCCCACATCCCCACATATAGACCCCCTGTATATAGTGGCCCACATCCCCACATATAGACCCCTCCTGTAGATAGTAGCCCCTATCCCCACATATAGACCCCCCTGTATATAGTGGCCCACATATAGTCCCCCCTGTATATAGTGGCCCACATCCCCACCTATAGACCCCCTGTATATAGTGGCCCAAATCCCCACATATAGACCCCTACTGTATATAGTGGCCCACATCCCCACATATAGACCCCCCTGTAGATAGTGCCCCACATATAGACTCCCCTGTATATAATGGCCCACATCCCCCCATATAGACCCACCTGTAGATAGTGCCCCATATCCCCACATATAGAACCCCCTGTATACAGTGTCCCACATTTCCACATATAGACAACCCCCCTGTAGCTAGAGCCCCCCTGTAGATAATGCCACTCACAGTTTTATTAGAAAAAAACAAAAAACTTGAAATACTCACATGATCCCGTTCCCGCGCCGTCCGATGGCAATGCAGATCTGCTCTCTTCTGAGCAGGTCTGCTGGAGCTGAACGACGCATCGTTGAAAGGCGCTGATTGGCGAGGCAAGTCATTTTGTCCCACCAATCAGCTTCATTGTAAGGCACTGAACGGTCGGGCATTCAGCGCTAATGCATGTATTTGTACCTGCGTGCTATAGACGCGGGTACACTTACTGCAAGAAAGGGTGGCTCTCCCTAGCAGCGGGGCCCCCTCCGGTGCTAGCGATGCCTACGGGCATGAGAGGGCCTGTGTCGCCCGGCCTATTCATGTTAGAGGCTCGGCGGCGCTGGCCCCGTATTAGTGGCGCTACCGCTGTAGCAGCCATAACAGCTGCTAGTGGCGACACCGTGCAAATGGAGGGGACATGTCAGTTGGCGGCACGGGCCCCCTCAAGCCGCGGCCCCTGTAGCAGCCGCTACGGCTGCTACCGCAGTAGTTACACCACTGAACACAACCTATTGATACATTGACGATAGGTCTTGCCACGCAAACGTAATGAATTCTATACTATATATCATTTAGGGGCAAGAACATATTTAAAACAAGTATAGCTTGGTGTATTGTCCCTAACAATCAATATATAATCTACAGACACGGGGTACAAATAACACATGAAATATGGAAAAATACAGAAAATCTTTTTTTGGAATGTAAACAAACAATTTAAAAGATGAGCCATGCAAATCATGAAAAAGGCATCTGTCCATGCAAGGAGCATGTACAAGCAGTAATGCAACAAGGGCATGGAAACACCAAAAGGAATGGTTGTATATATATATATATATATATGTGTGTGTATATATATATATATATATATATATATATATATATGTGTGTCTAAAAGGCCATGGAAGACCCTAAATAAGTATAAGTCTACAAGTGGAAGTACAATTGTACAGAGAAACATAATCGTCTGTGCCATGGGAAAAGCCTAAACAGATGAAGATGGAAAGATGAAAACATACCCATGATGCTGCTCCTGCAAAGTTTTCAGCGGGATGCCTTCGTCCGGGGTGGCGTCTCTCCAGCGGAGGCTTCTATTTAAAGTGAGTCTATCAAATCGGGTAGATGCAGAAAATTATCAAATTGTAAAAATGCTTGCCTGTTCTGGCATCATGCGCCAGGTTTGAAGATGGCCGCCGGCATACTTCCGGACCCACATTATCGAGAGGGCATAGGTCAGCAGCGTCTAATGTCGCAAACCACACCCATCTCAATTAAGACACGGACAACACAAGACACACCGGCTACTCCCCCTGAGGTAAGCACACGGCACAGCATATATTAATGAATAGAATTGTAAGTACAAATACCCGGCTGGGAAGACAGATCACAACAATGGCAAAAAAAAGGGAGATAAGAATGGAGCATGATCTATGAGATAGTGATACAATAAACATTGGATGATATGAATATATCAGGTGTTGATAATAATGTATCAATAAGTGTTAACCAGAACTGATAGACCAATAGATATAAAGGTGAAAAAGTGTAGGCAACGATAAAAAAGTGAAAAAGTGCAGAAAAAATGCCAAATAAATGCATATCTGTAAAGGGAAGTGTTTTCTATGTCGGATATTAGTTTGGTGTGTATCTCTGCCCTCTGTGGCAGAAGACATTAGACACATCCAATGCCTGCTCCCAACGGACTCCCCTTTCCTCCTGGTCTGCTCTTGCCTCATGGCCCTTCCTGAGAGACCACACCAACTTGGACCACATGCTAAGTATCTTCTCCCCTATACACCCTAAGTAACCCTTTCTCTCCAGCTCCTCTACCTGCACATTCCCATATCCCCTGGTACCTGTTTAACCCTTTCCCAACTATTACCTGCTACAGAGCAACCCATTCCACCTGTTAACCCTTTATCCTCCTGCTGTCCCTGGTAACCCTTGCTGTCCCTAGTGACCCTTGCTATTACCCCTTAGTGTACAGGGATAGTTATTGCTAAGTGGTTGTGGGACAGAAACAGTGAGCATGTGCATGTGTATTGTATTGTAACGTAACTGTATTCATATATATGTTTAGGTATGTGGGTGGAGGTATAACGTAGGTTCGTGATACCGTGGTTATACTGTACTACGTATAGTGTGAGTATACTCAGTATATATTAATTGTTATATGTATTGGGGTATACTGATACTATACTGTGATCAGTTACTGTGTTCTGTGTTTGGTGTATTTTATATGTAAGTGTGAGTATTGTTAGTAATAAATATTACCCTTTATTTACTACGTAATTGTATTTATTGTATGGTCTTATTCCCTTGAGTAGCAGCAAAGCAAGTAAATTGACGTTAGTATAAGGAAAAGGTAGGGGAACTAGGCATAACCCTAGTGACCCTGTATATTACAGGAGGTAGCAATGGTGGGTGACACAAGCAAGTGAAATCCACCATTTTACCAGCCCTTTTACACACGTGTGTGTGTGTGTGTGTGTGTGTGTGTGTGTGTGTGTGTGTGTGTGTGTGTGTGTGTGTGTATATTATATATATACATTTTATATGTATATATATATATATACAAAACATAATTAAAAATATATTAAAAAAATGACCCGCCGGAGGTCAATGGTCAAAGAAATGGAGCAAAATTCAAATTCTCATTTAATCCAAAAGGGCGCATAGTCCTGAGAGTCCAGATACACTTGGACTCACACTGTGTTTTTGTGTTGTGTCACCTTTCCGAATATTGGTTTCAATGCAGTCTATACCCCTAACTTTTAGTTTCATCAGATCGCATGAATGATACATCTTTAGGTGTCTGGCGACGGGTTTTTTTACGTTTCCAAGACATCAACTTCTGCTGCTCCTACAATATCTCGTACGTGCTCTCTAACCGGGACTTTAAACTCTCTAGAGGTAAGGCCAATATAAATTTTGGGGCATGGGCATGTAGCGTAATAAACTACTGCCTTTGTGGAACAAGTAATAGAATGTGTAATGGCAAAGATTTTCTTACCCACCGAAACGGCAAAGGAAATTGCCCTCTCAATATTGGGACACGCAATACACCGTCCATATGCTTTGCAGCCCCACTTTGGGCCCTTAGTTACCAAATGGAAACTTCAAACTGTCACGCTGGTAATAACTTCTCACAAGATAGACTTTGAGATTTCACGACCTTCGAGCAGAAATACTGGGATATTTAGTGATGTATTTTTCGATGGATCTGTAAGCAAAATAGGCCAAAATTGTCTCATGATTTCATTCATCTGAAACCAATGTGAATGGTAGTCAGTTGTGAATCTTACCTGCGTTTCATTCTTATTTTTTGGTTTAGGGAATAACAGATTTTCTCTTGGAGTATTCTTGGCACAATAGTACGCTTGTTTTAAAAGATCTTTTACTGTATTCGCAGGCCAGAAAGCGATTTGTGAGATCATATGCTTGCTTTTCAAACACCTCAGTTGAACAGAAAATCTTCCTAATCCTCAAAAATTTACCCGTTGGTATTGCTCGTATGGTCTGTATGGGGTGAGAGGAAGAAGCATGGAGAAGTGAATTGACTGCAGTGATTTTCCAAAATACGTCAGTCTGAAGAAAACCATGTTCATCCTTGGATAATTTAACATCCAAGAATTTGGCCTGACATTTGTCATAGTGATACGTCAATTTAATATTAAAGCCATTAATGTTCAGATTGTGCATGAGAGTCTTTAATGACGTTGATGTACCTTTCCAGATGATCAGGATGTCATCGATACACCTGGCCCAAAAATGTCCTGGTCGATCGAGACATCCTGACCACCCTGAAAAATACCCCTCTCCCACAGCCCCAGGAACAGGTTGGCATATAAGGGTGCACATGCAGCCCCCATTGCTCTTCACTGGAGCTGCAAGTAGAAGGATCCGTTGAAAATAAAGAAATTATATGTGAGAACAAACTCAAGCAAAGTGAGGATGAAGTTGGAGAATGCTATATCCATATTCCCTTTAGCAAGAAAGAAAGAAGCCGCCTTAAGACCATAAGTGGATGGCGGATACTGGTGTATAGTGACTCAACGTCACAAGTGACCAGCCACATGTCTTCCACAATGCTGATCCCGTCTACCTTTTGTAGAAGGTCAGCCGTATCACGTATGTATGAAGGTAGGCATTCAACAAATCCTTTCAGATTGTAATCAATAAATTACCAAATTTTCTCGATCATATTACCCCTACCTGATATAATGGGTCTTCCCAGAAGATTTTATATATATATATATTTATATATATATATATATATATATATATATATATATATATATGTTTGTGTGTGTGTATATACAACCATTCCTTTGGGTGTTTCCATGCCCTTGTTGAATTACTGCTTGTACATGCTCCTTGCATAGACAGATGCCTTTTTATGCTTTGCATGGCTCATCTCTTAAATTGTTTGTATACATTCCAAATAAAGATTTTTTGTATTTTTTCATATTTCATGTGTTATTTGTACCCCGTGTCTGTAGGTTATATATGTATACAATGTAGAAGGGTGTGGAAGTGGTGGACTCACTTGTGTGATTGTTGTATGAGAACTCGGCCCATGGAAGAATCTGTACCTAGTCATCATGCTGCATGGAAATGAAGTGGCAGAGATAATTCTCCATTATCTGGTTAATCCTCTCAGCTTGACCATTGGACTGGGGGTGATAAGCTGAGGAAAAGTCCAATTTCACATCCAGGAGTTTACAGAGGGCTCTCCATAAGCTCGAGGTGAACTGAACCCCCCGATGAGACACGATATGAAGGGGCAAGCCATGCAAACGGAAGATGTGCTGGATAAAGATATTTGCTAGTCGAGGAGCAGAAGGAAAAGATTTGCCATCTTCGAGAACCGGTCCACCTCCACCCAGACAGTGTTGCATCCTGCTGTGGGAGGAAGGTCTGTGACAAAGTCCATCGCAATGTGCTGCTAGGGGACATTGGGTACAGGCAGAGGTTGGAGAAGGCCGGAAGGCTTGGAGTGAGCAACATTGTTAGAAGCACACACTGTGCAGTAAGAGACAAAGTCCACAACATCTTTGGATAGTGTGAGCCACCAGAAATGACGAGTAATTAGGTCCCGGGTCTTACGAACACCAGCGTGCCCAGCCAGTTTAGAGCTGTGTCCCCAGCGGAGAATCCTTCTCCTGTCTGCCAACTGAACAAAAGTCCTCCCCTGAGGGATGTCTCTAACCTGCAATGGATTGGCAGTGACAATGCAGGACGGGTCTATAATACTTTAAAGTGAATCCACAAATTCTTGTCAGCGGGACGGTAGTGGAGCACCAATTGGAAATGGGTGAAGAACAGCGACGACTTGGGATGACGGGGGTTTAGTCGTTGAGCCGACTGGAGAAAATTGAGGTTCTTGTGGTCGGTGTATATCAGGATGGGGTGAGCTGCGCCCTCTAGCAGATGTCTCCACTCCTCCAGAGCCAATTTGATGGCCAGTAGCTCCCAATCCCTAATAGAGTAGTTGCGCTCTGCAGAGGAAAAAAGTCTCAAGTAATAGCCACATACTACTGCCTTTCCTTTGGAGCTACTCTGGAACAGAAGTGCACCTGCACCAACAGAAGAAGCGTCCACCTCCAGTGAGAACTGCCGAGACACGTCAGGAAGTTGTCACGTTGGGTTTGTGGACCCACTGGGACATACCGTTCTGACGGTATGGCAGCTGGCCAACAGGGCGCAGGTAACAGTCTATAGTTCGTATAGTGTAGCAATGTGGAGAAAGAAATGATCCAGCACTGGTGGTGGTTTTAAAAGGGAGATGAGAGTCCCATGTTTATTGGAAAAGTAATAAAATCGGAAGGGAGACGCAGTCCCAAGATGCAAGTAGTCAGGATTTGAACCTGAGCCTACGCGTTTCGAACGCGATCTGCGTTCTTAATCATGGCAAGTAAGGTAATAACCGTGTGTCTGAGGTTTCCCTATATGCTGAGCAATCAGGTGTTGGAGCCAATATGCAAATGTCAGTAATTGGCAGACAACGTCAGTTAAGGAGTAGCTAGCGATCATCGGGCAAGTAAATGAAAAATGGATAAATACATAACATATCAACACATTGGTATTATGTGTGCATCGAGTATATAGTGTTAATACAATTTAATTCAAAAGGTACAATATATGAATATAACTGCAGCGTTATTGATATTAAGTGAGCCCGTTTGTGATTGGTGAGCTCGTACGGGAAAGACTGAGACACACGGCCTTACTAATACTTGTCCATACATGAAAAACAAACATGACATGTTGACAAATCAAAGCATTAAAAATGTTAGTATATAGAAACAGTTAAAAAAGGAGATGAAGAAAAAACTGATAATTATATATTTCTATAATATGATGAACTGTTCAAAATCTGTAATTGTTCAAAAAAATCTCTCGTTTGTAGAGTTAATATGTATTGAAGTAAATAACTTAATTGTAATATAATATAAATATATCAAAGTTATATCATATTAGATGTTATAATGATCTAATGTCCCAAATGAACAGAAAATTCTGGTCCTTATATGGCATATATTGATATAGCAATATAGTTTATTCTTACAAGTATATTAAATATTGATGTATTAGATATTAATCTTATTATAGAAAGAGTAAAATACTTAATTCAAGATGACCAATAAAATCTGTTTCGAAAGAGGAGAAGCATCATAGTGGACAAGAGATTATGGCTGAGTCCCAGACCAGACAGAACCTGTGAATCGAAGGCATAGGCCCATGTGTACACCCAACAGCCTGTCAATACCGCAGGAAGAGAGCCTCTATAAAAGAACAACAGTCATAGATATAAATGTAAACTGCATATGCTAATGGTATTGTTGCATTGTCGCAAATCCATGTTATAATGTGAAATGCTTTTGGGGAAATAAACATTAACGCATCGTGATGAATGTGGATTAAGTCTAATGCTATGTATGAATAGAATGCGTTTTCTGATGAAAAAAACATCAAATAAATTGAACCAATTGTCAGTTGATAATAATATTGATATGAAAGAGAGTGACACAATGTCAAAGTAAAAAATATGATTTTTGCATTCGCAGAAAAACATGTAATAAGTACGTTGACATGACTACATATTATAGGTGACCGTATGTGGCCAATATATGCATGTCAAATTGAGGTGACCTTCATACGTATGACACATTTAATTGTGTAATCACCCCTCACCACATATAGAGAACAGAGATTGATAAATCGTAATAGTGAATATGAATTATATCTTAAGAGAAAACGTGGTATGGATAGTTATAATGTTGTCTACAATGAAAACATGTATGATCCAATGATGTTGGTCCGAGTTAAAGTGCGTCTGTGTTCATATGCCATAGAAGTCGCTAAACGTAAGCTTGTTTTTTTCAGGATATTATATGACATATATATGAAGAGTATGTGTAGAGAGATTATGACTCATAGGAGAGGATCTATAGTAAAGACAAGATATACTTATATGTTATATATATGAAAAAATTATTATGGAGAGAAATTGTGGCTCATAAGGGAGAACCTATAATAAGGAACAGGATATATTGAAATCAATAAGACTGTAATTATATGGTATGACTGCATATAGTTAATCCTATATATGTTATAATGGAATTGATATTAGATGGAGTGAAACAATCAAAATGGGAAAGACTGCTGCGCAGAAAAAATCCACCCCGAAACAAAGCCGAAAAATGTAAGGAGACCAAGTCGAGCAGATAAGCACCCCGCGACCACGGCCAAAACGCCCAGCAATAACGGGTAAGTACCAAGTATGTTTTGATAGTGGTACAACATATCAAAAAAATATATATGGCTAATGTTGGCAGTATCATGGTATGAAAATGTTGCCCTTGGATAGTTGGCAAGAATATTATGTTTGTCCAGAGCGAAGCCAATATCAATGTTGACAAAGTTAACAGTACTTGATTGTAAGGGATTTGTTTGTCCAGAAAACAGGATAGTGTATTGCTGGGAGAGAAATATATACTGAGACTCAGTTAGTATTTGTTTGTATTGTTGGTTATTTGTCATCAATGAGTTCTTACATCTAGGATATGGATAAAAAACCAAATGTCACAAAATTTAGTAGCAAATCATGATGTTAATATAATTGTCAGTACCCGATTTTGAGGGATATGTTTGGTAATGGACAAGATAATGTATTACTCAGCAAAAAATTGTGATTAAAACTAGTTGTTATTAATATATATTGCTTATCATTATCCTCAATGAGAATTGCATTCTGGAATATAGGTTGGATATTGAATATCTATAAATTTAGTAATGGAACATAAGATCCTTCCTAAGGTTGAGTCCTTTCGGAAAACGGGTTTCCAAACTGTAAATCCAGAATGCCTCCCTTGTAAGTAAACGATGTTTCAAATCTCCTCCTCTGTTTGTCCCCCTTATTTTCTCTATAGCATATGTACAGAAAGAGCTGACATTTCTATTATGGCAAGTGACGAAATGTCTGGCTGCGTTGGAAATGTTGATAATAGATGGATTGCGTATATAACTGAGATGTTCCAAAATACGAATTTTAAATTTCCTTGTAGTGCAGCCTACATACTTAAGTTTACATGTAGTGCATTCAATGATATACACTACATGGTCGCTATTGCAGTTCATATAGGATTTGGTCGCAAAAGTAGTGGTTTCTGTAGAGTTTGAATATTGTTTATTTGTTTTAACAAATGTACAGACTTTGCAAGGGCTGACCCCACACTTGTAAAATCCCTTATATGTCAGCCAAGTAGGTTTGGGGTTGTTTGTTGGTAACAGTGATGGAGACAATATATTACCCAGGGTTTGTGCCCTACGGGGTACTATTCTACATCCATCTTTCAAGAGGTTCTCTAATTTAGGATCTTCGTACAGTAAAGGAATATATTTTAACACCATATTTTTAATGGTGTCAAACTGCTTACTATATTGTAGTACGAGAGTTGGAATACTATGACTTTTTGTTGGAATAATTTGGGTTCTATCCGTTAGTATGAGCGAATCTCTGTTTTTAGTTGCAACTATGTTTTTAGCCCTTGCCAAGGTCCAATCCTTATAGCCTCTAGCTTTTAACCTTTTATAGATGAGAGACTTCTCTTTGGCGTAGCCTATGTGAGAGCTACAATTACGTCTGGCGCGTGTTAATTCACCTATGGGGATGGCAGAAATGGTGTGCATGGGATGGCAGCTTGATGCATGCAATATGGTATTGCCTGATAATGGTTTGCAATAGATGTTAGACTGAATAATGTCTCCAATTTTACATGTCAGACTCAGATCTAGGAAATTGGTACACGTTGAGTTGTAGTTGAAAGTGAATCTGAGATTGGAATTATTGTTGTTCATGAATGATATGAACAACGGTATGGCAGATACATCTCCCTCCCATATGAATAGGAGATCATCAATGTATCTGCCATACCAATGGATGGAGTTAGAGAATGGGTTGGCTAGAGAATATATATGGTGCTCCTCCCACCATGCCATGGTGAGATTGGCTATCGAGGGGGAGAACTTGGCCCCCATAGAGACTCCACGTTTTTGTAAATAAAATTGATCTGTAAAACTGAAATAATTGTGCGTCATAAGATACTGGGTTATTTCTATCAGGAATAATTGCATGTTCTGGTCATATCCACTGTATTTGTGGAGATGATACCTCAGGGCCTCTAGGGCAATATCTTGAGGGATGCTGGTGTAGAGAGCAACGACGTCACAAGTGAGCCATGTGAAATCACAGTGCCAAATTTTCTTGTGAAATGCCTCTAGGACGTCTTTGGTGTCCTTGAGATATCCCGGAGTTCTATTGACCAAGGGCTGGAGAAAGGTATCCAACCATTCAGATATCCTTTCTGTAAGGGAACCTATGCCAGAGACAATTGGTCGCATGGGGGGAGGATTCAAACCCTTGTGTGTCTTGGGAAGTGCTCGAAGGATAGGAACTATCGGATGTTCTACCAACAGATATTTGAGTTCTTTGTTTGAAAATATACCTAGATTTAAGCCTTTTTCTAATATTTGTTTAAGAGTGGTAAAAAACTTGTCAGTTGGATTGTGGTGTAATCTGGTATACGTATCTGTATCGTTTAGTAATATCATAATTTGGCTGATATACATATCCTTATCTAGTACCGTGATGCTACCTCCCTTGTCAGCCATGCGAATAACTATATCTGCATTGTCATGTAGGGATCTAATTGCTTGTTTCTCAAGTAATGTGAGATTATGTGAGAAATTATCATTTTTAGCCATTTCTTGAATTTTGTGCAGCTCGCGTTCCATGATCTGCTGAAATGTGTCCATTGACTCTGTGCGAGACTGGGTAGGGTAGAATCCTGGGTTCTTAATTTCAAATTTGGATGTCAGAAGGGGAGATGGGTTAATATATTGCCCAGCTAGATCTTCCAGATGTAACAGTGTAGTTTGTTCTTGGAACAATAATTTCCTGTATACATTGACTGCTGGGGATGTTGGCAATATTTCTGATGGAGAGATGACTGGAGAATCTTCAGAGATTGAGAAGTGTCTCTTAACAGTAAGATTTCGTACAAACTTGTTAATATCAAGCAAAGTATTGAATAGATCGAAATTTTGGTTGGGTACGAAATTTAATCCCAAAGAAAGAACATGGGTCTGAGCTTTGGTAAGTGACAATGATGAAAGATTGACAACATCAAGGGTTCTTAGTGTCTCTGGTTCCTCAGTCTGCGGGGCAATATGATGTCGGCTTGATTGATGCTTTCGGCCCCCCCTCCTCCCCCGTTTTTTGGAACATCTCGAGTACGGTTGTAATTGGATCTTGATCGTTGGTTGTATCTAGACGTATCCGTGTCCGATTCTCCCTCTGCTCCGTCTGTAGTTTCAGGTTCAGTGGAGCTGAAACTGACTTTGCGGGAGTTGGAAAACTGATTGTGTGGAGAGCGTCTGTTCCTCAAAATGGATTTGGTCTTATATTTGGTATAGTTGACTCGATGCCACGTGTAGACTTCGTTGTTGCTGTAGTCCTGGTTATCTCTATGAAACTTTGTTTTTTTGATTTCTGCAATTGATTTCTCCAATTGCTCCAGGTGATCGTCAGTACGTTTCTGCAGCATAGTGAAGTCTGGTGAACTGGAGGATAGGTTGATCTCATCCCTTACTTTGCTGATATCCCTTTGTAATTCCAATAATTTGATATTTTCTTGCTTTGTGATAAGCCGCATGAGGTTGATTGAACAATCCGTCAAGATGTTGTTCCATTCCTTCGAAAATTCATCCGAATAATTGTGTGTAGGAATTTTCCTTAATCTCAGACCCCTTGGGATCATGTTTTTGGAGATATAGTTCTGTAGTGTGGTTAAATCCCACCATACTTTGGTTTCCGTAGCTGATAATTTTTCTAATTCCTTAAATTTGTTATGTAAGGATGAATTAGATAAATGAGAATAATCTGAGTCTCCAAATACTAGAGCTGCCATTTCTGCTCTTGAGCGCTGAGGTATTTGGGAAAACGACATATTTGTAATGATAATGACTTTGATATGATAGCAACAGATTCAAAAAAGAGATTTTCTTGATACTTGAACAAAGAATGAGTATAATGGTATTCTTCAAAAGGATTGGACCTTGGCAAGGGCTAAAAACATAGTTGCAACTAAAAACAGAGATTCGCTCATACTAACGGATAGAACCCAAATTATTCCAACAAAAAGTCATAGTATTCCAACTCTCGTACTACAATATAGTAAGCAGTTTGACACCATTAAAAATATGGTGTTAAAATATATTCCTTTACTGTACGAAGATCCTAAATTAGAGAACCTCTTGAAAGATGGATGTAGAATAGTACCCCGTAGGGCACAAACCCTGGGTAATATATTGTCTCCATCACTGTTACCAACAAACAACCCCAAACCTACTTGGCTGACATATAAGGGATTTTACAAGTGTGGGGTCAGCCCTTGCAAAGTCTGTACATTTGTTAAAACAAATAAACAATATTCAAACTCTACAGAAACCACTACTTTTGCGACCAAATCCTATATGAACTGCAATAGCGACCATGTAGTGTATATCATTGAATGCACTACATGTAAACTTAAGTATGTAGGCTGCACTACAAGGAAATTTAAAATTCGTATTTTGGAACATCTCAGTTATATACGCAATCCATCTATTATCAACATTTCCAACGCAGCCAGACATTTCGTCACTTGCCATAATAGAAATGTCAGCTCTTTCTGTACATATGCTATAGAGAAAATAAGGGGGACAAACAGAGGAGGAGATTTGAAACATCGTTTACTTACAAGGGAGGCATTCTGGATTTACAGTTTGGAAACCCGTTTTCCGAAAGGACTCAACCTTAGGAAGGATCTTATGTTCCATTACTAAATTTATAGATATTCAATATCCAACCTATATTCCAGAATGCAATTCTCATTGATGATAATGATAAGCAATATATATTAATAACAACTAGTTTTAATCACAATTTTTTGCTGAGTAATACATTATCTTGTCCATTACCAAACATATCCCTCAAAATCGGGTACTGACAATTATATTAACATCATGATTTGCTACTAAATTTTGTGACATTTGGTTTTTTATCCATATCCTAGATGTAAGAACTCATTGATGACAAATAACCAACAATACAAACAAATACTAACTGAGTCTCAGTATATATTTCTCTCCCAGCAATACACTATCCTGTTTTCTGGACAAACAAATCCCTTACAATCAAGTACTGTTAACTTTGTCAACATTGATATTGGCTTCGCTCTGGACAAACATAATATTCTTGCCAACTATCCAAGGGCAACATTTTCATACCATGATACTGCCAACATTAGCCATATATATTTTTTTGATATGTTGTACCACTATCCAAACATACTTGGTACTTACCCGTTATTGCTGGGCGTTTTGGCCGTGGTCGCGGGGTGCTTCTCTGCTCGACTTGGTCTCCTTACATTTTTCGGCTTTGTTTCGGGGTGGATTTTTTCTGCGCAGCAGTCTTTCCCATTTTGATTGTTTCACTCCATCTAATATCAATTCCATTATAACATATATAGGATTAACTATATGCAGTCATACCATATAATTACAGTCTTATTGATTTCAATATATCCTGTTCCTTATTATAGGTTCTCCCTTATGAGCCACAATTTCTCTCCATAATAATTTTTTCATATATATAACATATAAGTATATCTTGTCTTTACTATAGATCCTCTCCTATGAGTCATAATCTCTCTACACATACTCTTCATATATATGTCATATAATATCCTGAAAAAAACAAGCTTACGTTTAGCGACTTTTATGGCATATGAACACAGACGCACTTTAACTCGGACCAACATCATTGGATCATACATGTTTTCATTGTAGACAACATTATAACTATCCATACCACGTTTTCTCTTAAGATATAATTCATATTCACTATTACGATTTATAAATCTCTGTTCTCTATATGTGGTGAGGGGTGATTACACAATTAAATGTGTCATACGTATGAAGGTCACCTCAATTTGACATGCATATATTGGCCACATACGGTCACCTATAATATGTAGTCATGTCAACGTACTTATTACATGTTTTTCTGCGAATGCAAAAATCATATTTTTTACTTTGACATTGTGTCACTCTCTTTCATATCAATATTATTATCAACTGACAATTGGTTCAATTTATTTGATGTTTTTTTCATCAGAAAACGCATTCTATTCATACATAGCATTAGACTTAATCCACATTCATCACGATGCGTTAATGTTTATTTCCCCAAAAGCATTTCACATTATAACATGGATTTGCGACAATGCAACAATACCATTAGCATATGCAGTTTACATTTATATCTATGACTGTTGTTCTTTTATAGAGGCTCTTTTCCTGCGGTATTGACAGGTTGTTGGGTGTACACATGGGCCTATGCCTTCGATTCACAGGTTCTGTCTGGTCTGGGACTCAGCGATAATCTCTTGTCCACTATGATGCTTCTCCTCTTTCGAAACAGATTTTATTGGTCATCTTGAATTAAGTATTTTACTCTTTCTATAATAAGATTAATATCTAATACATCAATATTTAATATACTTGTAAGAATAAACTATATTGCTATATCAATATATGCCATATAAGGACCAGAATTTTCTGTTCATTTGGGACATTAGATCATTATAACATCTAATATGATATAATTTTGATATATTTATATTATATTACAATTAAGTTATTTACTTCAATACATATTAACTCTACAAACGAGAGATTTTTTTGAACAATTACAGATTTTGAACAGTTCATCATATTATAGAAATATATAATTATCAGTTTTTTCTTCATCTCCTTTTTTAACTGTTTCTATATACTAACATTTTTAATGCTTTGATTTGTCAACATGTCATGTTTGTTTTTCATGTATGCACAAGTATTAGTAAGGCCGTGTGTCTCAGTCTTTTCCGTACGAGCTCACCAATCACAAACGGGCTCACTTAATATCAATAACGCTGCAGTTATATTCATATATTGTACCTTTTGAATTAAATTGTATTAACACTATATACTCGATGCACACATAATACCAATGTGTTGATATGTTATGTATTTATCCATTTTTCATTTACTTGCCCGATGATCGCTAGCTACTCCTTAACTGACGTTGTCTGCCAATTACTGACATTTGCATATTGGCTCCAACACCTGATTGCTCAGCATATAGGGAAACCTCAGACACACGGTTATTACCTTACTTGCCATGATTAAGAACGCAGATCGCGTTCGAAATGCGTAGGCTCAGGTTCAAATCCTGACTACTTGCATCTTGGGACTGCGTCTCCCTTCCGATTTTATTACTTTTCCAATAAACATGGGACTCTCATCTCCCTTTTAAAACCACCACCAGCGCTGGATCATTTCTTTCTCCACATTGCTGTCCTACACCGCGGGCCATCGCGGGGATCCGACTGACGCTACCAGGAGACGCAGACCGGTGAGCTGGAGGTTCTCTCCCTGTTTCTATTATTCGTATAGTGTACCTGTGGCAGCTCGGACACTAGCAAGGCAGGCTCGGCGGGGACTAGGCAGCAGGCAGACGGCAGGTGTGGTGTAGCAGGACAGGCGTGGTATGCAGCACAGCACGACTACAGCTCAGCACGGCACTTGACCAGGATAGCACAGGATACAGATACGGGAAACACTGGGAACTGGAAAATACTAGGAGACCATTTGCATAGACAAAAATTGGGTACAACAACAATGCTCAGGCATGCGAGGAAGGTGCTGGGCCCTTCTTATAGTCCAGGGTACTCATGGGCTAATTTTACATTAAAGTCTGGTGCGCGCTGCCCCTTTAAGAGAGGACACGAGTGTGCGTGCGCACCCTACATGACCCGGCCGAGGTCGACCGCTAGCAGGATGGAGGATAGAATCTGCTGCCAGATCTGCAGAAAGTCCCTAAAAGCAGTGTCAGCAGCTGGTACCTCGGACGTATCAGGCACCGGGAGAGAAATTAGTGGGTGTTAGCCATAGACAATAAAGAACGGAGTATTCCTTGTGAACTCACTGGTGTGATTATTGTATGAGAATTCAGCCCACGGGAGCAACGGCACCAGGTCATCATGTTGCTTGGAGATGAAGTGGCATAGGTAGCTCTCCAAGGTCTGATTGATCCTCTCAACCTAACCATTGGACTGAGGATGGTAGCAGGCGGAAAATGTGTTGGATGAAAAGCTTGGCCAGTTGAGGAGCAGAAGGAAGACCGGTTAGCGGAACGAAGTGGGCAATCTTCGAAAATCGATCCATCACCACCCAGACAGTACTGCATCCAGTAGAGAGAGGCAGGTCAGTGATAAAGTCCATAGCTATATGCTGCCAGGAAGCATAGGGCACAGGCAATGGCTGGAGCAGGCCAGCGGGTCTGTAATGAGCGACCTTGTTAGCTGCACTGAGCAGGAAGAAATAAAGTCCATAATGTCTTTAGGCAGCGTGGGCCACCAGAAATGACGGGCAATCAGATCTGGGGTCTTACGGGTCCCCGCGTGACCTGCCAGTCTAGAGGAGTGTCCCCAGCGGAGGATTCTCCCTCTGTCAGCCAGGTGCACAAAAATCCTCCCTGGAGAAATGTCCCCAACTTGCAAGGGGTTGACAGAGACAAAGCAAGATGGATCAATAATGTTCTGTAGAATTTCCATGGTGTCTTCTGTCTCGAAAGACCTGGACAAGGCATCGGCCCTAACATTTTTGTCAGCCGGGCGATAATGGAGCTCAAACTGAAACCTGGTAAAGAACAGCGTGAACTGGCCTGATGAGGATTCAGCCGTTGGGCCGTCTGGAGGTAGGTGAGATTCTTGTGGTCCGTAAAAATTAGGATGGGATGAGCTGCGCCCTCTAGTAGATGTCTCAACTCCTCCAGAGTCAAAATGAGGGCCAGTAACTCCCAATCCCCAATCGAGTAGTTGCGTTCTGCGGAAGAGAGGAGCTTAGAGAAATATCCACATACCATTGACTTGCCATTGGAACCTCTCTGGAACAGTAGTGCACCAGCACCGACAGAGGAGGCGTCCACCTCCAAAGAGAACTGTAGAGAAACATCTTGATGATTGAGGATAGAGGCTGACGTGAAGGCACTCTTCAGGCTATTGAATGCGGACTCTGCCTCAGGAGTTCACACCTTGGCGTTCATGCCCTCCTTGGGGAGGTTAGATATAGGAGGTGTCAGTGAGGAGAAGTTTGGGATGAACTTTCTGTAAAAATTGGCGAATCCCAGAAAGCACTGTATGGCCCTCAAGCATTTAGGGCGTGGCCATTGCAGAACAGACTTTACCTTTTCATGATCCACCTTGAGACTTTGATTCGAGACGATGTAGCCCAGGAAGGGTAGAGCATCTCTCTCAAACACGCACTTCTCCAACTTAGCATACACTCTCCCTTAACCGCAGCAAAACTTGTCTCTGATAAGTCATAGGTTCTGGAGAAAAATCAAGATGTCATCAAGATAGACTACTACACAAACATAGACGAGGTCACGGAAGATGTAATTAACAAAATCCCGGACTTACAATCAACCCGGCACATCGCGTTATGCCCCGAGGGAAGCCTCTGAAGACCGTGGACAAAAATATTCTGGCATCCTCACTGTCTCGCTTCCTACGGCCACGTATATCTCAGAAGCAGGAAGAAGCCAACATGGCGGCCGCAGCCACATGTGGAACGCCTCAACGACCGGGAGCGACGACATCAGCCCGTTCCCACGAGCTACCAGGTTTGTCTACTCCTTATAAACCCCTGGAGAGTGCCCCGGTCACCAGCCCTAGTCCGGAGAGATCCCATGAGGGAAGTTGTTGGTCACCGGGCCCTGTCTCCCCGCCCTGCATGAAGACGCCATTAACGCCACTAACACGATCAGATCTGGCAGAGGCCCTTAAGCATCTCCCATCCCAGGGCTTCTTTGACACCATGTTAGAAAGAATGGAGAAAATGCAACGTACGTGTTTAGAGGAGGTGAACCGTACTGTTGAGCAAATGTGCTCTAGGGTCTCAGCCATTGAGCAACAGACATCTTCTCATGGCGACAGACTGGATAGGATGGAAGACCAACTGCGCTCACAACAGGCATTAATCCAAGCTATGACTCTGGACCATGATGATCTGGAGAACCGCAACAGGCGCAATAATGTCCGTATTAGGGGTCTACCGGAGGATAAGGAAGGCCATAATCTACGCACAATAATGGTAGAACTGTTTAACGGTATTCTGGGAGAGCCGCCGAGCAATCACATAGAATTGGATCGGGTACACAGAGCGTTGGGCCCGGTGTCAGCAGATCCAGATCGTCCACGGGACATTGTATGTAGGATTCACTACTTTACAGTGAAGGAAAATTTAATGCGTAAAATGCGCACCATGGGCCACGTGAAATTTATAGGGGCTGAAATTCATATTTTGCCTGACTTATCAGCTCGTACATTGCATATGAGGCAGGTGATGCGACCACTACTGGATATCATCAGAGAAGCTGAAGCGACATATATGTGGGGTTTTCCGTTCCACCTTATCGTCAAGAAACAAGGCTTGGTGATTGCTATCCATTCGCCACAAGATTTACCCGCCCTTTTTGTTTTCCTGGAAGTCCCACCGAGAGCCATTCCGGACTGGATTGCGGCATCCTTGAATTATCGTCCTAAAAGACGTAGCAGAAACCGCCCTATCGACCCTCTTCAACCCAGACCGCAGCGCATCAGACCGGCGAGGCAACAACTGCCATAGAAGGGAATCCAAGATCTGTGATTGTCTTGCCGTGCTGTGGAGTCATGATTACACATGACACGGGACTCCCTGTTCATCCTGGTGCAAATGTTTGGTTTCCTGATTTTATGCCTAGATGGTCAGATAATGTATCCTTATAAATGGAGTCATGCTGAAGGAATAGTTCCCTAATAATGTTTATCTAGTAGCTAGATATCTCTCTCAGAACAAATCAAGGAGCGGTCCGTATGTGATTAGGGGGAAAGAGATAGATTCACGCACGCAGCTGGATAATGGGGGCCTCAGGGTTCATGGTACGTCATCTGATGGGATATGCATAGGATTATGGCACATAGTTGAGTTAGGGTTTATTAGTTGGGACTAATTGAGTATGGAGACGTTATGGGTAATGGAGTACGTTTCGTAAACACCCTCTGAGGGTGAGAGAAATTTCAGGATTCCATTGCAAAAGGTGGAGGAGCCTTATGTTGTCATGAGTGTCGCTGCAAGAGCTGGTACCTGAGGTTAGGCTCCTTATGGAGTTTATGGGCTAGTCAGAGCTGAGAAGAGGTTTGAGACTCCTACGGAGCAGGGCTATACCTCTATTGTTACGAGTTTTGAAGTAACATCACTTCATTGATCTCCCTGGTGAATTACTAATAGAGATTGGAGGTGGGTGTTTGTGTTCGCTGAAAGTGTACTATTTACAGATAATTACACGGGAGGTGGTCTCCACTTCCTTAGATTCCTTACCAACTCTCCCCTATAGGTATTCCCTCCGAGGTGTCTCGCTGGCTGAGTACCCTCGGTTTCTTTAACCTTCCTTAGAGAATTCCCTGATTATCCTTACTTACTTATCTGTTTTCGATTCCTATTGTTGTTTCTTTTCTTTTCTTTCCCTTTTCTCCCTCCCTCCCTTCGGTTTCTTCCCCCGCAGCACCTGGGAACTATGAACACGGATACGAAGTTGCTCTCCTACAATGTCCGAGGCCTGAGGACTCCGTAGAAGCGCTCCATGATTCTTGCTGAACTGTGGAGACTTAAAACTCAGGTGGCGTTTCTTCAGGAAACACACTTCCGGAAAGATAAGGTACCACGATTCTCCAATAGACGCTTTCCATATTGCTATCATGGTTGCTCAGAGGACGCCAGATCTAGGGGTGTGAGTATTCTCATTGCACAACATGTACCTTGGATCTTCACTGATTCTCTAGCTGACCCTCAGGGTAGATTTCTGTTTGTCAAGGGCACTCTATTCTCACAGGCAGTTACACTAGCTAACCTGTACTTACCAAACACGGGACAATCAGCGGCTCTAGCGGCATATTTGGAACAGCTCCAGACTTTTGGGGACGGCGTGATTATAGTTGGAGGGGATTTTAATGTAGCAATGGAACCTCACCTAGACGTCTCAAGGGGTGCCTCCCATCTTCCTTACTCTCAACTCAGCTCCATTAGGAAAACTATTCATGATCACCAACTAGTGGATGTATGGAAGACTCTGTACCCGGGAGCTAGGGATTACTCATATTACTCAGCAACTCATGATATGTTTTCCAGAATAGACTATTTTTTCATCAGTCATTTCCATCTGGATAGAGTAGTGGGGGCAGACATTCACACATCTCCTTTGTCGGACCATTCGCCAATTGCGCTCTCTCTCTCTTTCGCCCCGCCCTCACAGGCACAAGGTTGGTGGAAACGAGTTTTTACTTCAACATCCTGAGGCTCAATCTGAAATTCGCCGTGAGCTGGAGCTCTACTTCACTACCAATACTGGCTCAGTAGCAAATCCGCTCACATTATGGGAGGCTCATAAATGCTACATAAGAGGTTTTTTCATCAAGTGGGGGGCGCGGCTCAAGAGAGAGAGAGTGGCAAAAACGAGTGACCTGTTGAATAAGATTGGCGAAGTAGAGAGCAAACACAAACATTGTCAGACTTCAGAAACTAGGGGAGTCTTGCTGTCACTTCGGGAAGAACTTAGAGCTCTTTATGAAGTTAAGGCTAAAGCCACATTAGTTAAGTGTCGGAGAATATTTTATGAGTATGGAAATAAACCGGGGGAAATACTGGCAAATGCTTTAAGAACCCAGAGAGCCTCAGCTTATGTTCCTCATATTACTTCCCAGACAGGGGTAAAGATAACCTCTCCGAGGGAGATCGCCCGATCCCTTCGGGAATTCTACTCCTCCCTATACCAATTAACACCTCATTCTCCTCCCACGAAGGTAGCTATACAGGAATATATATCCTCCTCAGGTTTCCCACGACTACCTGAGGATGCATGTGACACCTTAGATCATCCAATCACTCATGAAGAACTTTCTGAAGCTTTGCAGGACACAAAAAAGGGTAAGGCCCCAGGCCCGGATGGACTGACGGTTGGTTACAATAAAATGTTCCTAGATCAACTTGGATGGCTTTTTGGGGGCTTTTAATGCGATATCATCAGGCAGCTCGGTACCTTCAGATTCACTGAGGGCCACCATAGTGGTTATTCCGAAGGATGGCAAGGATCCCTCCTCGTGTGCTAGCTATAGACCGATTTCGTTACTCAATGTAGATCTGAAATTGTTTTCTAAAATTTTGGCAAATCGGCTAGCTCCATTGATGACTACCGTAATTCACGGGGATCAAACAGGCTTCATTCCGTCAAGGGAAGCGAGAGATAACACGACTAAGGCTCTCAACCTTGTCCATTGGGTCAACTCGCAGAGGAGCCCTGCTGTCATTTTATCCACAGACGCGGAAAAGGCTTTTGATCGAGTCGGGTGGCCTTTTTTATTTGGAACTCTGGAACATCTGGGTGTAGGACCTAACATGCGCTCCTGGGTGGGGGCACTATACTCGTCGCCTTCGGCTTCTGGGAGAGTGAATGGTACTTACTCTTCCCCGTTTATGATTCATAACGGGACAAGACAGGGATGCCCTCTTTCACCCCTGCTGTTCGCCTTAGCTCTGGAACCTTTTTTATGTAAGATCAGAGGCAACGTTAATGTGAGTGGCTTAACCATGAGAGGTAAAGTTTTCAAGGTGGCGGCCCGCAGATGATCTGCTATTTTTTGTGACCTCTCCTCACATTTCAATGCCCAATCTCATGAAGGAATTTCGAGAGTATGGCCTAATGTCCAACCTGAAAATCAACTTTCAGAAGTCGGAGGCGATGATGCTACATACTCCACATGACCTAGGGAATTCCCTACGGGCTAGTTTTTCCTTTAGATGGGCGAGGGAATCGATCAAATATCTGGGTATCCAATTACCGGCCAATATAGATCGGACATTCCAGCTAAACTTTTTACCTCTGTTACAAACATTGAGAAATGATTTGGCTCGATGGACAAGGGGGACGTTCTCATGGTTTGGGAGAGTGAGTATTATTAAGATGAATGTGTTACCCAGATTTCTATACCCGATGCAGGCATTACCAATTAAATTACCTACGTCCTTTTTTAAAACCGTATATCAATACATCACTTCCTTTGTATGGGCAGATAAACCGCCGAGATTACAGAGGAGAATTCTAGTGCTTGACAAACGTTGGGGAGGGATTGGGCTGCCTGATGTAGAGCAATATTACCAAGCCATACACTTGACTAGGATAGTTGACTGGTGCCGCCATGCTTCTCTTAAAGATTGGATAAATGTGGAACAAGGCTTTACGGATCTCCCACTGAAATGCTTGCCATGGATACCTATGACTCATCTAAAATCCCTGAGAGATCACCCTACTATATATCCAACACTACAGGTGTTCAGGAGAGTGAGGGGAAGGGAAGAGGTTTCATTGGCCCCTTCGCCACTCGCACCGGTCCTGGGGACACCAGAGTTTGAACCAGGATTATCGGAAGTGACATTTAAGAACTGGCTTCAACAGGGTCATTTTAGGATTAGTCACTTTCGTAGACAGGCGACTTGGCTACGTGATAGGGAACTCGCTGAACCTGAGGGCATGCTGGTAGCGTCACAGTGGCAGACTTTACAGCTATCTCACTACTTGGCCCATATACCTGCACCTGCTGCTTATGATCGCAGACTAACCCAGTTTGAAACAATGTGTTTCCAGACGGGACATGTGAAACGAGCATTGTCTAAAATCTATGGTATACTGATTTCTCCTGTAGAAGAATTCACGCCACCGTTTATCGTGAAATGGGAGCGAGATCTTCAGATCTCCCTAACGCAAGAGCAAAAGGAGAAGGTCATGCTCCTCTCTCATAAAGCCTCTATTAGTAATGCATATCAAGAAACGAATTATAAAATATTATCCCGGTGGTACAGAGTTCCACATGCGCTACACAAAATGTTCCCTGAAGTCTCACATCTCTGTTGGAGATGTGGCAGGGAAGAAGGTACGCTGCTACATATATTTTGGGGCTGTGACAGTCTTCGCTCTTTTTGGGCAGAAGTACAAGACGTCATATTTGAGATCACGGGATTCACCCTGGGGGACGATCCGGCGTGGATTCTGTTGCATCATCATGACATCCCCATAGGGACGTATAAGAAATCGCTGGTGAGACACTTGTTAAATGCAGCTAAAGCTTGTATTCCAGCGAAATGGCAGTCCTCTGAGCCTCCATCGATTAGACAATGGCTGAAGCGGGTACAAGATATTAAGAGAATGGAGGAGTTGCTTCATTACTCTCCTGAACAAGCAGGTAGTTTCCGGAAAACATGGTTCTACTGGCTTGAATTTTGTAGCTCAGACAGGTACAAGGAAGCTATGGGTGAACAAGTTGGGAATGATGCTGGGAGCTCTTAGAAGTATTTGGTTAGTAGAGACGTGCTGCGGGGGGGGGGGGAGAGCTGGGAGAGATGACTCCCCTCTTCCCTCATATCTTTTAATCCTCTTTGTTTTTTCCTTTTTCTTTTCCTTTTATTGTTCTTTTTCTGTCATCTGATTCTTGACTATCATCACAGATGGTCTTTTGTGGGGGGGGGGGGGTGGCAGGAGGGTATAGGGAAATGTTGCTAAGAGATGTTAAATTATGGTACAAGTCTCTTTATATTGACAATGGTAGATGTGAGTAGTATTTTGAAATATTGACATTTCTGAAAATCAAGCAGACTTGTAGAGTTAACTGTGTACATTTCGCATTGTGTTCAGATTTTATAGATGTACCCTCGTCTCCCCCTTTTTCCTTCTGTATCCTTACTTTCTTGGTTGAAAATAAAAAATTTGAAATACAAAAAAAAAAATTAACAATATCCCGGAAGACCGCGGGAGCATTACACAGGCCGAAGGGCATTACTAGATCTTCCATTCGTCACCCCGGCGTATCCGGATTAGGTTGTAAGCCCCACGCAGGTCTAGTTTGGAAAAAATCTTGGCACCACGTATACGATCAAATAGTTCTGAGATCATTGACAATGGATACTTATTTTTCACCGTGATCTGGTTGAGACCTTGGTAGTCGATACAGGGATGCAGAGAACCATCCTTTTTCTTGACGAAGAAGAACCTGGCTCCTTCCGGCGAGGAAGACTTCCATATGAAGCCCCGCTCCAAGCTCTCTTTAACATAGGCGGACATGGACAGAGTCTCTGGTAAGGAGAGAGGATTTAGCCTACCAAGGGGAAGGGATGCACCAGGAATCAGCTCGATAGGACAGTCATACGCCTGGTGTGGGGGCAGCATCTCCGCCTGCTTTTTGCTGAAGACGTCCGAAAATGCAGCATAATAACCAGGCAATCCTGCCAATGACTGAGGCAGAGGAGGCTGAGCCGAACGAATCTGTCCCAGGCAACGGTTGTGACACTCGGTACCCCACTGGAGAACCTCTCCAGAGATCCAGTCCAGGATTGGGGCATGTAGTCGGAGCCAAGGCAGGCCCAGCAGCACGGGATTAACGGCCTTGGACAAGACAAAGAATGATAATGTCAGGTCTGCATTTCACACCGAATAACCACCTCTGTAAATTGAAAGCTGAAGGCATGCCTGGAAAGAAGTACACCAAACAGACAAATGTCGGTAGACATCTTTCCCTCTGTCAGCCAGGAGGAAGACTGAAACTCTTTATTCAGAACAAAGAAACACAGAAAGAGATACATGCCTCCTCCCCAGAGATGTGGGAGTGCCCAAGCCCCCCACCGGTTTCACAGCTGTAAGTTCTCAGACTCACTCTTCTTGCATTCCAGGGGGCGGTGTCTTCCATAGGTGTGTCCGACATGAACAAAGAACTTATTATATATCAGTATATTACACAAAGAACTGAAATATATATACATATAGATAATATTTTTCAAACAATATAAATAGTAATGATCCCTGACAGTCCCCCCTAAAAATATTATTACTCTATCCCTGAGTCTTGCCTAGCAACCTACCACTGACCACTCGAACCAGGCGGGTAGGGGTTTTGGATTTCTTCACCAGCTTGAGACGAGCTACTCCTGATGAGTAACCCCCCTTTGTACCTGGACTTCCAAGGTGTCGGAGTGGTCCTAACTTTCCCTATTCTCCTCTGGATACAGGATGGTTGTCTTGATATAATCTACAAACCGCTGCTGGTTGTAATATATATAATTAATCCGGTCTACATTTTTATTAACAGTAATAATTGTCGCACTGTCACTTACTGTCCTAATGGGACTTTACCCCTGCAGATATGACAGGTCATGGGCAGCACAGTGACCTTCACCTCACACCTTCACATAAAACGCCTCAGATTGTAATTTGCAGCACCGTGGCATATTTACACACATTATAATTATAAACCTCAGACATTATAAACAATAGGGCCTCAACTAATAATCATAATGCTATCACCAATCTCATGCTATCACCCTCAGGTTTCGGGTCCCATCAGTTCATTGCCAGTCCTGTACACCATCGTCCCCTTCTTCTCCTGTCTTCTGCTCTTCACTGACTGTCACCCTCAGGGTAACCCACACAATTGTGGAGTCAGACTACGTTGGTATCCAGTGGGGGAGTTATTATTACCCCCTCCTAGCCACTTACTTATCAAAACACTTGATCCTGCTGACGGATTCACTCAGGTCTTTGGTCTTTACTTTGATCTTTGCTGATGTCATCAGGACTTGGTTTGGTCCTTCTCATCTGTCAGACACCGTCTCTTTTAGTTTACGTCCCCAGGCTGTACATAGCACCTCATGCTGTGAGCCTGGTGTGAGATCCCACGTAGGCGGATTAGTGGAGTTGTATTGTGTCTACCACAAACTCTCCGCATCTGTACTCTTCCTCTGGCAAGTTACTTGTCTGGGCGGCCGCTTAGAATTGTGACACTGCCGTCAGTCCATGATAAACATGTTGTAGTGGCTCAGGCTGCGCCTGCCGCCTCTCAGTGATGGTGTTCATCGTCTTAAAAGTCTTTTAGTTCATATTTACTGGCACTTGCTGGGGACCCCCAACTCTTGTCAATTGTTAAAAAAAATACTAATCTGGTGATAACATCATCCGCATACATTATAAACGTTGCTCTAAGTACATACAATAATGTCAGGCCCTCAAATGACATCAAACACCTTTATATATAGGAAAAAACTTCTTTGTTACAATGGACAGGGCACCTAGAAGATGTGTGATTACTGGGTACATTTAATTTGCTCTTGGTGATACTCTTTCAGCAGGATTTGTACCTTGATCTCAGCTGATTGCCTAGAACATCTCCACCTCACAGAAATATACACAGATTCCACATGTTTATCTGACAAGTGTCTCAAACCAATTTTTCTTACTCTAATCTGGTTCGTTCTACCTGGGAAGGCCTCTCAAGGTCGGTTCTCTTCGTGGGAGGCGGGTATGATAAGGTTGGCACCGGTCTGCCAGGACTGTTCTGTAGGCAAATCAAACAGCTCTAACAGAATTTAGCAGCAACAGCTGTAAAGCCTGGGACATACCAATTAGATCTTACCACATCGATCCTTACAGTCTTGGGGCATATGTGAGGTCATACACCATCAATACAAGTGCTATCAAGAATGCATTGGGCACTACCGGTTTACCTTCCTTTATCCGTCCACATTCTGTTAGAATCTGGTTCTCACGCCTTCCGCTCCCAGTTGGACTCTTCCTGTGAAGAACAAGCTTTTCATAGCCTAATCAGTAATTTGTCCGGGTACTAATCAGTCTCAACCGGCAGGGATAATACGCTGAGTTCGTACGAAAGGAATCACACCACACAGAGTCTGGTACAAGGCTCCTTACTCAGTCGTCAGGAGAGGCGTCACTGCTTTATTACACAAATTTGTTCTATATCTCCTTTCTCCTGGGGGTGGGTACATGTTATCACACTTTTATAAAAGCACGTATCACTGTAAGCCTCTTGTTACTTGTGTCATCCTTGGATAGGTTCACCCTTATCTGGTCCTATAGATATGTCTTCATAGTTCCTAGTTCGTTCATACCAGGAAGTGACTTGTTATTTTATTAGTGCGTAGTCCCTGTTCAGGGGCCATCTTGCCACGTATACTTATCTAATCCTACTATTGCTTGATCACAATTATGTACACAACTCTATAGTCTATATTTTATTAAAGAAAGAAAATTATTATAAACATTAACTTCTGTCCACTCCATCCTTCACAGTCCCCCCTTTTATCATTATTTTCTTCATTTCTTAACCTAAGTGTGTCCGTGCTCTGGGAAAGGGGAGTAAAAGGATTTTTTCACCAGTTTGAGACGAGCCTCCCCTATTAGGAGACCCCCCTTTGTAGCTGGACTTAAAGAGTCGGTGCACACCCTACACTATCTATTCATCTTCAGAACAATAGTCTCGATAAAGGGTGGTTGTTTTCATGGATGGAGTTGGTAAAAGTCCTTCAATTTCTGAAGAAAACATAAAAGTGGGAGTTACTTCAGTTATAGTTTTAGTCATTAATTTCTTTATACATGGTAATACACAACAAGCAATAACTGCGAAAAGCACTAGAAAAATTAAGATTACAATCCCAATTTGGGCCAGAATTTTCTGCCATCCGGTTAACCATGAGAAATACTGATCCCATGGGTCTGTGAAACCTGAATTTCGTTTTAATTCCTCGGATAAAGAAACAATCTGTTTGATTGCCATGGTTACTTTGCCGTTTGGTCCTGTGTTATCTGGAATAAAATTACAACAGGTAGTACCTATCATGGCACAAACGCCTCCTTTTTCTGCTAGTATCATATCAAGGGCTATACGGTTCTGGAAAGTCATAGTAGATGTGGGTCCTAACTGGTCAGCTAGACCTTGTAAAGCGTCCCTAGTATAGTTAACAAACCGTTGCTGGTTGTAATAGATATAATTTATCCAATCTACATTTTTGTTAGCTGTGATCATAGGGATTAATGATTCAAATCCAGCTGCTACCTGATCCCGGGCCTTGAATTCATCTGGGACCCCCCTTGGGACTCCTATAGCATCTATATACACATGGGGGTCAAAACTTCCTTTCAGATCTCTTAAAATAGTTATCAAAAAATACAAAATATATTCTATTTCTTATTTGGCTATTATTCATACATAATATCATCCCATCAGTTTCTTTTATTACAATTGTAGAGTTGAGCCTCTCCTTGTTGCATCTTTCATAAGTCTTATTTATCATTTCGTTTCTATTTTTACTGGTTGTATATTTCTGTAGATACTGTAAATCTGGTTCATAACAACAAAGCAACAGCCCCGGCGTCTCTTCTTGTATGCTAATATTGGCTATTTTGTCTATGTGAAGGTACACAGTCCCTCCATGTGGTCCTTTTTTCCAAGTCCCTTCGGTTGTAGTCACATTTGTAGTATAACACGGGGCATTGGCCTTACAGGTGTAGTTACCCTGCTTTCTATCACTGTGGCATTCGCCCACCCTGTCCTGAACTGTTCCAGTGATTCTGTACTGATTACGTGTACAGGAGTAGCAGTTCTGCCTTTTTGTATAAGAGCACACGCAACAACCGCCGCAACAACCGCAAAGATCTTCATTCTTCTGGCTGAAGAACCTTTTTACAATGACTGGCGTGAACACAGCTTGCCTTTCCTTCGAGCTTCACTGAGGTGCTTGTAACGAGCAAAACTTGAAAAGGACCATCAAACCGTGGCTCAAGGCTCTTCCTCACGTGTCTTTTGACAACGACCCAATCTGCTGGTTCTAGCTTATGCGTCCCTTCAACTGAATCAGGACCTGGAATGGAAGCAAAGACTTGTGCATGCACCTTGGTCAATTGTTTGTTCAGCGTTGATACATAATCTGTTAGTCTACCATACTGCATTTGGAGCACCTGTGGAAAATAACATCCTAATCTGGGAGCCGACCCAAATAAGATCTCATATGGGCTGAGACCTGTTCTTTTTGTGGGCGTGTATCTTACTGAGAACAAGGCTAATGGTAGACACTCGGTCCATGGTTTCCCGGTTTCTACCATTGCTTTTTGGATTTTCAACTTGAGAGTCCCATTTAGTCTCTCAACCTTCCCACTACTTTGTGGATGGTATGGTGTATGTAGGGCTTGACTTATGCCTAGAGCTGACAACACATGGTTCATGATTTCACCCGTAAAATGAGTTCCTCTGTCGCTCTCGATCATCTCTGGAACTCCATATCTGCACACCACCTCGTTGATCAGTTTCTTTGCTGTGGCTACGGCTGTAGCTTTGGTTACTGGAAAAGCTTCTGGCCATCCTGAAAAGAGATCAATACAAACAAGCACATACTCCTAGGTACCGACTTTTGGTAATTGAATATAGTCTATCTGCAGTCTCTGGAACGGATATATAGGTCTGGGTGTGTGCTTCTGTGGTACTTTTACAGTTCTTTCAATATTATGTGTTGCACAGATCATGCATCCTTGTGTAAAACTGCTGGCCATCACACTAAACCCTGGGGCATACCACACCTTGTTTACCAAGTCCATCATTGCCGTTTTTGATTGGTGAGTCGCTCCATGTGTTATTTGGGCCATCATTGGGAACATTGTCTTAGGCAGGCACAGTTTATTCTTGCATTGCCAGAGGCCATCTTTTCGTAGCGTTGCTCCTTGGGCCGTCCACTTGTCTTTTTCTTCTTTTGTTGCTTGTCCTTGAAGTTTTTGCAGTAGTTCCGGGCTTACAGCTGGTCTTGTTTCCTCTGGATCTTTTATCTGACATACGGCTGCTAACACGGGTAGCTTCTGTGCTGCTTGCTTTTGCGGCTTGGTCTGCCAAAGCATTTCCTTTTGTCTCTGGTGAACTCACCTTGGTGTGAGCTTTTAATGTTTACTACTGCTACTTCGAGAGTCAGTGTATATATTTGCTGTCTTTCCTTCTGCATGTTGGCATGCTGCTGCCAGGGCCTTAAGCTCCGCTTCTTGTGCTGAGCGGGACGCTGGTAAGGAGGCTGCTTCTAGGACTACATCTTCGGTGGTTACTGCATATCCTGTAAGAAAAGATCCTTCTACAAAATACCTTGAACCATCCACAAAGAGTATTTAGGTCTGGGTTTTGGAGTGGGGTATCTTTTACATGTGCGAACCCCACTGTTTCCTGGGCCATAAGGGCCATACAATCATGTTCATCAGTTTCAGACAAAAATTGTGACCATACTTTACCTACGTCTTCTCCCCCTTGCTCCAAAGGCAGTAAGGTAGCTGCGTTCAATGTAGTACAGCGGTGTAAAGTAACCTGCTCAGGAAGAAGAAGAGCACAGGTTAATTTCAAATGTCTTGCAGTGGACAAATGCTTAGGTTGTACTTGGGTACTAATCAGTCTCAACCGGCAGGGATAATACGCTGAGTTCGTACGAAAGGAATCACACCACACAGAGTCTGGTACAAGGCTCCTTACTCAGTCGTCAGGAGAGGCGTCACTGCTTTATTACACAAATTAGTTCTATATCTCCTTTCTCCTGGGGGTGGGTACATGTTGTTATCACACTTTTATAAAAGCACGTATCACTGTAAGCCTCTTGTTACTTGTGTCATCCTTGGATAGGTTCACCCTTATCTGGTCCTATAGATATGTCTTCATAGTTCCTAGTTCGTTCATACCAGGAAGTGACTTGTTATTTTATTAGTGCGTAGTCCCTGTTCAGGGGCCATCTTGCCACGTATACTTATCTAATCCTACTATTGCTTCATCACAATTATGTACACAACTCTATAGTCTATATTTTATTAAAGAAAGAAAATTATTATAAACATTAACTTCTGTCCACTCCATCCTTCACAATTGATCTTAATCAGATAATTAACTTGAAGAAAAACATATAGTAATGATCCCTGACAATAGCAGCTCGGAGTGGAGAGCTCCCACTTGGAGCCTCAGCAGCTTGGTCCCAGCTATAACTGGGTCTAGCAAAGGTAGTCCATTCACAGATGAAACCATCAACGTCCTCTCCAGAGGGGTAGTAGGTAATTGAAGTAGATTCACCAGATCTCTACAAATAAAATTAGCAGCAGATCCAGAGTCCAGATACGCAGAGACCCGATGCGTTTTCTCGCCGGACACCAGGGTCATGGGTATGGACAATTTAGACGGAAGTCCTTTTTTACCCAAGGTTGTCTCTCCTACCAACCCTATGCTTTGGGGCTTTTGGGGACACAGATGCACAAGATGGCCTCCGAGGCCGCAATATAGACAGAGTCCTGAAGTGTGTCTGCGTTGTTTCTCCTGGGTAGATAGCTTACACTGGTCCATCCTCACAGACTCCTTAGGAGCATCGGCATCTGAGGACAGCAGAGGTTGCTGCAAGGGTGGGGCCGGACTATGAAGGCCTCCCTCCCTTCTTGGAGTCGTTCTCGGATCCTCATATCAATCCAGGCGGACAGAATGATGAGGTCATCCAGGGCAGACGGTAGATCTCGAGCGGCAAGTTCGTCCTTAATCTTAGGAGACAGTCCCTGCCAGAATGTAGCCAACAGGGCCTCATTGTTCCACAAGAATTCTCCCGCTAGGGTGCGGAAGTGGATGGCGTACTCGCCCACGGAGGTATCTCCTTGTCGTAGGTTTAGCAAGGAAGCCGTTGCAGATGAGACTCGTTCAGGCTCCTCAAACACCATGCGAAAAGTCAGGAGGAAGCCCTGGAAGTCACCGGTCCTTGTCTCTCCCAGATAGGATTCGCCCATGCAAGGGCCTTGCCAGTGAGGAGAGAGATGATAAGAGCGACCCATGCACCATCAAATGAAAATGCACTTGCATACAGACTGAAGTGGATCTGGCACTGGCGTCTCCATCACAGCGGTCAGGAAGTGGTAAAGAAAAATGGGGATCAACACTGCCAGGAGGTGTAGTCTGAGGATCAACACTGCCAGGAGGTGTAGTAGGAGGAACGACAGCTTGTGCCTCCTGCCGACGTGCGAGAATGTTCAAGGCCTGGAGGAATTGGTCCTGTAGAGACCAGAGGTCCAGCATGTCCGCCCGCATCTCTTGTGACGTCATCTTGGTCTTGGATCGACCAGCGGGGTCCATGGCCTGAGCGTACTGTCACGTTGTTTTCCTGGACCCACTGGGTCGTACCGCCTTGACGGTATGGCAGCTGGCCAACAGGGTGCAGGTAACAGTCTATAGTTCGTATAGTGTACCTGTGGCAGCAAGGACAGTAGCAAGGCAGGCTCGGCTGGGACTAGGCAGCAGGCAGACGTCAGGCGTGGTGTAGCAGGACAGGTGTGGTATGCAGCACAGCATGACTACAGCTCAGCACGGCACTTGACCAGGATAGCATGGGATACAGGATACAGGTACGGGAAACACTGGGAACTGGAAAACACTAGGAAACCATTTGCATAGACAAACTTTGGGTACGACAACAATGCTCAGGCATGGGAGGAAGGGACTTGGTCAATCTTATAGTCCAGGGTACTCATGGGCTAATTTTACATTAAAGTCCAGTGCGCGTGTGGCCCCTTTAAGAGCCGGCACGAGCGTGTGCGCGCGCACCCTACAGGACCCGGCCGAGGTGAGTGGAAGTGAGCACTGGCGTCTCCTGAGGAGGAGACTGGGGCAAGCGCTCGCAGACCCATGGCTGCGGTCGTCAGGAGGTGAGTGAGCCTGAAGGCCCGCAGCCATGGACATGACAGAAGTGAAGGCTTTCTTGAGGCTATTAAATGCAGATTCTGCCTCTGGAGTCTACACCTTGGCATTCACACCCTTCTTGGTGAGGGTAGAGATGGGAGCCGTCAGTGATGTGAAGTTTGGGATAAACTGCCAGTAGAAGTTGGCGAATCCCAAAAAACGCTGTATGGACCTCAGGCCTTGAGGAATGGGCAATTCCTGAACAGACTTTACTTTCTCAGGGTCCATCTTGAGACCTTGATCCGAGATGATGTAGCCCAGAAAGGACAAAGAATTTCTTTCGAAGACACACTTCTCCAGCTTAGCATACAGACGATTCTCCCTTAATTGCATTAGCACTTGACGAACATGCCTCCGATGAGTCGTCGGATCTGGAGAGAAAATCAAAATATCATTGAGATAGACTACAACACAGACAAAGAGGAGATCTTGAAAGATCTCATTGAAGAATTCCTAGAAGACCGCGGGAGCGTTACACAGTCCAAAGGGAATCACCAGGTATTTGTAGTGCCCGTCTCGGGTGTTGAACGCCGTCTTCCACTCGTCACCTTGACAGAATCGGATCAAATTATAAGCCCCACGCAAGTCTAATTTTGAAAAAATCCTGGCTCCTCGTATACGGTCAAACAGTTCGGATATAAGAGGCAATGGGTATTTGTTCTTGGCCGTGATCTGGTTTAGACAATGGTAGTCAATGCAGGGTAGAAGTGATACGTCTTTCTTTTTAACGAAGAAGAACCCGGCCCTGGCACCGGCCGGGGAGGAAGACTTTCGTACAAAACCCCTCTCCAAATTCTCCCACACAGACGACGTATGTTCCTGAGAATGGAACGTTCGCATTTGTTATGGGGTTGTATGTGCCATATTCCATCTCTGTATGTGTCGTTAATCGACACATACAGAGATGAAAAAAAATGGCAGCCCCCATAGAGAAGTAAAAGTAAAAATACATTAAAAAGCAAAAAATGAGAACATAATTAAATAAAATTTTTGTTAATATTATATTAAAAGCAATACTATAAAAAAATAAATAAAAATCATGACACCTTCCCTTTAACCCCTTCAGGACTGAGCATGTTTTGGCCTTCAGGACGAAGACGATTTTTCAAATCTGACATGTGTCATTTTATGTGGTAATAACTTGGGAATGCTTTTACCTATCCAAGTGATTCTGAGATTGTTTTCTCGTGACATATTGTAGTTTATGTTAGTAAAAAAATTTGGTCGATAAATTCAATATTTATTTGTAAAAAAACACCAAGATTTGGAGAAAATGTGCAAAAATGTGCATTTTTCTAAATTTAAATGTATCTACCTGTAAAACAGATAGTAATACCACACAAAATAGTTACTACTTTGCATTTCCCATATGTCTACTTTATGTTTGCATCGTTTTTTGAACATTCTTTTATTTTCTAGGACGTTACAAGACTTAGAACTTTAGCAGCGATTTCTCATATTTTTAAGAAAATTTCAAAGGCCGATTTTTACAAGGACCAGTTCAGTTCTGAAGTGACTTTGAGGACCTTGTATATTAGAAAGCCCCCATAAATCACCCCATTTTGAAAACTGCATCCCTCAACGTATTCAAAACAGCATTCAGAAAGTGTTTTAACCCTTTAGGCGTTTCACAGGAATTAAAGCAAAGTAGAGGTGAAATTTACAAATTTAATTTTTTTTTTTGCCAAAATTCATTTGTAATACATTTTTTTCTATACCACAGAAAGTTTTACCCGAGAAATGTAACTCATTATTTATTGCCCAGATTCTGCAGTTTTTAGAAATATCCTACATGTGACCCTAGTGCAATAATTTACTGAAATACAGGCCTCAGAAGCAAAGGAGAACCTGGTGGATTTTGGGGCATCCTTTTTTTTTAGAATATATTTTAGGTACCATGTCAGGTTTGAAGAGGTCTTGTGGGGCCAAAACAATAAAGACCCCCAAAAGTGACCTCATTTTGGAAACTACACCCCTCAGGGAATTTATTTAGGGGTATAGTTAGCATTTTGAACGCACAGTTTGTTTGCTAAATTTATTTGAATTAGTATGTGAAGATGAAAATTGTAGAATTTCTTAATTTTTTCAAGGAATAAAAGAGAAAAAACACCCCAACATATGTAAAGCAATTTCTCCCGATTATAACAATACCCCATATGTGGTAACAAACTGCTGTTTGGACCCACAGCAGGACTCAGAAGGGAAGGAGCACCATTTGGATTTTGAAATTCTGATTTAGCTGGAACAGTTTTCAGTGCCGTGTCGCGTTTGCAATGCACTGGAGGGAACAAAATAGTGGAAACCCCCAAAAAATGCCCCCATTTTGGAAACTACACTCATCAAGAAATTTTTCTAGGGGTAAAATTAGCATTTTGACCCCACAGTATTTTTGCTGAATTCATTGGAATTATTCTGTAAAGGTAAAAATCGACTTTTTTTTCTGAAAAAAGGTAGCCATTTTAAATTTTTACAAGGAATAAAGGAGAAAAAGCACCCCAACATTTGTATAACAATTTCTCCCGATTATGGAAATATGCCATATGTGGTAATAAACTGCTGTTTGGACCCACAGCAGGGCTTAGAAGGGAAGGAGCGCTATTTAGCTTTTGGAGCTCAAATTTAGCTGAAATGGTTTTTGGGTGCCATGTCGCATTTGCAAAGCCCCTGAGAGGCCAAAACAGTGGAAACCCCCCAAAAGTGACCCCCATTTTGGAAATTACACCACTTAAAGAATGTGAGTATTGAGACCGCACAAGTCTTTTGCAGAAAATGAATATCAACATTTCTTCCACTAAAATGTTGAATTTTTTAAATTTCACAAAGGATAAAGGAGAAAAAAGCCGCCCAACATTTGTAAAGCAATTTCTCCCGAGTACGGCAATACCACACATGTGGTCATAAATGTTTTTTCATTAAAAAGTAATTAACCTTTTCCGGACTAAACCATTTTTTTATTTTCCTTTTTAGTTTTTCCCTCCCCGCTTTCCAGGAACCATAACTTTTTTATTTTTCCGTCAATAGAGTGGTGTGAGGGCTTATTTATTGAGGGACGAGCGGACGTTTTTATGTGTACCATTTTTTGGTACATACAACTTTTTGAGCACTTTTTATTACATTTTTTGGTAGAGCCAAGGTGACCAAAAAACAGCGATTTTGCTGTTCTAAATTCTTTATTTTTCACGTGAGACGCTCCATACCTCACCCTCCACACTACGACATGCTATGTCGTGGTGCGCGAAGGGGTTAATGTGCAGCAGCTGGTACAGAGTGAAAATGTAAATTTTCCACTGATATGCCATTTTAGTGCACTACATGTTATGCCCAGTTTGTGCCACTGAAGACAAATACCTCATAAAATATTAACCGGGTTTTCCCGGGTATGGCGATGCCATTTCAGTGGACGTAGACTGCTGCTTGGGCACGCTGTAGGGCTCAGAAGGGAGGGAGCGGCATTTAGCTCGCATATTTAGTTTGTTAGTTCTGTTTGGCGTTTTACTGGTATTTCAGTTTATAATGTGGGGGCATGTGTAATCTGCACGGAGAACATCAATGCATAATAAGAGGGTATAATAATGGGGTAAATAAATAATAATCTGCAGATGTGTGGCCGGTGTCGCACTGATAAATGGCGCCTGATCTTATCCGCTTTTGGAACACTCTGCACATTTTGCATCGACATATTCTTAGAGCCAGAACTTTTTTATTTTTTCTCCACCTGAGCGGTGTGAGGGCTTATTCTTTGTGGGACAATCTGTAGTTTTCATTGGTACCATTTTGGGGTACCAGAAAATTTTTTGATCACTTTTTATTCCATTTTTTGGCAAGCAAGGTGACCAAAAAGCATCAATTCTGACATGTTTTTTATTCTTTTTTTTTTTTATGGCGTTCACTCTGGTCTATAAATGACAATTTTACTTTATTCTGCGGGTCAATACGATTACGCCGATACCATATGTATATAATTTTTTTATGTTTTGCAGCGTTTGTGCAATAAAATCACTTATTTATAAAATAAATTATTTTTTGTGTAACCATATTCTGAGCGATAACTTTTTTATTTTTCAGTCAAAAAAGCTATGTAAGGGCTTGTTTTTTGCATTATGGGTTGTAGTTTGTATTGGTACCATTTTGGCGTACATGCGACTTTTTGATCACTTTTTAATGTATATTTTTGGAGGGGTGGTGACCAAAAAATTGTAACACAATGAATAAAGAAGGAAATAGAGCCGCACTCACCGTATTCAACGTTTTCAAATGCTTTATTGCTCACAAAGTGAAATGGGGGGATAGACGGAGTACACAGATTACAGGCAACAGCTGTTTTGCGTAGACACGCTTTCTCAAGCCTTCTGCTGACAGCACATGCCTACACGCCCTTATATGCGTGAGTTATGTGGGTTGTCATGGAAACATATAAACATAAAACACGGCACATGTTAAAAAACACAGAAGTTATAAAAACACACCTAAATCATTGCGGTCATTGAGGCCAAGGTTACCTAATGCGTTTGTTTTTATAATCCAACTGGCCTCTCTCTGAAGTAACAATCTGTTGCGGTCACCTCCTGCTGGTGATAGATTAACCATTTCTATCCCTGCAAATGTGAGTTCATCTGATCTGCCTGCGTGAGTGTTCCTAACATGTTTTATCAATCGCCCGTTGCAATAGAGTTGCATTGTTCCCGGAACCTCACATGTAGGCAGCGTATTGTCTTACCAATATCAAAATGACCACATGGGCAGAAAATGACATACACCACAAATTTGCTTTTGCAGTTAATGAATTTACGCACCCTGACAGTTATACCCCCTATTTTTAAACATCTGGACTTCAGAAGGAAGTGACAATGATTACAGTGGCCACATTTATAATTCCCTTTTGGGATAGATTTATCTAGCCAGTTTTCGTTGTTACTTTTAAGTGTACTGCTTACCAACATATCCTTGATGTTTTTGCTATGTTTGAAGCTAATCAGTGGTTTATTCAAAGCCACGTCTCTCAAATCAGGATCTCTCTCTATAATATGCCAGTTTTTATAGATAGCTGATCTAATGACAGATTCCAAGGGGCTAAATTGGAAAGTGAAGGTGAATCTCTATTTTCTCTTATTGATTTCCCTATTGCCACTATTACGATGCTTATGGAGTAGTTCAGACCTATCTTTCTCAAAAGCCCTTTTCAGGGCAATATCCAATGATTCCTCTGCTCTCTCCAGGAGGCGTTCTTTCAGTTCGAGCGCCTGCTGGAGAAAGGCCTGCTCGTTGTCATTGATACGTCTGAGTCGTATGAACTGTCCATACGGTAATGCCTTTTTAGTATGGTGTGGGTGAAAGCTGTTGTTATGCAATAATGAGTTAGTTGCTGTTGGTTTGCGGTAACCTAACGTAGTCAGCTTATTCTCTTTAATGGATATTTGTACATCTAGAAATTCCAGATTAGTTGAATCAATTTTGGAAGTGAATTTCATATTCATGCTGTTATTAAAGTTGAGGTGGTCTACAAACCCAGAAAAATCTGCGTCTGTATCCGACCAGATTATGAAAATATCGTCCACATATCTCAAATAGAGTTTAATGTGACCAGAAAATTTGTTTTTATGTACATGCTACGGGGGTCCCCATAGCGGTTCTCAATGTTTGTGACTACCACTTGGCATTAAACCTAAATGCGTTATGTGTTAGGATGAATTCCAACGAGTCACAAATGAAGTCAATGTGTTCAACACTTTTTTCTGTATTACCTAATAGTTTTCTTACAGCTGTAATACCGAAGTTATGTGGAATTCGGGTATACAGACTTTCCACGTCAATTGAAGCTAGTTTATATCCCCTACACCACTCAAAATCCTCAAGTGCCACAAGGAAGTCATTGGACCAAAAAATTGTGATTCTGGCATTGTTTTTCGTTTATTTTTTTTTGGGGTGTTCATCGTGCAGGAAAAATAATATTACAGTTTTATAGTTGGGGTCGTTACGAACGTGGTGATACCAAATATGTGTACTTTTTTTAAGCATTCTTTGTTTATGTCACTTATAACTTTTATTTTTACACTTTTTAAAAAAAAAATTCTTATCTTTTATTAAAACATTTTTTACTTGTCCCACTAGGGGACACTTAGACTTGCAGCTCTGATCGCTGCTAGAACACATTACACTACCTACGTCGTGTAATGTGTTCTAACTGTCATTGTGACGTGACAGTCACACTGACAGAAAGCCCCGGAGGACCGGCCGGAGGCTGCTCCTCCGAGGCTTCCATACATGGCAGCCCGGAGGCCATTGTCTGGCCTCTGGTTGCCATGATAAGGATCGCCAGCCCCCGCAAATGCATGTGGGGGCTGCCGATCTGCTCTAAACCTCTTTAATGTGGCGATCGCAATCGACCACCGCATCGAAGGGGTTAATTGCCGATTTCAGCTGCGACAGGCCGCTGATTGGCAACGGGGAGAGCATGGCAGACACCCTACGCAGTTAACCGCCGCTGCGGTGTAGCGCCGCACGGCGGTTAACTGTTAAAGCGCGGACGTAACTGCACGCCCAGGTGCGCAAAGTTACTGCTCACCTGGGCGTTCATGTATGCCATGGTGCGGAAAGGGGTTAAAGAAGGGTCCAAATTTTTGCCTTACCACTCATATACCCAAATATTTTTGCTAAACGAGTTATGTATGCCCATGTGGACAGGGTGGAGGATTGGTCAGATGCTCTAGCAATACAGTTGATGTCAGGGCAGGAGTTAGCAGTCAGAGATTTGAAAGAAATACTATTAGAGAATACCAACGTCAAGAAAATTTACACTGCAGATTCTATGGGTAAGAACATCCTTTAACCAAAATCCAACACTATGCCTCCCAGGGACACATGTCCAGCAGTCAAGGTCTTTATAGACCTAATGGGTGCGGACATACTCTCATTACCGCATCATAGGATACAGGATAATATCTCAAGTGAAGAACATAGGGCATTACAGGATCTGCGGTCTTGGAAAGATTTTGTATATAAACAATCTGATAAAGGGGGGAATGTAGTCATCTGGCCTAAGGACCAATATGTACATGAGGCTAAAAGGCAGTTGCTAGACAAAAATTTTTTATAAACCCCTATGGGGGGATCCTATAGCACAATTTCTACAGGAGTATACGAGCATGGTTGAAGAAGGGTTCAGATCGGGGGCACTTACTCTTAATGAGAAAAATTACTTATTGGTCAAAGACCCCAGAGTCTCCACTTTCTACATGCTCCCTAAAATCCATAAGAATCTTGAAAATCCACCTGGAATGCTTATTGTCTCTGGTGTAGAAAATCTTATGAAAAAATTTAACAGATGGTTGGACCAAGAGCTTCGTGGCATAGTGTATAAGCTCCCGTCCTATACCAGAGACACTACGCAGATTCTTAAAGAAGTGGATGGAATCAATCTAAATCAGGATGATACATTAGTTACCTGTGATGTATAAAGTCTATATGCAAACATTGACCACAATAAGGGATGTGCAGCAGTAGAGTTCTTTTTATCTAGGGATGCAGACTTTAACCCTATGTGGAAAGACTTTATACTAAGAGCCCTTAAATGTATTCTGATACGAAATTATCTCCTGTTTGATGGTCGGTATTATCTGCAGGTGAGGGGCACAGCGATGGGGGCAGCTGTATCCCCAACATTTGCAAATATATACCTCGGATGGTGGGAAGAGGAGATTGTTTTTGGTGATAATACCAAGATATTTACAGACAATGTGAGCCTTTGGCGACACTACATTGATGACATCTTTGTAATCTGGGGAGGTACTATATCAGATTTGCAAAAATTAATTAAATTGTTAAATAATAATTACTTCAATCTCAAGCTGACTCTGGCTTTTGATCGCCATTCAATTCCATTTTTAGTTGTCAAAATTTATACTGAAATCAAGGGGGATATCCATACGGATATGTTTAGGAAGGAAACCTCTAACAAACACAGTGGACAGTGCACATTCCAAGAACACAATAAGAGCTATTCCTAAGGGAGAATTTTTACGACTGAGACTAAATTGCTCGACATTGACTATCTTTAAACAGAGAGCATTAGAACTTAAATCCAGACTCCAAGTGAAGAACTATTCTAATAGAAGTATTAAAGAGGCATATAATGTAGCGTTAAGAACCGATCGGGAAGAACTGTGAATCCCTAAGAAAACCAAAATTAAAAACAAAGAATTTCCTAGTCAACCGAGATTCATCATGAATTACCATGCAGAATGGGACATAATGATGAACATCTTGAATAAGCACTGGCATGTTTTCAAATCATACATAGATCTCAATGAAATTCTGGGACATAGATACCGTAAAGGGAAAAGCATATCAAATCTCCTGGTCTCTTTTCACGAAATGACACCAGTAGTAATACATCGACTCCATTGGTTTTTCCCATGCAAATTATATAAAGCTTGCAGAGTGCTGAGAATGACAAAAGAGTTTGTGGACAGTTTTAGGAACAAATATTCCATTATAGACCACATAAGATGCACATCGGAGGGTCTTGTATATTGCCTAAAATGCCCATGTGGTCTGAGATATGTGGGCAGGACAATGAGCGAACTCAGGGTTCGTATTAGAGAACACATAGGGACCATCATATTAATTTTGACAAGAATGAAAAAGAGAGTCGGACCCAAAACAAACCCTTTACTCCCGCTCCAATTGCCAGGCATTTTAGGACACAACCTGGATTGGACTACCCTTAAGGGCTGGGCCTTATGCAAGATTAGTTTGGGTATTAGGGGTGGCAGTCTGGACGAGGCTCTTTTGAAGAGTGAGAGAACCAATGGATTTTCGTATGAACTCCGTCAATCCTTATGGCTTAAATGAGAGCTGTAATTTCAGCTGTTTCCTGTAACAGGTCACAATACAATTTTCTTGGAGTTATACACCCCATTGTTATGTGGTTATCAATCTTCACTTCTAATTGCCCACATTAAGCCTATTATTATAAATTAGGTCATTGTGTGAACTGTGATACTGTAGAGATAATAGCAACGATGTATAGCCATAGTAATACTAATTGTGCATTAACCAGGCAATGATGGATAACAATACCATATGATATTTATTTTTCTCATTATCATATTTATGGTATCACTTTTCCTCTTATGATATTATTACAAACTTGCATTATTTTTTTTTTCTTTTTCGAGCTTACTTCTGATTATGTTACAAATGATCTTGCTAATGAGAAGCAGGTACAATACTGGATTTTGCCAGACGTACTGCTACACACTTATACAGTGTAATTCATTACATCTTTTCTGATTGGCCTTTAATTCTGTCAATCAAACAACTTACCTATTTTAGGGCTGCTGGTTTGGCCGTCGCCACCCCTAGAAGAAGCCGGAAATGACGGCGAAACGCGTGTCGGGTGCTTAGTCACTTTTTTAATCAATCCAATGTTAGGTCTCAGGAATCCTCTGCAAAAAGCTATCTAGCCTACCTCTATGTAAATCACTATCCCGTGTCTAATCCTTAGACACAGTCTGAGCGGCTACAACCGCCTATGTAAATCTCATAGCGGTTTTCCGGCGCATGCGCCCAATGTTCTCCAGACTCACCCCGCAAGCGGGACTCGTAGAGTAACAGATGAGCGTAGGTGGCCACTCTGACAACACACTCAGAGTGGCTTTCCCGGCTTATAGTCTCCATCTCGCTGCCCTCTTTGCTCCTTTGAACACAGACGGCCTCACTGCCGTTCACACACCCAACTGCTTCTATTGCAGGGCCTAGCCACCGCTGGGCTTCAATCTTACAGCCCTGTGGAGAGACTCTGCTCTTACGAAAGCACTAGCAGGGAAAATATTCCCTTATCTAGCCCGTAACTTTTCAAAGCGCTATTGCAAACACAGGTGACTTATTGGCATGTTTGATACTCTGATACACAGGATGTCAATATTTAATACTGTGGTACATAAGGGGTCTTTTTGCTCCTTAGTCCAGCATACAATCTACTGATGATACACAGAGTGGCTGTGATGTCTGAAGACAATCAAAATCAAAGCTTATACACATGCGTATAGACAGCATATAGAAAGTAACCATAACAATCCAAACTCAATACCCTTTAACACCTTATAGTGCTTCAAGCACTGCTTGCACATTGATTGTCAATATGACATTTCTTGACTTAGAGTCAATTTCAATTCAACAACAAATAGAGTTAACACACTCAATGATTTAAAACCCTATTCCATATTGCAAGACTGTCTACTGTCATGCACCTGCTGATCTACCGTTGTGCAGCAATTTGAATTAGGGACTAGTGATTTACGTATACTAGAAGCATCTCACACTATTGTGTTTTGTCCAACTACTACCATTGCAGAGTATCTATTCAACATATGGACTGATTTTCGTCCATAGTGCAGAGTTAGGGGGCATCTGCACTTGATACATAATACTTTCATTGGATTTTTTAATATATCATGAATTTACTAATAAAGGTTTATTATTTTATGTTATTTTCTATAGAACCACACAATTTTTCCCTCTTTCCCCTTTCCTGTTTCCAATTCATAGATATACATTGGTGGTGTACACCGAGTGTGGTTCCTTTCGCTGCAATAATTTAATTTAATAAAATTTTGAGATCTGTAGATATTTTAATGTAACTATTTTGACTTGCATATAGTTTATTGATTAACTTTTATAAAATTTTGGGGGGGGGGGGGGGTGGAGAAAAAAAAACAGCAATTCCACAATTATTTTTTGCATTTTAATTATACACCGTTTACTGTGTGGCGCAAATAACATGTTACCTTTATTCTATAGTTCGATACGATTACGATTGACTTGCATATAGTTTATTGATTAACTTTTATTTTATAAGTTATTTTCTATAGAACCACACAATTTTCCCTCTTTCCCCTTTCCTGTTTCCAATTCTTACATTAAAATATAACTCGTCCTGCAAAAAACAAGCCCTCATATATCTATGTTGACAGAAATATAAAAAAGTTATGGCTCTTTGAATGTGATGATGAAAAAATTGCTGGGTCATTAAAGTGTCTCTCCAAAGTTATCCTCCCGCCTGATCTGATATTGGGCATGGAGAGCCGTAACTGCACGCTGGGCAGTGCAGTTACCAAGACAACCGTATGATGCACGGGTCCTATTTTAATTATTAGGACCTGTGCACGATACTCAAAGGGTGATGTACGGTTGCCTCGGCAACTGTACCGCCCAGCGTGCTGTTACGGACTCTCCACGCTAAATATCAGATCGGGGAATTATACTGTCTGGAGGGCAGTTATGGGGGACATTATACTGTGTGGAGGGAAGCTACAAGGGTATTATACTGTGTTGGGGCAACTATGGGGCATCATACTGTGGGGTGAGCACTTTGGGGGCAGTGTCAGGGGGTATGTTATTTACAGTAGTGTACAGGCTCTGGCGATAAATATAAATTCAATGGTGTAGCATGCAAATAGAAGGCGCAGTATGAAAAAGGTGTGCGGCCAAAATAATCATTCATTAATCGTAATTCAGGGTACATGTTCAATTAATCGTGATTTTGATTAAGGTCATAATCGCCCATCCCTACTTTGGAGGTAAAGGGTTATAGGGCCTTAGACTACAGCACTTAATTTTTACGGCGCTCTAGTCTAAGCGCTCGAATAGGATGCTTGTCAGCTTAATTGAAAAACAACTGAAACCGAAATTTAGCGCAATTAATCAACTTCATCATGTGCATTTCAGTTTTTCAATTATTTAAATTTTTCCCAGGCATTATACTGTGTGGAGGGCAGCTATAGGGGGCATTATTCTGTGTAGAGGGCAGCTATAGGGGGCATTATACAGTGTGGAGGGCAGCTATAGGGACATTATACTATGTGGAGGGCAGCTATAGGGGTATTATACTGTGTGGAGGGCAGCTATAGGGGCATTATAATGTTTGGAGGGCAGCTATAGGATCATTATAATGTGTGGAGGGCAGTTATAGGGGAATTATACTGTCTGGACTGCAGTTATGGGGGCATTATACTGTCTGGAGGCAGTTATGGGGGCATTATACTATGAAGGACAATTATGGGGAGCATTATACTGTGTGGAGGGCAGCTACAGAGGTATTATACTGTGTTGGGGCAGCTATAGGGCAATTATACTGTGTGGTGAGCACTATGGGGGCAGTGTCAGGGGGTATGTTATATACAGTAGTGTACAAAAGGCTCGGGCGATAAATATAATTTCAATGGTGTAGCATGCAAATAGAGGGCGTGGTATGAAAAAGGGGTGTGGCCTAAATAATCATTCATTAATCGTAATCGAGGGTACATGTTCAATTAATCGTGATTTTGATTAAGGTCATAATCGCCCAGCCCTACCTTGGAGGTACACTTTTAAGGCCAAAACAGGCTGGTCACTAAAGGGTTAAAGGCTCTTAGGCTACAGCACTTCATTTTTACGGTGCACTAGTCTAAATGCCCTAATAGGATGCCTGTCAGATTTACACTGACAGGCACAATACACCGCGGAACTAATAAATATTTTAAATAACAATTCAATAAAGTGTTATGCCAAAAAAAAACAAATTTTTGCCTAAGCAAATGCCATTTTTATGAAAGAAAAAAAAAGAACTACACGTAATTGGTAACCATGTCTGTTTTTTTTTTTTTTTTTAATCTCGCCTACCAAAAAACAATAAAATCTGATCAAATGGATCATGACTGATTTTCGTCCCATATATTTCACAGTCACAGAAGCCGCTGGATAACAGTACTCCTAGAAAGGACACGGTTATATTGGAGCTCTCGTTCGCAGGAAAGTTCCCAATGGTTAGGATTACTGAGGCATGGAACAGTGGAGATATAATGAATATAATAAATAGATTGGAGTTCTTGAAAACGAGATAGTCAGAGCAGGAATGCACCACTGTAGTAGGCAAGGACCACCTACTACAGTGGTGCGTTCCCACCTTGTCTGTTCCTCTTTCTGCCGTGCACTATATTGGTTGACTGCTGCCTACTAGCTCAGTAATGCCTCAGAGGATTCCCACCCAGCTATTTTAGGTAAATCATATTGTTAAAGGGGTTTTCCCATTTTCACCTATCAACAGCATAGTTGATAATCGTCTGATCGATGGGGGTCCCACCACTGCGACCACCAGTGATGGTGACGACTGGGGACTTGAACGCCCGTTCCTCCTCATTGCTTGACCGAAGTGAGGAGGACATTGAATGGAGTGGTGCTCCAGCATGTGCCCGCCATTCCATTCATTGTCTATGGGACTAACGGAAAAAGCCGAGCACTGTACTCAACTGTTTTAACCATCACCTATGACTGCAGATAGGTCACATGTGAAGAGGTGATAATTTATGACTGTGGGAAACATTGGATTACTTATGTAAGACACATGGAGATATTTAATTCATAGGGTATTATTTCGGTAACGCCATGTGCCTCACTTTAGTATCCCATGTGCCTCACTTTAGTAACCATATGTGCCTCACTTTAGTAACCCATGTGCCTCACTTTAGTTACCCCATTTGACTTGCTTTAGTGTCTCATGAATGTCACAAAAGTAACACTTTTTTTTAGATCGCCACCCTTGACATAACATTGACCAGCTCTCTATCCGCTCTGCTCAGCAGCTGCAAAGGCTCAGAAGGAACATAGATAAAGAGCTCATCAAGTCCTGGCTCCTGCGGTGAGTGTACAATCCACTGTGATGCTTCCATTGCTTGCTTTTCTGCCAGACTTAGACAATGCCAGTGACTACTTGCAACACTGGTAGTCTTCAAGTCTGGTGGTCAAGCAAGTAACAGCATTGATTCTGTAAGTTAAATAAAACAAAATGTGATTCTACTCCCCCTGTGAGCTATTTTATTATATTAACCCCTTAATGAACAGTCTATTTCAGGCCTTAACCAGTTCAGGACCGGGCTATTTTGCGCCTTCAGGACCAGACACCGCTTAGCCATTTTTAGCACGTGTTAGTTAAATGGCTATAACTTTTTTATTTGTTGGGCTAACGACGTGATTTTTGCGACGTTTTTTCCGTAGACAATGCAGGTTTCTTTTATCGTTTTTATACAATTATTATTCATAAAGTTTGAAAATAATAGTAAAAAAATAAGCTTTTTTACGTTTCAGCTATTTTTTTTTGGTAATGACATAGTTTTACCCTAAAATAGACCTTTTATTTGTGATCATCATTGTCTACCATAAATTTTAATATATTACATGTCTATATTAGGGTAATTGGGTCCGGGCTAGCGTTACAATAATGATTGGCGGGGGGGAAAGTATTTTTTTGGGGTGGGAATTTTATGTGTATTTATTATTTAATTTTTTTTTGCACTTTACTTTACTATTTTTTTATTACTATGGTCTGTCCCTCAAAGGTCAAAAACGACCTTTGGGGAACTTTATATATTTTTTTTCTTTCTTTTACACCATGTTTTTCCACTGTAACTGGAGCTGCACAGCAACCCCAGTTACAGGGGAAATCAGCCCTCTCATAGTGACGATTGTCACTAACTGGGCTGTGCTGAGTCTAGTAAGACCCAGCAGCAGTCTGTCAGTAACGGCACCCGGCGATCATGTGACCAGTCACATGATCACTGGGAGGAATAGAGACAGCGGCGCGGCCGCTGCCTCTATTCCTATACACAGCGTTCATTGAGCGCTGTGTACAAATCATCAGAGAAAGCTGCTTCTATCCTCTCCTCAGGGTCCCCGGCAGTCACTGACAGCCGGAGACCCGACATTCAGCGGCCCGATCGCTCGGGCAGCAAGTAAAAATCTGCGCCGTAAATAGTCTATGGCGCGGGTTTTAAGGACCCTGACCGCTGGCCGTAAAAATACTGCCAGCGGTCGGGAACCAGTTATTGACCGAGCTATTTTTGCATTTTTCCATTGTCTATGGAGCTATAATGTGGTATCCCAGAGGATGCAGATGTTATGAGAGGACCTGATGGGGGTAGTAGTCCCCCTAATGGCTGGTTTATTAGTGATGTCACGGTCGCTGCTGTGGGGTCCAACCCTGGGCACCTCTCTTAGGACATGCAACAAGTCAATTGTGAAAAATGGAAAGCAAAATTAGACACAGTCCTCTGCTAACCAAAAGTCTCTTTACTGAGGAGAACTTCCATAAAGTGCAGCAATAATTCACAGCAATGCAGTCTCTCATTACAAGTATGGTGGAGTGTGCATGTGAGGAGGACCCCTTGCTAGATGACTTTCAGGGATATGCTTGTGAGGAGTGATGCTGACACAGATTATGCAGTTTATGGTTTTGGGGGAGACACAGTCCTTAATATGGCTGCAGAAGGGATCTGCACCGGTTGGCTCCTGGCGGGTGACTAACTTGAGGGAAATGTAGTTACTTATGGTTACTGGGCCGCGGTATCCGACAGCCGGACGCAGACCTAAGACACGTGGCTTGGAAACCATGGAGCACTGGACTTGACCGGAGGCCTACTTTAAGGTCCAGGATTGCAGAAAGGCTCCTCTTGAAACTGCTCCTTTCTGGCAGATAGATTCTCTCCTTCTCGGAGGTGGAAGAAATGTATATGTTAACCCCTCTGTATGGACTGGTTAAGGGTCCTAGGAATATCTGTGCTTTGCATGGGCCGTGAGATTCACCATGCAGCTCCTAGGCGTGGCAGGTAGATAGCTGTAGATGCCCTGCCATCTCTTGAGCGCTGTGTACAAATCATCAGAGAAAGCTGCTTCTATCCTCTCCTCAGGGTCCCCGGCAGTCACTGACAGCCGGAGACCCGACATTCAGCGGCCCGATCGCTCGGGCAGCAAGTAAAAATCTGCGCCGTAAATAGTCTATGGCGCGGGTTTTAAGGACCCTGACCGCTGGCCGTAAAAATACTGCCAGCGGTCGGGAACCAGTTATTGACCGAGCTATTTTTGCATTTTTCCATTGTCTATGGAGCTATAATGTGGTATCCCAGAGGATGCAGATGTTATGAGAGGACCTGATGGGGGTAGTAGTCCCCCTAATGGCTGGTTTATTAGTGATGTCACGGTCGCTGCTGTGGGGTCCAACCCTGGGCACCTCTCTTAGGACATGCAACAAGTCAATTGTGAAAAATGGAAAGCAAAATTAGACACAGTCCTCTGCTAACCAAAAGTCTCTTTACTGAGGAGAACTTCCATAAAGTGCAGCAATAATTCACAGCAATGCAGTCTCTCATTACAAGTATGGTGGAGTGTGCATGTGAGGAGGACCCCTTGCTAGATGACTTTCAGGGATATGCTTGTGAGGAGTGATGCTGACACAGATTATGCAGTTTATGGTTTTGGGGGAGACACAGTCCTTAATATGGCTGCAGAAGGGATCTGCACCGGTTGGCTCCTGGCGGGTGACTAACTTGAGGGAAATGTAGTTACTTATGGTTACTGGGCCGCGGTATCCGACAGCCGGACGCAGACCTAAGACACGTGGCTTGGAAACCATGGAGCACTGGACTTGACCGGAGGCCTACTTTAAGGTCCAGGATTGCAGAAAGGCTCCTCTTGAAACTGCTCCTTTCTGGCAGATAGATTCTCTCCTTCTCGGAGGTGGAAGAAATGTATATGTTAACCCCTCTGTATGGACTGGTTAAGGGTCCTATGAATATCTGTGCTTTGCATGGGCCGTGAGATTCACCATGCAGCTCCTAGGCGTGGCAGGTAGATAGCTGTAGATGCCCTGCCATCTCTTGCACAGCATGGGTTGCTGGCACCTTACTCTAGACTCCCCAGAACTCGTCTGCTCTGGTTTTCCTGCCCTCTGCTAAGAGGTAGGCTGGGCTAAAGTCTCCACCCACAGAATGCTAGAAGCTTCTGGAGGGAAAACTTGTTATGTCTCAGGAGTGATTGAAATCCTACACTCACATGTACTTACAGTGGGTCAACCATAGATGGCAGCAAATCAATTAAGACATGGAAAAATACACCGTGTATGCACACAGGAAATACATGATATACAGAGGCATACTGACACAGTACTATTACATTGTGAGAAACCTACTACCATACAACAACTACTCCTATTATGGAAGTAGGGAGTGTACTGGGACTGTCGATATAGCTGTATAAGGTCTTGTTTTTTGTGGGACAAGTTGTAATTTTTAATAGCACCGATTTTGGGTACATAGAATTTATTGATTAACTTTTATTAACTTTTTTTGAGGGGGAATTGAAAAAAAACAGCAATTTCGCCACACTTTTTTGCGTCCTAAATTTACACCGTTTACCGTGTGGTATATATAACACAATAACTTTAGTCAGCGGGTTGTTGTAATTGCAACAATACCAAATTTATATAGATTTAGTATGTTTTACTACTTTTACACAGTAAAAACACTTTTTTTTCAAAATGTTATTTTTTTGCCGATGCAGTTGTATGAGAGCTTTGTTTTGTGGGACGACTTGTAGTTTTTATTGGTACCATTTTGGAATAGATGCGATATTTTGATCACTTTTAATCACATTTTTTTTAAGGCAGGATTCACACTACCTCTGGAAGCTGAAAGCAGGGAGATATAACGGCTCCCTGATCTGTTTATTTATTCTGATGCAGTGCCGTAAAAAGGCAATTGCATTGGAATAAAGCCTGTTAGTGGCCGCCGTAAAAACACTATGGGGTGGTCACTAACGGGTTAAATAGATGATTGTGCTCCCATTTAACCTAATTGGTGCGCTATATGTGACTTTAACTGATTTGGAAAAATCCTGCGTTTGTCCTTATACCAGTTTACCTAGTATATACCCAATCAGTTTACCCACTGCCCTGTGTATATTAGCTACACCCCCTCCAGTATGCCCATTACATACAAGGTTATGCTGGAACTTGTTATATCTCAGTGTTCCAGTGTGTAAATACTCTTTTCTAGGTATATTTTATAACAATAAAAAAAACAAAAAACACTGCTCACTTATCCTCGATTCCCCCTCTTTTTCTCTGTCTCCCAACTAAGTATGAGGAAAGATGGTGACCATTTGAGGTTCTGGACTTAAATATCTTATATTGCATTTTTTTTATTTTTGTTTTTAAATGTTGGGTGTTTGAAAACTTTTGACTTGTATTGTGCATGTATTTGTAAACATTTGATATACAATTACAATTGGATTTTTTTCTGTTCTCCTGTTGCAAAGCTCTTATATATGTCTCAGCTAAACAGCTGGGTTGCCCTTTAGATAGGATAATTTACAATTCTATTTGTGTATAAAAAAAAAATGATGGAGAGAAAGAGAAAAACAAAGGAGAGGCAGAAAAACTCAATATTTAAAATTACTTCTGTTAGTGGGCCTTCAACGGCACCGCAACCGCCATTAAAAGAAAGGGGGGAGAGGAAAAAAATGAGAGCTGCAGTTTATCTCTTCCTCTGGAAATAGCACAGGCATCAAAAGAAGGAAGAATAAAAGAAACTGCGAGCTCCAGTGTAGAACGTTCTTCTGCAACACAAATATATATAGAAGGAAGGCAAAAAGAATCTGCGAGCTCCAGTGTAGAGTGGCTTTCTGTAACAGAGACATGGAAAGAAGGAAGAGAAGGATAAACTGAGAGCTCAAAGTTGGATACCACCACAACTAAGAGGACACAAACAGAGTTATCTGAAGGAACATTGGATAAACAGCAGGCAAAGTAAGCTGTTGATCTTTTTGTTAAACCAAAGGAAAACGAGAGAGCTTTCTTTTTTCAATCGCATCCAATACAACCATTTGGGAATGATAGTCTCCCATTTGTAGCACAAAAGGTATTTCTAAGGAAAACTGCTTCTCAACGTCAATGGTTATCCTACTTCAAGTCAGCAAATGCACTTTACTGCACAATATGCTCGGAATACAGCAAGACTAATGAAAAGTGTGTTTATAGATGGAATGAAAGACTGGATGCATACTTACCAACACATCATTGAACATGAGACCAGCAAACACCATACTTCTTGTGCAGAGGCCCATATGCAAACTGTAGCGTCCATGGCCACGGGCCGTCGGGTTTACTCACCTCCCAACACCCGCAGCCATGGATCCGTGAGCGCTGGTCCCCATCTCCTTCCTAGGATACACTTCCGCTCAGTTCTGCTGTGTCCCGTAGGGTGCGCGCGCTTGCTTGTGCCCGGCCTTAAAGGGCTAGCACGCGCACAAAGTATCGTCATCATCATCAACTGCCATGATTTCATGGTCTATAAGAAGGCCCCAGGCCCTTCTGATCCTTGCCTGAGCGTTGATAGTTTATCCCAGTTTGTCTTGCAAATGGTCCTTTAGTGTTACCCGTGCCCTGTTACTTGTTCCTGTATCCTGTACTGTTCTTGTTCCTGTGCATACCAGTGTTGGAGTCGTGTCTACTGCACCTGCTGTCGTTTGCCACGTCCAGTGTCTTCTGCCACATCCAGTGTCTTCTGCCACATCGGATACTGCCCACCACATCTGGCGCTACTTGCTGCACTGGCCTCCATCCGTGCTGAAGCCACAGCCACCGTCTGGACTAGTTCAGGTACCCAAGCATTACTATTTACTATTGACTTTCATATAGACTGTGACCTGGTCAGCTGCCTCTCCGCTACGGCGGAGCAGCCTAGTGGGTCCACATACCCTGTGACCGTGACACAATCTTTAAAGCACAAAGACAATGGAGAATTACTGTTTTCAGAGCAGCAACAGAGGAGAAGAGAGGAATTAAAGAATAACAGACAGGTAATGGAAAGGGTGGTTGAAGTTGTCAATCTGATTGTTAAACGAAGATTGAGCTACAGGAGAAGTACTTCTGGTAAAGTCAGACAGTAGCGAAGAGACTCGGATGGGACCTTGGCAGCAGGCAGACACCAGGTGTGGTGTAAACAGGAAGACATAGTACACAGCACAACACAACTCCAACTCCAAACAGCACTTGAACCAAGATAGCACGGGATACAGGGAGCAGAAACGGGAAAACTGGGAACTGGAAAACACTTAAAGGAACAGTGTCACCAAAAATTTTTTTTTTATATCAGTTTGATGTTAGTGTTTTATAAAAAACTTTTGTATTTATTTGTGTGTTTGTGTGTTACTTTTTTTTATTTTTTTACTTTTTCTTCCCTATGGGGGCTGCCATTTTTTTTCCCATTTCTGTATGTGTCGATTAACGACACATACAGACATGGAATACGGCAGCTACAGTTCCATAGTGAATGCGAACGGGGCCCGTTCCATCCAATATGGTGTACGCCGTCTGTGTGGGAACGGTGCATGCACCGCTCCCACACAGTCCAAGTTGAACTGAGCGCCGTCCGGCGCCATTTTCCTGTAGACCGGAAGTCGCGGCCGGACAGTAAGATTACTACTTCCGGTCGCGGCTTCCGGACTTGTGCACTTGGAGTAGCGGCAGCAGATGGAGCGGACGGACCGGAGGGAGCGGCGGCGGCAGGAGCAGGTAAGTGATTTCTATGTATGTTCGTGTTTCAGTGTGTGTTTACTAGTGTATGTAAACCTTCTACACTGTGTGTTAGCTCAAAAAATGGTGACACACAGTGTAGGAGGTTTGACCGTTCAATCCCCTCGTTTCTCCCGGCACTAGCCAGGATAAAGGAGGGGGGGATTCTGAGAGCTCACTAGAGCGAGGGATTTTTTTCCAATTTTGCAGCATAAAGCAATGTGGTTGCTTTACCACATGCAATGCTGCAATTTTGGGAATTGCTCCATCTAGTGACCAGTGCTGGGAAATATTATAAATTAGAATCTAATTTATAATATTTCCTGACTCGTGAAATAATCACCTACACACTAATTGTTTAACTAAAAAAAAATAAAATATATTTTTTGCTAGCAACACATTCCCTTTAAGGGACCATTTGCAGAGACAAACATAGGTAAACGACAACAACGCTCAGGCAATGCAGGAAGGGGCAGGGCCCTTCTTATAGTCCAGGGTGCTTATGGGCTCATTTGGTAACTAATTCAGGTGCGTGCACTGGCCCTTTAAGACTGAGCATGAGCGTGAGGCACAGGGACACAGCAGAGAGAAGCGGAAGTGAGCGCTGGCGTCTCCTGAGGAGATGCTGGCTAGCGCTCACAGATCCATGGCTGCGGCCGTCAGGGGTGTTACAGTATCACCCCCTCTTACGCCCCCTCCTCTTGGGACTAAGGCGAGAGAGAAACTTCTTTAGGAGGGCAGGGGCATTGAGGTTCTCCACTGGCTCCCAGGACCTCTCTTCAGGACCAAACCCCCTCCAATCCACAAAATAGAAGGTTCTTCCTCCTACTCCCTTGGAGTCCAGGATCTCTTTGTGGGAGGAATCCTCCAGCTCACCTTTAGCAGATTCGTGCCGCTGGCTGCGCCCGGATCTCCGTGTTGGCACACGGTGTAGAGAACAGACAGAAATACAAGGGAAAAATCCAGTGCCAAAAACGATGAGTAGTATTTAAAAAGGAAACTGGGTTCCAATTTTATTTAGAAAATATTTAAAAGTAGAAACAACTTTCCAAGTGCAAGGGTGGATTGAGGGTATGCACGCTGCCTACGCATTTCAGGCGACCACGACGTCCTTAATCGTGGCTTGATGCATCAGGAACCAGCTCGATAGGACAGTCATATGCCCGGTGTGGGGGCAGCGTCTCCGCCTCCTTCTTGCTGAAGACATCTGAAAACATAGAATAATGAGAAGGCAATCCTGTCAGAGACTGAGGCAGAGGAGGCTGGCAGAGGAAGCTAAGCCGGATGGATTTGTACCAGACAGCGGCCGATGCACTCGAAACTCCACTGGAGAACCTCTCCAGAATTCCAGTCCAGAACTGGGGCATGTAGTCAGAGCCAGGGCAGGCCCAGCAGCACAGGGTTGACGCCCTTGGACAGGACAAAAAAATTAGATGAGCTCGGAATGAAGGGCTCCCACTTGGAGATTCAGTGGCCTGGTCACAGCTACAATCGGGTCTGGCAGAGGTAGACCATTCATCGAGGCAACAATCAAAGGCCTCTCCAGAGGGGTTGTGGGCAACTGGAGTCAAGATAGGCAGAGACCCGGTGCGTTTTTTCGCCGGACACTATAGTCACGGGGATGGACAATTTAGAAGAAAGTCCTTCTTCACCCAGGGTTATCTCTCCAACCAACCATATGCTCTGGGGCTTTTGGGGGCACAGACGCACAAGATGGCCTATGAGACCGCAATACAGACAGACTCCCGAAGTGCGTTGTCTCTCCTGGGTAGACAGCTTGGGATGGTTCATCCTCAAAGACTCATTTGGAGGAACAGCTGATGAGGACAGCAGGGGTTGCTGCAAAGTAGGAGCCGGACTAGGGAGTGCTCCCTCCCGACGGACCTCTTGGAACCGTTCTCGGATCCTTATGTCAATCCGGGCGGCCAGAAGGATGAGGTCATCCAGGGTAGATGGCAGATCTCGGGCAGCAAGCTCGTCCTTAATCTCAGGAGACAGTCCCTCCAGAATATAGCCACCAGGACCTCATTGTTCCACAAGAGTTCTCCCGCCAGGCTGCGGAAGTGGATGGCGTACTCTCCCACGGAAGTGTTTCCTTGGCAAAGGTTCAGCAAGGAGGCAGCTGCCGACGAAACTCGTCCAGGCTCCTCAAACACCATGCGAAATATCTGTAGGAACCCCTGGAAGTCAAGGGTCTCTGGTCCTTGTCTTTCCCAGATAGGGTTTGCCCATGCAAGGACCCTGCCAGTGAGGAGAGAGATGCACCAACAGTCGAGAATGCCCTTGCATACAGGCTAAAGTGGAGCTGGCACTGGTTCAAAAATCCACTGCAGGTCTTCGCGTCTCCATCATAGCGGTGAGGTAGTGGCTAAAACATGGAGGGCTAATACGTAAATCATGAGACACAGCCTATATAGCCTAGTAGCAGCCTATTTGTAACGCCATGATAATACATAGAGCGGGCTGCCCTGCTTGCTATGCCAGACTCGCAAGTGTGGGGATCCGTGACGAGAATTGCGAGATTGCGTTCTTTTGGCCAAAATTACAACCAATACCCCATGTATTTTCCATGTTTACTTGTATTATATTTACTACTTTTTGGAAGCAGCCATGTCTTCAATGCTGGGAGAGCATGGTGTGTTGCGGTCTGACATAGCAAGCAGGGCAGCCCGCTCTATGTATTATCATGGCGTTACAAATAGGCTGCTACTAGGCTATATAGGCTGTGCCTCATGATTTACGCATTAGCCCTCCACGTTTTACACACTGCACCAACACTTCATGCATTACTCACGTTCCTGACCCTTTCAGTACTGCCCCCTATATTTTACACATGTTATTCACCACTCACTATACTCAGTACTGCTCCCTATATTTCACACATATTATTACTACTTGCACATTATACACTATTCATTTACTTTTTACTACATATCCCATGCACCACACGCCACTCCCCTCAAGGCTAGTAGGAGTGGCTATTATTATTTAACACACCTGAGCACTTTACTTCAGCAGCATTTTTGACCTGGCTGCATCCCGTTGGGATTATACCTGCCCAATTTGTGAGTATGGCCATTTTTTGTGTTTTAGGGTTTATTTGTTGCAGAATCTCGAAAGGACCAAGGAACCTGGGAGCAAACTTGTATGAAGGCATCTTCAAGTGAATGTTCCGAGAGGATAGCCAGACTTTGGTACCCGAAAGATACTGAGGCGGCTCTTTTCTCTTTACATCGGCTTTTCGCTTCATGCGATCGACTGACAGCAAAATAGAGGACCGGGTCTGTTGCCAGATTTGCAGAAACTCGCCAAATGAAGAGTCAGCAGCGGGTAACTGAGATGTAATCAACACTGGAAGAGGGACTCTAGGATGATGACTGTACACAATGTGAAATGGAGTGGAAGCTGTGGACTCACTTGTGTGGTTGTTGTACGAGAACTCGGCCCATGGAAGAAGCTGTACCCAGTTATCATGTTGTGAAGAGAAGAAGTGGCTGAGATAATTCTCAATGATCTGGTTGATCCTCTCAGCTTGCCCATTGGACTTGGGGTGATAGGCCTAGGAAAAGTCCAATCTCACATCCAGGTATTTACAGAGGGCTCTCCAGAACTTTGAGGTAAATTTTACCCCCCGGTCAGACACAATGTAAAGAGGCAAGCCATGCAAGCGAAAGATGTGTTGAATAAAGAAACTCGCCAGTCGGGGAGCAGAAGGTAGGCCGGTCAGTGGGATAAAATGTGCCACCTTAGAGAACCGGTCCACCACCACCCAGACAGTGTTTAATCCTGCTGAGGGGGGAATGTCTGTGACAAAGTCAATCGCAATGTGCTGCCAGGGGGCACTGGGTACAGGCCAAGTTTGAAGCAGGCCAGCAGGCTTGGAGTGAGAAACTTTGTGAAGCACAAACCGTGCAAGAAGAGGCAAAGTCCACAACATCCTTGGGCAGTGTGGGCCACCAGAAGTGACGAGCAATCAGGTCTTGGGTTTTACAGACACCAGCGTGCCCAGCCAGTTTAGAACTGTGTCCCCAGCAGAGAATTCCTCTCTTGTCTGCCAACCGAACAAAAGTCCTCTAACCTGCAAAGAATTAGCAGTGACAATGCAGGACGGGTCTATGATAGTCTGAAGGTAGTCCACCGTGCCTTCCATCTCAAACGATCTGGACAGGGCATCGGCCCTCACATTTTTGTCAGCGGGACGGTGGTGGAGCACAAATTGGAAACGGGTGAAGAACAGTGACCACCTGGCTTGACGGGGATTTAGTCGTTGAGCGGACTGAAGGTAGGTAAGGTTCTTGTGGTTGGTGTAGATCAGGATGGGGTGAGCTGCGCCCTCTAGAAGATGTCTCCACTCCTCCAGAGCCAATTTGATGGCCAGTAGCTCCCGATCTCCAATAGAGTAATTGCGCTCAGCAGAAGAAAAAAGTCTTGAGTAGTAGCCACATACTAGTGCCTTTCCTTTGGAGCTCCTCTGGAACAGAAGTGCATCTGCACCAACAGAGGAAGCGTCCACCTCCAATGAGAACTGCCGAGATACGTAAGGATGATGGAGGATCGAAGCTGAAGTGAAGGCTTTCTTGAGACTAATAAATGCAGACTCTGCCTCTGGAGTCCACACCTTGGCGTTCCCACCCTTCTTGGTAAGGGTAGAGATGGGAACCATCAGAGATGAGAAGTTTGGAATAAACTGCCGGTAGAAATTGGCGAATCCCAGGAACCACTGTGGGGCCCTTAGGCCTTGAGGATGTGGCCACTCCAGGACAGCTCTCACTTTCTCAGGATCCGTCTTGAGACCTTGATCCGAGATGATGTAGCCCAGGAAGGGCAAAGAACTCCTCTCAAAGACGCACTTCTCCAGCTTGGCGTATAAGCTATTCTCTCTTAATCGTAGTAGCATTTGACGGACATAAGTTGTCGAATCTGGGGAGAAAATCAAAATATAATCGAGATGAACAACAACACAGATGTAATGTCCGTGGCTGCGGGCTGTAAGCTCCAACCTCCCCCTGACAGCCGCAGCCACGAGTCGGCAAGCGCTGGCCCCAGCCTCCTCCTCAGGAGACGCCAGCACTCGCATCCACTCACCTCAGCCAGATCCCGTAAGGTGCACTCGCACACTCGTGCCCGCTCTTAAAGGGGCAGCGCGCACCGGACATTCTGATGAACTTTTACCCGTGAGTACCCTGGACTATAAGAGGGGTACAGCCCCCTGCTTCTATGCCTGAGCATTGTTGTGTTCCCTAGGTTGTCTATGTGATGGCCTCCTAGTGTGTTTCCTGTACCTGTCCCAATTCCTGTTCCTTTCATTTCCATACCATCCTGTTCGAGCACTGTGTTGTGCCAAAGTCGTGTCGTGCTGTTTCCACGTCTGACCTGCTTCACCTCGCCTGACGTCTACCTGCTGCCTAGTCCAAACCGAGCCTGCCTTGCTACTGTCCGAGCTGCCACAGGTACCCTATACGAACTATTGACATAGCCCTGCCCCCTGTTGACCAGCTGCCTTACCGCCAATGCGGTATTGCCCAGTGGGTCCATAGACCCTTCATGACAGCAGACATAGAGGAGATCTTGGAAGATATCATTAATGAATTCCTGAAACACTGCGGGAGCGTTACACATTCCGAAGGGCATCACTAGGTATTTGTAGTGCCCGTCCCGGGTGTTAAATGCCGTCTTCCATTCGTCACCCCGGCGAATCCAGATTTGGTTATAAGCCCCCCGCAGGTCTAGCTTAGAAAAAATGTTGCCACCTCGTATCAAACAGCTCGGATATAAGTGGCAACGGGTATTTGTTCTTTACCGTGATCTGGTTGAGACCACGGTAGTCAATGCAGGGTCAAAGGGATCCGTCTTTCTTTTTAACGAAGAAGAACCCAGCCTCGGCCGGGGAGGAAGACTTTTGTATGAAACCCCTCTCCAAATTCTCCTTGATATAGGCCGACATAGATAGAGACTCTGGCAAGGAGAGAGGATATGCTCGGCCACGGGTGAGAGAGGCTATGGAACCAGTTCAATGGAGCAGTCATAAGTCCGATGTGGATGCAGCGTCTCAGCCTCCCTTTTGCTGTAAACATCTGCAAACTGGGGGGGCAGTCCCGCCAATGACTGAGGTAGAGGAGGCTGGACAGGATGGATCTGCAACAGACAACGACCAAGGCACTTGGAGCCCCATTGGAGAACCTCTCCAGAATTCCAGTCCAGCACTGGGGCATGTAGTCAAAACCAAGGCAGGCCCAACAGAACAGGATTGATGGCCTTGGGCAAAACAAGGAAAGAAATCAGTTCAGAATGAAGGACTCCAACCTGGAGCTTGAACAGCTTGGTTTTAGAAACGATGGGATCAGGCAGAGGCAGTTCATTCACTGAGGCAACAGCCAAAGATGTCTCTAGGGGAACTGTTAGCAACTGAAGATGATCCACCAGCTCCTTTTGGATGAAGTTTGCCGCAGACCCAGAGACAAGATAGGCAGAAACCCGATGTGTTCTCTCACCGGGTACTAGAGTCACAGGAATAGTCAGCTTGCTACAGAATGCTTTATTAGGTACCGTTCCACCTAGGGTTGTCTCTCCAACCAATCCTAGGCAATGGGGTCTCTCTGGTCTCTGGGGACACAGACGCACAATATGGCCTCCGAGGCCGCAATACAGATAAAGTCCAGAAGTGCGTCTGCGTTGTTTCTTCTGGATAGACAATTTGACATGGTTATTCTGCATAGGATCCTCTGGTGGGACGACTGACGAGGATTGCTGGAAAGTAGAATCCAGCCTAGGAAGTTCTCTCTCCCGGAGAACCTCTTGGGAACGCTCCCGGACACTCATGTCAACCCGAGTAGGATAAGATCGTCCAGGGTAGATGACAGATCGTGAGCAGCCAGCTCGTCCTTTATCCCCGAAGACAGTCCCTGCCAGAATATGGCCACCAAAGCCTCGTTGTTCCAGGTTAACTCATCAGCCGGGATACGGAACTGAATGGCATACTCACCCACGGAGAGGTCTCCCTGGTGTATGATCAGCAGAGATGCAGCAGCCAAAGAAAATCTCCCATGTTCCTCAAATATTGAGCGGAAGGTCCGTAAGAAGCATTGCAAGTCACGGGTCTCTGGTCCCTGATGTTCCCACAGAGGATTAACCCATGCTAGGGCTTTGCCAGTAAGGAGAGAGATGATAAAGGCGATCCTGACATCATCCGGAGAGAAGGTCCTGGCATGAAGTCTGAAGTGGATCAGGCACTGATTCAAAAATCCCCAGCAGGACCTCGGGTTTCCGTCATAGTGTGGAGGTAGCAGCAAGAAGCACAGTGGGTCGGCACTGGTACAGATAATGTAACAGGAGGAACATCAGGAATGGTTACGGTGACGACTGTGGTTGGAGCAAGCAACCGATGGGCAATGGCGTTAACCGACAGGAGGGGTTGGTCTTGCTGTGACTGAAGATCCTCCATCTCGGCCAGCATGGCTTGTGTCATCAAGGTCTCAGGTTGACCAGCGGGGTCCATGGCCTGAGCGTACTGTCACGGTTTGTGGGTATGTGGACCCACTAGGCCGCACCGCCGTAGCAGGGAGGCAGCTGGCCAAACAACAGGAACCCCAGAAACACAAAGTCCCGCACGAGGGTACCTGGATAGTCCAGACAGTGGCCGCAACTCTGGCACAGATGGAGGTGAGTGCAGCAGGTAACGCCAGACATGGCAGATGATAGCAGGTGCCGCAGGTTGTGCCAGACGTGGTGAATCCCTCTGGACGTGGCAGATGACACAGGACGTGGTAAAGTTACAGCAGGTGCAGTAGACACGACTCCAACTAGTAGGCACAGGAGCAAGAACACAGCACAGGATGCAGGAACAGGTAACAGGGCACGGGTAACAACTGGAACGGGAAACACTAAGGGACCATTTGCAAGACAGACTTGGAAATAACTAACAACACTCAGGTAAGGATAAGAGCGTACGCGCGCATCCTACAGGACACAGCAGACCGGAGCGGAAGTGAGCACTGGTGTCTCTTAGGAAGGAGATGGGGACCAGCGCTAACGGATCCATGGCTGCGGGCGTCGGGAGGTGAGTAAACCCGACGGCCCGTGACCATGGACGCTACAACTGGGAACTGGAAAACACTTAGGAGGCAATTTGCAAAGACAGACTAGGTTAATGACAACAAAGCTCAGGCAATGCAGGAAGGGGCAGAGCCCTTTTTATAGTCCAGGGTGCTCATGGGCTAATTTGGTACTTTAACTCAGGTGCACGCGCTGGTCCTTTAAGAGCGGGCACGAGCGTGCGCACGCACCCTACGGGACCCGGCCAAGAGAAGTGGAAGTGAGCGCTGGTGTCTCCTGAGGAGGAGATGGGGCCAGCGCTCACAGATCCATGGCTGCGGCCGTCAGGAGGTGAGTGAGCCTGACAGCCCGTGGCCATGGGCATAGCACCTGCATTCCTATGTAATACCACAGATTGTCACAATCTAGGGGTATGTGGACCCACTAGGCCACTCTGCCATAGCGAAGAGGCAGCTGACCAAGTCACAGTCTATGCATTAGTCTATACGAGTTTGCAGCACCAGGGTACCTGAAATAGTCCAGATGGTGGCAGCGGCTCTGGCACAGATGGTAGTAGGTGCAACAGGTTGTGCCAGACGTGGCGGTTGACAGCAGGTGCAGTAGGTTGCGCAAGACGTGGCGGATGACAACGGGTGCAGTAGGTTGCGCCAGACGTGGAAGATGACAGCGGGTGCAGCAGGTTGTGCCGGACGTGGCGGATGACAGCAGGTGCAGCAAGTTGCGCCAGACTTTTGTGGATGACAACAGGTGCAGTAGGACACAACTCCAAACACTAACAGGCTCAGGAACAAGGACACAGCCTGGGATACAGGATACAGGTAGCAGGGCACTGGTGAAAACGGGAACAGGATAACACTAAGGGACCATTTGCAAGACTGATATGGGAATACCAACAATGCTCAGGCAATCAGCAAAGGGACAGGACCCTTCTTATAGTCCAGGGTGATCATGGGCTAATTCAGGGGTCTCAAGCATGTGGCCCGCAGGCCGCATGCGGCCCCTGGGGCTGTCATCTGCGGCCCGTGGGACACAGAGCCGCTAGCATCGGCTCTGCTCCGAGACTCTGGAATTCCCTGACATCGCTGTCCACATATGAACAGCGATGTCTGGGTCTTCCCCAGAGCCGGAGTCCCGTGCAGAGCGCTAGTATAGGCTCTGCTCCGGGACTCTGTGGAATTCCCTGATATTGCTGTCCATATATGGACAGTGTGTCAGGGTCTTCCCCAGAGTGGAGTCCTGGGCAGAGCTCTAGTATCGGCTCTGCTCCGGGACTCTGTGGAATTCCCTGACATCGCTGTCCATATATGGACAGTGTGTCAGGGTCTTCCCCATAGCGGAGACCGGGCAGAGCGCTAGTATAGGCTCTGTTCTGGGACTCTGGGGAAGCCTCTGACATCGCTGTCCATACATCGACAATGATGTCAGGGGCTTCCCCAGAGCTGGAGTCCCAGTGATGTCAGGAGCACAGCTGGAGTCCCAGGAAGAGCCTACTAGCGCTCTGCCCGGGAATCCAGCTCTGGGGTTGCCCCTGACATCTCTGTCCATATATGGACAGTGATGTCAGGAGCAGAGCTGGAATCCCAGGCAGGGTGCTAGAAGCGGCTCTGCTCCAGGACTCCAGCTCTGTGCAAGCCCCTGACATCACTGTGGCAGCATCTGCGGAGGGCACTGTGGCAGCATCTGCGGAGAGCACTGTGGCAGCATCTGCGGAGGGAACTGTGGCAGCATCTACAGAGGGCACTGCGGCAGCATCCACAGAGGGCACAGCGGCAGCATCCACAGAGGGCACAGCGGCAGCATCCACAGAGGGCACTGCGGCAGCATCCACAGAGGGTACAGCGGCAGCATTCACAGAGGGCACTGCGGCAGCATCCACAGAGGGCACTGTGGCACTATCTAAAAGGAGGCTGCCCAATCTTGACATGTGTGTCTGCCAAACGCTGCTAACTGAGCCGCCGGACTGCATTTAGCGACACTTAAACTGGAAAACTGGATTGTTGAAATAAGCACGTGCAGATTAATCTCAAATTTTAAACCTAGCAGTATTATTATAGTAATGTAGTATTATTATTATTATTATAGTAATGTAGTATTGTTATAGCAGTTCAAATAACTAATTGATTAACAATAATTTAGCATTGTATCAAATTTGAAAGTAATGCGGCTCATCAACTTCCCATTTTTTCTATATGTGGCCCACCTACCCGGCCGAGTTTGAGACCCCTGGGCTAATTGATGATGATTCCCATTTGCGGGCACTGACCCTTTAATGCCAGGCACGAGCGTACGCGCGCACCCTACAGGACACAGCGGACCGGAGCGGAAGTGAGCACTGGCGTCTCCTGGGGAGGAGATGCGGGCCAGTGCTCACAGATGCATGGCTGTGGCCGCCGGGGGGGGAGGTGAGTAATCCCGGCAGTCCGCGTCCATGGATGCTACACAGATAACACAGTGATAACTCTCTAAGTACAGATAATGTAGTAGTGTGACCTGGAGTCCTATGTAACATCGCTGATAACACACAGTGATAACTCTCCGAGTACAGATAATGTAGTAGATGTTACCTGCAGTTCTATGTAACACCACAGTTATCACACGCTGATAAATCTCTGAGTACAGATAATGTAGTAAATTTTACCTGTAGTCCTATGTAGCACCGCTGATAACACAGAGATAACAGTTTGTGTATATGCATGTATATCATGCAGTGCACTTCCAAACTGGAGATACACTTTAAAAAGATTATTTCCATGAATTGATTGCCATGAATTGGTTAAAGTTTTATAGATTACCATATATGACAACATGATGTTTCCCTTAAGGGCAGCAGAGTATATAAGGAGCACCAGGGTATATAAGCAGCAGCAGGGTACATAAGGGGAAGCAGGGTATATAAGGGGCATCAGAGTATATAAGGAGCAGCCGAGTATATAAGAGGCAGAAAGGTATAAAAGGGACAGCAGAGTATATAAGGGGCAGCAGGGTAGATAAGGGCAGCAGGGTATATATGGGCAGCAGGGTATATAATTGGCAGCAGGGTATATAAGGGGCAGTAGGGTATATAAGGTGCAATAGGGTATATAAGGGGCAGCAGGGTATATAAGTGGCAGCAGGGTATATAAGGGGCAGCAGGTTATATAAGGGGCAGCAGGGTATATTCGGGGCAACAGGGTATATAGGGGGCAGCCGGAAATATAAGTGGCAGCAGGGTATATAAGGGGCAGCAGGGTATATAGGGGCAACAGGGTATATAAGGGACAGCAGGGTATATAGGGGCAGCAGGGTATATAAGGGGCAAAAGTGTATATAGGAGGCAGCAGGGTATATAAGGGGCAACAGGATATAAAGGGGCAGCAGGGTATATAAGGGGCAGCAGGGTATATAAGTGGCAGCAGGGTATATAGAGGCAGCAGGGTATATAAGGGGAAGCAGGGTATATAAGGGCCAACAGGGTATATAAGGGGCAGCAGAGTATATAAGGGGCAGCCGGGTATTTAGGGGAAGGAGGGTATATAAGGGGCAGCAGGGTATATAGGGGTAGCAGGTTTTATAAGGGGCAGCAGAGTATATAATTGGCAGCAGGGTACATAGGGGCAGCAGGGTATATAGCGGAATCAGGGTATATAAGGGGCAGCAGGGTATATAGGGCAGCAGGGTATATAAGGGCCAGCAGGGTATATAGGGGCAGCAGGGTATATAAGGGGAAAAAGTGTATATAGGAGGCCGCAGGGTATATAAGGAGCAACAGGATATAAAGGGGCAGCAGGGTATATAAGGGGCAGCAGGGTATATAAGTGGCAGCAGGGTATATAGGGGCAGCAGGGTATATAAGGGGCAGCAGGGTATATAAGGGCCAGCAGAGTATATAAGGGGCAGAAGAGTATATAAGGGGCAGCCGGGTATTTAGGGGAAGGAGGGTATATAAGGGGCAGCAGGGTATATAGGGGTAGCAGGTTTTATAAGGGGCAGCAGAGTATATAATTGGCAGCAGGGTACATAGAGGCAGCAGGGTATATAGCGGAATCAGGGTATATAAGGGGCAGCAGGGTATATAGGGGCAGCAGGGTATATAAGGGGCAGCAGGGTATATAGGGGCAGGATGGTATATAAGGGGCAGCACAGATACATTCATTTTATCTGTGCTACTTTAATATTGATCACACACATTTACAAAGAGACATAAACACATGCAGACACATATATAGACACACATACTGTAACATATACACATACAAACACAGAGACACATATACACACACATACTGGAACATATACACACAGAGACACTTACCATCTCTCCTTGCTGACAGGATCACAGGTTTCTTGCAGGACGGCTGTAGGCAGAGCTTCCTCCTCTGCTCCTTGGCTCCTGCTTACTTTGTGTGTGTAACTAAGAGCAGAGCACAGAGTAGAGGCAGAGCCCAGGGGCGCCCCCTACATGCTGGGAGGGCGCAGCGCCCTGTGCACTCCCACAGGTCGCACACCCCTAAGGCCGGCCCTAGACGCATGTCAGATTTGAAATATGAGGCTCTGTCGGAAAGGACAAAAAGTCATGTCTAGGTAGTACAAATGATAATATTTACAAATGACACCCAATGGATGAAACAGCACAGAAAAATTCCATTACCCAAACTCAACGTGCGCAGACAGAAATGGACATGTATGTAATGCTGAAATACGCCACTTGATGGCGATAAATACCTATTTAAAAAATTTGCATACATAATACAATTTGGCAGCTAATGTATCAGTCCTTTTACGTTTGGTAAACAGGAACAATATGCAAGTATCCACACACTATTCCAGAATAATAAGGACATAGCTTATCGATGGCAATCCTAACTAATTTTTTCTAAACATGAATTGGGGAAATGTTTAGCCCTATTACTGTCACTAACATCAATTGTAAGTGTGAGTGACTGTGAATGATTATTTTAATATTATTTAAAGTAGACCTGGCCGCTCTTCTGACATATGTGTTTAGTAAATACTTTTATTCCCTATAAAATAACAATGCTGGAGAATATTTTCTTAGAACTCTCAGTTGTGCCATTCCTCTGTAATCCCTCCTGGATAAATATATATAAATTGACAACTGGGTATTACCATTCCCCCTTGTCAATAGGGTGTGTCCTTATTGAACAATGTCAGACTGTGTAGGGACACACCCCTTTGATACATCACTACCCAGAGTTCTACGAAAAGATGCTCCAGAAATGTTATTTAATGGGAAATACAAGGATATACTAAAACAGACATGTCAGGAGAGGTGACAGGTTGTCTTTAAGTGTTAAATTGTATGATTATAAGATTTTTATTTTCGTTTAATTTTTTATATAATACTATGTTTACTATTTGATGGCAGTCCTTAAGCCCTTCCCGACATGCGCCGTATATATAAGGCGCTGTCGGGAGGTGCTTCCAGCAAAGCTCCGTATAGGTACTGCGCAACGGGAAACTGTCATCGGTGCTAATTGCACCGTGACAAAGTAAAGATGGCTCCTGTCCCTGACAGCAGGCCATCTCTACTACTCGCCATGGGTGGCATTTCGGTCCCCCCGCATCTGCGATCGCTGCTATTGGTCAGTCAATTCTGACCGGCCAATAGCAGGCATTTTTGTTAAAACTGTGCCCTGGAGTCACAGGGCACAGTTAGACAGTGGTGATTGGTGCTGCCTAAGACAACACCCATCACCACCAATGTCACCTAGGGAGGTGGCAGTGATGCCACTTCTAACAGCGCTCTGATTGATCAGTCTGTAATGACCGACCAATCAGAGCACCGGTGGGTGTTTTGAACACCGAGACCACGCTGTACGCCGCCATTCCAGTTTGAGGCCGCGTGCAGAGCGGTTGAGATACTGTCTGAGCGGTCTTGCTGGGATTTGTAGTGCCGATCACTACTGTGTCTAAAAACTGAGATTTTGCAGCTTCTGTCTGATCACCATCTGTCTTATTGGTTTGTTTTCGTGATCAGACAGATTTTTTTGGCTCTTTCCCTGTCCTTGGGCCTGTCCTTATCCCTGTCCCAATCCACCCCCTCCCTGTCCCAATCTACCCCCCCTTCCCACCCCACCCCCTCCCTGTCCGAGTCCTGTGCCCACTGATGCCAGACCTGCCCATACATAGTACCCTCCTGTAGATAGTTGCCCCATACATAGTGCCCCCTGTAGATAGTGTCTCCATTAATAATGTCGCCCTGTAGATAAAGCCCCATACATAGTGCCCCCTTGGATATAGTGCTGAATAACATAAGCGGCACTAAATGTCAGGGCCTTTCAATGACGCAAGCGGTGCAATGATATCATCGCGCCGCTTGTGTCGTTGAAAGGCTCTGAATGGCAGGGCAATGAACATCCGTTGCCTTGCCATTCAATGACGCAAGCGGAGCAATGACACCATCGCGCCACTTGCGTCATTGAAAGGCACCAAATAGCAGGGCAGGGAAGTAATGTTCAATGCCCCGCCTTGTGATACATGTAATTGTATCTTCGTCCTAAAGATGCAGATGCAATAATAGTGCAGGAGGGGGTGGCGGCGGTTGGTTTCAGTGGCACCGCCGCCCCCTCAGAGAGGCAGCAGGCCGCTGCCTGAGGCAAGACACTCACCTTGCCTTATGGACAGTGCGGCCCTGCACCTTTGCAACCAATTTACTGCATGAATCATATCCAGTTCTCCAAATTTCTGCTCTAAGGCACTTTCTGTAAACTGAGAGATGTTGCCTTACAAGTTCTTCATTTAAACCTGACCTATTGCTCACATAGTATTGCTCTTTATCTCCACCTTAAATCTGAAGTACACTACATTGCTCATGTATGAATTCATGTTCACCTATTTACCCATTCTCATCATCATAACCTTTTAAAGACCATTGTTTTACAAAATAACAATATTGGGGAAGATAGATTAATATGTCTTAAATTAAGACAACAAAAAACTAGACAAGATAGACACTGCGCCAAATTTATCACAGTGGCTCAAGATGTGTGATAAATTTGGCGCATTTTGTTTGACATATTAGACACTTTTCTCTTCCCTATGCCACTGCTTGGTTGTCTTACTTTACAATTATACAGGGGGTAACTAGGAAATAAAATACAGCAAAGTTTACTGCTAAACTTTGCTGTATTTTATTTATGTTATCTAGTATTTTTGGATCAAACCCAATTTCAGTTTACCTGCTCCGGTCTGAGTTATATACTGTGGGTATTAGAGGCAGGAGAAACTACAGCATTGGTAACTAGGAAAGACTGGGCCCCATAGCAAACTGTGTCCCTCTCCCCCAGATTCAATGCCTACCCCCACAACCCCCGCCCTCCTGACAATGAACATTTATCAGTTCTGTGTGCAATGTAAAAATAGAGCTAGGCCAAGTAGTAGATAATCTACCCCTCCCCCTATTTTATGATATCCCATGGTTGTCAACAGTCCCAAATTTGATGGGACTATCCCGAATTTACAGAGACAGTCCAGAAGGGGCTGGACGCAGCCTGCAGGGCTTAAGGGGAAGCCTCCATGACCTCCCTGGTAGGGAAAGGGTTAACAGGTGAGGGAGAGTTGGAGGGAGTCGGAGGGGGGGACAAGGAGGAGTCAGGGGGCCGTTGCTGCGCTTCCCGCTGTTTTCGGCATTGAGCCGGAAGCAGCGGGAGGAGTAGCACAGGGAAGACAAGCTCCCCGTTGCCCGCGCTCTTAAATATGTCGGAGGCAGTTTTATTAGAGCAGCTGTGCACCACGGTCTCGGATGGCTGGAGGAGACCGTGGCTGCATTAGCGAGGATCCCGGATGCCGTTTTGCCACGTCAGGCCCGGCGTTCGGGGTCTGTTGCAGGAGAAAGGCTCCCCTCCCCCGGCCCCCTTCCTAGCATGGCGGCGGGGGGGGGAGTCGGCAACAACCGCTCCTGCTCGGAGCAGGCAGAGAGCGTTGCCGGGGGTGACAGCGACGCAGGCCTGGTCGACCCGTCCCTCCCGGCGGTCCCGACCTCCAGAGCGCCTCAGTCCTGAGGCAGTCCCGCGGACACGGCGTCGCAGAGGGAGCCCGATCTCGGACGCTGCAGGCCAGGCAGCTGGGAGGACCGCCCCTTCCCAGGCCCTGCGTCCTGGCAGGAATCCCAAGCCGCGACGGGGTCCGGCGGTAAGCAGGGAGTCGCAGGCCGGGCTCCCTGTCACCCCTCCCCCATCGGATGGAAGATTTGGAGGACAAGGTACGGCCGCCCCGCCTGGTGATGTTCCGGCCAGGGGGCAGGCTTCTTCAGGATCATCGAGACGGACGCCTAGATCTGCAGCGACGTTGAGGCAACAGGTCCGGTCGGAAGTCTGGGTTCCATCGGTCGGGCGGCAGGTTGCCGGCCCATCGGTCAGTGCTTCATCATCTCCGATCCGAAGATGTCGGTGGGATGGCCAGTCGTCTGCGAGAGAAGAGCTGGAGGAAGGTGAACTGGACGCGTGTCGTCGAGGTCAGGATGGTCCGGCTGACGGGAACACAGCGCCTGTGCGGCCTGGTGAGTGTGTAACTCCATCATTGTCATATCCAGCGATTTTTATGTCGGGTGTCGGCGGGGGGGCTGCTAGCGTCGCATCGGTGGCCGGTAGTGGCACGGGCGGGCGTGATGGCGCGGGTCCGGCAGATTTAGTGGGTTGCTTGAGGGAGCTGGTCGGGCGCCTAGATAGGGCGGCGGCGCCGGTAGTCACGGAAGTGTCCCCGGCGGTAGTGTGGGAGGGCCCCAGGGACGTGGGATTGTTACAGGCGCGGCCCGTGCTGGCGGTTAGGGAGGCGGTCGCGGTGTCGGTACAGACCGAGGCACAAAAATATGGCGATCGGGTGCGTATTGACGACCGTGCTCGTGGGGAGGTGTACGTTTGTTTCGAAGGTCCGTTGGGGGCGCATTTAAAGCAGGAGGTGCGTGAGCGGATCTGGAAGGACGAATATGTTGAGATTTTTTCTCTCTTGCCGCTCGCTAAATTTAATTTGGATAAGAGCAAGCGGGACGAGAGTAAAAAGGACGAGAAGGAACAGCGGCGGTATAGGCTTATCCCGCAGACGTTCGTTAATTGGTCGCAGGCGTTCGCCATATTGGCTAGTGTGATAGGGGAAAAGGCGCCGGAAAATTGTTCGGCGTTGTTTTGTTATTTTGATGCCATTGGGGAGGCTCATAGGGCGTATGGGGGTCAGGCGTGGCTGCGATATGATGAGCAATTCCGTCAGCGGAAAGCGGTTCGGCCGGCGATTCGGTGGGACCAGAAGGATATTGCTCTCTGGTTGCGGGTTACGGCTCCGGTTAGGCAGTCCTTTCCTGGGAGCGCCGGCCAAGGAGGCCAGTCTAGTCAGGTTGGACAAGGCGGCGGGGGAAAGGCGGGCTTTTGCTGGCAATTTAATGAAGGCCAGTGTAAGTTCGGGGCCACGTGCAAGTTCAAGCACGTGTGTTCCGAGTGTAATGGTGCATCACACGGGGCGGCAAAATGTCTGCGAAAAAAGAGGTCAGGGAACCAGTCCTCCGCGGCTGGCCAAGGGGGTGTCACCGGTGAGGGTGGAAAAGATGGCCCCTTATCTAGATGAGTATCCGGATAGGGCGGCGGCTAAGTTGCTTTACGAAGGGTTTTGTGTTGGTTTTGTTATTCCTCCGCCTCCTTATGAGGTCCCGGTTACGCGGAGGAATTTAAAATCGGCTTACTTGCATGCCGAAGTCGTGTCGGAAAAATTGTTAAAAGAAGTTTCGTTGGGTCGCATGTCGGGGCCTTTTGTTGAGTCGCCTGTAAAAGATTTAGTTGTGTCCCCGTTGGGTATTGTTCCTAAGCGCGAGCCCGGAAAATTTCGTTTGATTCAACACTTATCGTATCCCAAGGGTTCGTCGGTAAATGACGGGATTGATCACGAGTTGTGCTCCGTAGTCTATACCTCATTCGATAAGGCGGTGGGTTTAGTGCGGGCTGCAGGTCCAGGTGCGCTGCTAGCAAAAACCGACATCGAGGCGGCGTTCAGGTTGTTGCCAGTTCATCCAGAAAGCCAACGGCTGTTGGGTTGTTTTTGGAATGGGGCTTTTTACGTGGATCGGTGCCTTCCGATGGGGTGTTCCCTTTCTTGTGCATACTTCGAGGCGTTTAGTAGCTTCGTGGAGTGGGTAACGAGGGGAGTATCCGGGGTCGACTCGTTGATCCATTACTTAGATGATTTTTTGTGCGTTGGCCCGGGGGGTTCGCCGGTTTGCGGTAATTTGCTTTATGCACTACAGAAGGTGGCGAGGGATTTTGGGATCCCTTTGGCGCCAGAAAAAACGGAGGGCCCGGTAGCGACGATTTGTTTTTTGGGAATTGAAATAGACTCGGTGGCAATGGAGTGTCGTCTCCCTGCGGATAAGTTGGGTGCTTTGAGGCTGGAGGTACGGCGGGCTTGTAGACTGAAGAAAATGACGCTGCGGGAGCTTCAGTCGCTGCTGGGGAAGTTGAATTTCGCCTGCCGGATTATGCCAATGGGGAGGGTGTTTGGTAGAAGGTTGGCGGCGGCAACGGCGGGAGTGCGTGCGCCGCATCATTTTGTGCGGCTCAGGGAGGAGCACCGAGCTGATCTTCAGGTTTGGGATGACTTCTTGGGCCAGTACAATGGTCGCTCGCTATGGATGGCCCCAGCGCAGGATACGAGTGATTTGAATATTTTTACGGATGCGGCTTGTGCGGGCGGTTTTGGAGCTTACGGGGGAGGTCCGTGGTGCGCAGGTCAATGGCCGGCTAGTTGGGTGTCCAGTGGACTCACGCGGAATCTGGCCCTGCTCGAGCTGTTCCCCTTCGTGGTGGCGGCTACCATTTGGGGGGACAGGCTCAGGGATAAGAAGGTTCGTTTTTACTGCGACAACATGGGGGTGGTGCTGGCCATTAATAACATCACGGCGTCCTCTCCTCCGGTAGTTCAATTGTTGCGACATTTAGTGTTGGTGTGTTTGTCGTTGAACGCGTGGGTGGTGGCGGTGCATGTGCCGGCTGTACGGAATTGTATCGCTGATGCTCTTTCTCGCTCGCAGTGGGACCGGTTTCGGCAATTGCCACCGGGAGCGGAACGTCTCGGTTTGGCTTGTCCGGAACATCTTTGGGATCTGGTCTCGGTCCCGTAGAACAACTGTTACAAAGGTAGGTCTTTGGCGCGCACGACGTGGAGTGCTTATGCTGCTTGTTGGAGGCAGTGGGAGGAGTGGGTAAGAGAGTTGGGTGACGTCAATACGGATAGAGACAGGTTGGTGGCACTTTTGTACTGGTTAGGGGACGCCTGGGAGGCGGGGTTTTCAGTGGCAAAGGTGAACCGGTTCATATCTGCGGTGGCGTTTGGTTTTAAGTTGCGAGGCTTTCAGGATGTATCGAAGGAATTTTTGGTGTTGCAGGCTTTGAAGGGGTTGCGCCGAGGTAGAGTGGAGGCGGATAGTAGGAGGCCTGTGTCGTTTGCTTTGCTTAGCGCGTTGGGCGGTTCATTAGCAGCGGTCTGTCGTTCTTCAGACGAAATGGATTTGTTTCGGTTAGCTTTTTCGTTAGCGTTCTTTGGGGCATTTAGGATAGGTGAGTTGGTGTCGCCAAGTACCAAGCAGGCAGGGGGGCTGAGATCTGGGGAGGTGAGCCTATTCGCAGATCGCCTGGAGGTATGGTTGCGTCGGTCGAAAACTGACCAATTGGGGAAGGGTAAGCTGATAGTTTTGTTCGCCCTCCCGGGGTCGGTTATGTGCCCAGTAGAGAGCATGCAGGGTTTTAAGCCAAAAGGGGGGTCTCCAGATTTGCCTTTGTTACGTCATGTGGACGGGTCGTTTTTGTCCAGGTTTCAGTTTGGAGCTGTATTTAAAAAATGTTTGATGGTGGTTGGTGTCGCGGCGGGCTCATATTCATCTCATTCCTTCAGGATTGGCGCAGCAACAGAAGCGGGGCGCTGGGGGTTGGATGATGAAGGGGTGCGGCGTATTGGTCGTTGGGAGTCCAACAGGTTTAAGTCCTATGTCCGCCCCCATATGTTATGAGGTTTGTTGTTAACGCTTAAGAAATGTTATATGGTGGTGTCTAATTGTTTTTTCCGTTTCAGATTCGCCTCCGTGTTTGGTGTGGTTGCTGGGTCATTCTTACGTGCACTGGGGGGCTTTGAGGGCAGACGTCCGCCCGGACGGTCGCCAGTTGCGCAGGATGCGGTTGTACATTGGCTGGGATTTAGAGGTATGTCTTGGAGCAGGGTGTTGGCAGAATTCCAGACATATGCCCGGCTTGATAGGGTTCCGGAGGTCTTAGTGTTGCACGTGGGTGGGAATGACTTAGGAGTCCGCCCCTTTCGTGAGTTGGTGCGGGATATCAAACACGATATGTTGTGTTTGTGGGTTTCTTATCCCAAGTTGGTAATAGTGTGGTCGGACATAGTCCCAAGGAAACATTGGCGGTTGGCTAGATCTGTGGAGAGAGTCAATAAGGCTCGCATTAAAGTTAATCGGGCGGTGTCCCGTTTTGTGGCAAAAAACGGGGGCATTTGCGTGAGGCACAGGGATTTGGAGTCAGGAGTGGGGAATTTCTGGAGGAGTGACGGGGTTCATCTGACCGAGGTTGGCATTGATCTTTGGAGCTTGGCGATAGCAGAAGGAATAGAAAGGGCGGTGGTGGTGTGGAGGAACTCACAGGCTTAAGGTGGTCAAGGCCTGTTTCGCTGTGGCGGGGGGAGTCCTTGAGGACAGTCAGTACAAAATGGTGGGGGGGTCGCATCGGGGGTATGCGTCCCCCAAAAATGGTACATGGTTGAAGACTTCATCGGGTGTTATCCCTTTGAAGTGGTCTTCTGGTGGAAGGTATATCACTTGAAGGCTTCATCGGGTGTTATCCCTTTGAAGTGGACTTCTAGTGGTCGGTATATCACTTGAGGGCTTCATCGGGTGTTATCCCCTTGAAGTGGACTTCTAGTGGTTGGAGCCATCTGCAGAGGTGAACGGTGCTTCCGAGCTGGTTTACGGCTGGAGGTAATTGGTGGTTTGCAGATGGCTAACTCGGTGTGTTCTTAAAAAAGGAATATCTGAAAGGGCTTCAAGGACTTCCTCTGCTTGGGTTAATGTTAACGTTAAATTGTTATTTACGATTCTGACCCATGTTGGGTCATGTGAATTATTAGAAGGAATTCTCTGGTGGATTCCTAACTAGTTATCCGAAGGTTTCGGATTTAAATTGTTTTTATAAAACTGTGAAATTAATAAACGGCTGCTGTGGCCATTTCACATCCAACCTCGGTGTCACGTGTCTTTCCTAAAGGTGGGGGTGGGGGGATAGGATGGGGTAAGGGAAGGTTCATTAACACACAACTCTACTTAGGCAGGTCAAGAAGGGGCTGGACGCAGCCTGCAGGGCTTAAGGGGAAGCCTCCATGACCTCCCTGGTAGGGAAAGGGTTAACAGGTGAGTGAGAGTTGGAGGGAGTCGGAGGGGGGGACAAGGAGGAGTCAGGGGGCCGTTGCTGCGCTTCCCGCTGTTTTCGGCATTGAGCCGGAAGCAGCGGGAGGAGTAGCACAAGGAAGACAAGCTCCCACCCTCCCGCCCTTGGTTTGTTACTTTGTGGGTCGTTACGTACGTCCGTCTATGAGTGTTGTGTTTTATTTGTGTGCTTATTTAACATGTTTTTCCTTTTTCCGGAGTAGGTTCTGTTGTCATGGCAGCTGGCGGGGGGAGTCCTTGAGGCCAGTCAGTACAAAATGGTGGGGGGGTCGCATCGGGGGTATGCGTCCCCCAAAAAAGGTACATGGTTGAAGACTTCATCGGGTGTTATCCCTTTGAAGTGGTCTTCTGGTGGAAGGTATATCACTTGAAGGCTTCATCGGGTGTTATCCCTTTGAAGTGGACTTCTAGTGGTCGGTATATCACTTGAGGGCTTCATCGGGTGTTATCCCCTTGAAGTGGACTTCTAGTGGTTGGAGCCATCTGCAGAGGTGAACGGTGCTTCCGAGCTGGTTTACGGCTGGAGGTAATTGGTGGTTTGCAGATGGCTAACTGGGTGTGTTCTTAAAAAAGGAATATCTGAAAGGGCTTCAAGGACTTTCTCTGCTTGGGTTAATGTTAACGTTAAATTGTTATTTACGATTCTGACCCATGTTGGGTCATGTGAATTATTAGAAGGAATTCTCTGGTGGATTCCTAACTAGTTATCCGAAGGTTTCGGATTTAAATTGTTTTTATAAAACTGTGAAATTAATAAACGGCTGCTGTGGTCATTTCACATCCAACCTCGGTGTCACGTGTCTTTCCTAAAGGTGGGGGTGGGGGGATAGGATGGGGTAAGGGAAGGTTCATTAACACACGACTCTACTTAGGCAGGTCAAGGCAAATTACTGTCCCGGACGTGTCCTGGCAACTACCATAATCAATTGTATCTGCATGCACAGGACCCAGATAAAATTGAGTACTATTGCAGAGCAGGAAACTATTCGCTCCCTGCTCTGCCATTCACTCCTCCAGGAGTGAAATTTTCTGCCAGAGCGTTGCCGAAACTATGGCCGGGTATTCTGCTCCTAGAGGAGACAGTGACAGCAAGGGCTCCTCCTGGCGCGGAATCCTCGGCCAGAGCAATGCTGAAGCTCTGGCCAAGGAATCTCTTACTGGAGAAGCCACTGACGTTACTATCCATATATAAACAGTGACATCAGGGTTGCCGACGATATGGCCGGGGATTCTGCTCTTAGAGGTAGTCCCTGACGTCATTGTCCATATATGCATGAATCATATCCATTTCTCCAAAGTTCTGCTGTAAGGCAATTTCTTTAAACTGAGATGTTGCCTCAGAAGTTCTTAATTTACTGTAAACCTAACCTGCATTGCACACATTCTATCGCTCTTTGTCTCCACCTTAAATCTCCTTTCACAACATTGCTTATGTCTGAAATCATGTCCACCTATTTACCCATTCTCATCATCATAACCTTTTAAAGACCATTTTGTTACAAAATAGAAATATTGGGGCAGATAGATTAATACGTCTGTAATTTGGACAGCATAAAACTAGACAAGAGAGACAGCAACTGCGCCAAATTAAAAACAGTGGCACAAGATGTGTGACAAATTTGGCGCATTTTGTTCAACATATTAGTCTCTTTTCTTACTTTACACTAATGCAGGGGCGTAACTAGGAAAAACTGGGCTTCATAACAAACTTTGACTGGGCCCCCCGCCCACACAACCAATGCCCCCCACCCCACAACCCCCGCCCTCCTGACAATAAACATTTATCATTTCTGTGTGCAATATAATACAGCTAGGTCGCCAAGTTGTAGATCATCTACCCCCCTATTTTATGAGATCCCATAGTTGCCAACAGTCCCGAATTTGCCAGGACTGTCCCGAATTTACAGAGACCAGAGACAGTCCTGGCAAATTACTGTCCTGGACGTGTCCCGGCAACTGCCATATTCAATTTTATCTGCGTCCTCAAGATGCAGATACAATTGAATACTATGGCAGAGCAGGAAACTATTAGCTTCCTGCTCTGTCATTCACTCCTTATGGAGCAGAACCTCTGACCACAGTGGCAAGGAATTCCGCTCATAGAGGGAGCCCCTGATGTCCCTGTTCATATATGGGCTCTTCTAGGATCGGAATCCCTGGCCAGAGAGTTGCCGACGCTCTAGAGGGGTATCCCCTCCTAGAGGGAGGCACTATCTACAGAGGTCACTGTGGCATTATCTACAGGAGATGTGGCATTATCTACAGAGGACACTGTGGCACTATCTACAGAGGGCACTGCGGCACCATCTACGGGGGTTGTGTGGCACTATCTACAGAGGACACTGTGTCATTATCTACAGAGGGCACTGTGGTACCATCTACAGGGGGCCCTGTGACTTTAACTCCAGGGGTGTGTGTGGCACTATCTACAGGGAGCTGTCTGGCACTATCTACAGGGGGCTGCATGGCACTATCTACAGAGGGCACTGTGGCATTATCTACAGGAAGTGTGGCACTATCTACAGAGTGCACTGTGGCACTATCTACTTGGGGCCATGTGGCATTAGCCACAGGGGGTCCGTATGGCAATATATGCTGTACATGGATTAGTGTGTGGCACTCCTTGGGGCAGTATGGAGCACCATCTACAAGGGGCACTGAGTGTGGCACTATCTACGCTGGTTTTTACGCTACCAGTAGTGGTCAGCACATATCACCTAGCCCTAGTGATAAAGTGAAATATCACCTGCATGTAAACAACCGGATAACCAGAGAGAGAGATACTAGGCACCATAGTAGTTGTCAGTCAAACTAGTGCAGACATTTTTGTTTGTTTATTTGTATGCTTGTCTTCTGGGAAGATAGCCATGCCCCATTAGCCCCACCCACCAGATAAGAAATGCCCAAATAAGACAAACCCACCAAAGACGCCACACCTTAAGTGTCCCTGTAAATGTTTTTTCAAATGTTGGCAACTATTTGATTGGATGATAGCTAATCGACAGGCACGGGGTACAGAACATATGGAAGAGACAGGGAGCCGCCATACTTGTGTGGTCTAGAATCATAAAGTTGACTATTTCTAATGTAGGAGAAGACTTCTACATAATTTGAAGTTATATATATATTTTTTTTATATGTACAGTGAAGGAAATAAGTATTTGATCCCTTGCTGATTTTGTAAGTTTGCCCACTGTCAAAGACATGAACAGTCTAGAATTTTTGGGCTAGGTTAATTTTACCAGTGAGAGATAGATTATATAAAAAAAAAAAATATCACATTGTCAAAATTATATATATTTATTTGCAATGTGCACAGAGAAATAAGTATTTGATCCCTTTGGCAAAGAAGACTTAATACTTGGTGGCAAAACCCTTGTTGGCACGCACAGCAGTCAGACATTTTTAGTAGTTGATGATGAGGTTTGCACACATGTTAGATGGAATTTTGGCCCACTCCTCTTTGCAGATCATCTGTAAATCATTAAGATTTCGAGGCTGTCGCTTGGCAACTCGGATCTTCAGCTCCCTCCATACGTTTTCGATGGGATTACGGTCTGGAGACTGGCTAGGCAACTCCATGACCTTAATGTGCTTCTTTTTGAGCCACTCCTTTGTTGCCTTGGCTGTATGTTTCGGGTAATTGTCATGCTGGAAGACCCAGCCACGAGCCATTTTTAATGTCCTGGTGGAGGGAAGGAGGTTGTCACTCAGGATTTGACGGTACATGGCTCCATCCATTCTCCCATTGATGCGGTGAAGTAGTCCTGTGCCCTTAGCAGAGAAACACCCCCAAAACATAATGTTTCCACCTCCATGCTTGACAGTGGGGACGGTGTTCTTTGGGTCATAGGCAGCATTTCTCTTCCTCCAAACACGGCGAGTTGAGTTAATGCCAAAGAGCTCAATTTTAGTCTCATCTGACCACAGCACCTTCACCCAATCACTCTCAGAATCATCCAGATGTTCATTTGCAAACTTCAGACGGGCCTGTACATGTGCCTTCTTGAGCAGGGGGACCTTGCGGGCACTGCAGGATTTTAATCCATTTCGGCTTAATGTGTTACCAATGGTTTTCTTGGTGACTGTGGTCCCAGCTGCCTTGAGGTCATTAACAAGTTCCCCCGTGTAGTTTTCGGCTGTTGTCTCCTTCTCACCCAGCGTCTTACTTATGGTTTTGTAGCCGATTCCAGCCTTGTGCAGGTCTATGATCTTGTCCCTGACATCCTTAGAAAGCTCTTTGGCCTTGCCCATGTTGTAGAGGTTAGAGTCAGACTGATTAATTGAGTCTGTGGACAGGAGTCTTTTATACAGGTGACCATGTAAGAGCTGTCTTTAATGCAGGCACCAAGTTGATTTGGAGCGTGTAACTGGTCTGGAGGAGGCTGAACTCTTAATGGTTGGTAGGGATCAAATACTTATTTCTCTGTGCACAATGCAAATAAATATATATAATTTTGACAATGTGATTTTCTTTTTTTTTTTTATATAATCTATCTCTCACTGGTAAAATTAACCTAGTCTAAAAATTCTAGACTGTTCATGACTTTGACAGTGGGCAAACTTACAAAATCAGGAAGGGATCAAATACTTATTTCCTCCACTGTATATATTTTTGGTATTTAAAGCAGGTGCAGCGTTAGGCCATCCAACAAACTGTATTAACAGACGTGGAAATAAACCCAATGTACACACCAGAGAAAGAGATTTTTTTCAAAGAAAGGCAGTTAAAGTGAAGCCTTCATTTAGACCCAAAGGAGTCATAGTATTCAGGCGGTGAATCCACCATGCCTCTTCTTGAAAAAAGTCTGCGATCTAGGTTACCAGCCCTGGGACCCAATTTTATTTGGGCAACACCCCAAAATTGGAGTAATCGAGGGTTGCCGCCATGAAAATTGTGAGTATGTCTTAATAAAGTGGTGTCTTCATTATTATTGATGGTACTGAGATGTTTGGAGATTCTTCTCCTCAGTTCCTGAATGGTCTTACCCACATACAGCTTGGGACAGGGACATTTAACTATGTATATGACTCCACTGCTTTGGCAGTTCATGAACTGTTTGATCTCGTATGATTTGCCATCAACTGGATTGATAAAGTTCTTAACTGTTGGCATAAGGGGGCAGAAAGGGATGAAATCCCTTAATAGGCAATTTTAGCCAAGTGTGTGGGATACTAGGTCGTCTGGAATAGTGGCTGTGTACTAGAAATTCCCGCATATTTTTCCCCCTATGGTAAGTAATACTTGGACTCGCCGGAATGGCATCTTTCAGATCAGGATCGGCAGTGAGAATGGACCAATATTTTTGTAGAATATCAATGACCTGGGAAGAGCATCCACCAAAGGTACCTATACGTCGTATGGCACCCTCGATTACTCCAATTTTGGGGTGTTGCCCAAATAAAATTGGGTCCCAGGGCTGGTAACCTAGATTGGAGACTTTTGCAAGAAGAGGCACGCTGTATTCACCGCCTAAATACTATGACTCTTTTGGGTCTAAATGAAGGCTTCACTTTTACTGCCTTTCTTTGATCCAAAAAAAATCTCTTTCTCTGGTGTGTACATTGGGTTTATTTCCACGACTGTGAATACAGTTTGTTGGATGGCTTAACCCTGCACCTGCTTTAACCCCTTAATGACCCGGCCTGTTTGTACCTTAATGACCAAGCCAGATTTGTCAAATCTGGTATGTTTGACTTTATCAGAGAATAACTCTGTGAAAGTTTTGAATATCCAAGTAATTCTGACATTGTTTTTTCGTCACATGTTGTACTTTATTTTAGTGGTAAAAGTAGACTGATACAATTTGCGGAAATTAATAAAAAAATAGAAAAATTTAAGAAATTTTTCCCTATTTTTAACTGCAATATGTCACATATGTACACACATACTGTAAAACATTTTTAAATTAAATATATATTTCCATCTCTTTACTCTATTTTGGCAACACTTTTGAAAAAATAAAATAAATTTTCAGCAATTTAGAGGACTTACAAATTGAATAATAATTTTATACATTTTGAAGTACATTTTGTTTTCCTGCACCAAGCCAGGTTTTCAGAGGCTCATAGGTCTCAGAGTGATGGAAACCCCCACAAATGACCCCATTTATAAAACTAGACCCCTTAATGTATTTATCTAGGGGTATAGTAAGTATTTTGACCCCACAGTTTTTTGCTAAATGTAATACATAGTAGGTGAAAAAAAAAATAATTTCACCTTTTTTCATAAAAGTATCAGTTTGAAGACCAATTTCTTTGTAAAGCGACCATGAGAATGAATAAACACACCACAAAATCTATCACCGTGTTTCTCCTGTTTTCAAAAATACCCACATTGTGGACCTAATGCGCTGCCTGGACACACGGCAGGGCCCAAAAGGAAGGGAGCACCCGGAGGCTTTCAGGACTCATATTTTGCTTGAAAATGTTTTAGGCCCCACTGTACATTTGGAGAGGCTTTGAGCTGCCAGAACGATAGAAACTCCCCATAAACTACCCCATTTAGAATACTAGACCCCATAACGTAATTATTTAGGTGCATAGTAAGCATTTTGACCCCACAATTTTTTGCTAAATTTAATGCATAACAGGTGAAAAAAATAATAATTTCACTTTTTTCATAAAAGTATTAGTTTTAAGACCGATTTCTTTATAAAGCGAACATGAAAATGAAGAAACACACCCAAAAATCTAGTAAAGAAACTAAGTACTATGCACACCAATATGGAATTTTTTATCCAGGTAATTAATTTATTTATTTGTAGCCAGTGACAGTGCATGCGACGTTTCGGTCAAAACGTCTCACGCCTCACACAGCGGTTACCCGCCAATCTTACAGCGCCAGCCACGCAGGACCAGCATTGACTAAAGTGCCTGAGGAAGGTCAAGGTTTTGACCCAAACGTCGTCACTGGCTACAAATAAATAAATTAATTACCTGGATAAAAAATTCCATATTGGTGTGCATAGTACTTCGTTTCTTTACTGGATCGGGTTGGGCCCCTACTCATGCACCCACACCATTACCTAGTGCTATCTGAACCTTGTAACTAACACGCCAAAATCTATCACCCTCTTTCTCCTGTTTTCAAAAATACCCACATTGTGGCCCTAATGCGTTGTTTGGACACACGGCAGGGCCCCAAAGGAAGGGAGCACCTGGAGGCTTTTAGGACTCATATTTTGCTTGAAAATGTTTTAGGCCCCACTGTACATTTGGAGAAGCTTTGAGCTGCCAGAACGATAGAAACTCCCCATAAACTACCCAATTTCGAAAACTAGACCCCTTAAGGTATTTATCTAGGGGTATAGTTATCATTTTGACCACACAGGTTTTTCGCTAAATATATTGGAATTAGTCTGTAAAAATTAAAATGTACTTTTTTTTCTGAAACAACATAGAAATTTTTAATATTTACAAGGAATAACGAAGAAAATGCACCCCAACATTTGTAAAGCAGTGTCTCCCGATTACGACAATAACCAATATGTGGTAATAAACTGCTGTTTGTACCCACAGCAGGGCTCAGAAGGGAAGGAGCGCCATTTGGATTTCTGATTTTGCTGGAATGGTTTTCGGTGCCATGTCGCATTTGCAATGCACTGGAGGGACCAAAACAGTGGAAACCCACCAAAAGTGACCCCATTTTGGAAAAACCTTCAAGGAATTTTTCTAGGGGTATGGTGAGCATTTAGAAACCACGGGTCTTTTGCAGAGTTTATTAGAATTAGGGCGCCAAAATTAATATCAACATTTTTTCCACTAAAATGTTGCATTTTCTCATTTTCACAAGGGATAAAGGAGGAAAAAAAACAAACATTTTTTTATAAAGCAATTTCTCCCGAGTACGGAAATACCCCACATGTGGTCATACGTTTTTTCATGGAGCGGGCACAGCACGTGAGCCGGCTCCATACATCAACCCCTGCACCATGACGTGCTATTAAGTCATAGTGCGCAAATGGGTTAGTGCACAGCGGATGGTTCAAAGTGAAAACTGCAATTTTCCACTGATATGCCATTTTAGTGCATAATATGTTGTGCCCAGTTTGTGCCACAGAAGACAAATACCTCATAAAACGTTAAGCGGGTTCTCTTAGGTATGGCGATGCCATATGTGTGGGCGCAAACTGCTGCTTGGGCACGCTGCAGGGCTCAGAAGGGAGGGAACGCCATTTTGCTTTTGGAGTGCAGATTTTGCTTGGTAGTAGCTCTGGCGTTTTGCTGGTATTTCAGTTTATAATGTGGGGGTATATGTAATCTGTGCGGAGTACATCAGGGTATAATAAGAGGGTATAATATTGCAGTAAATAAATAATAATCCGCAGATATGTGGCCGGTGTTGCACTGATAAATGGCGCCTGATCTTATCCGCTTTTGGAACACTGCACATTTTGCATCGTCATATTCTGAGAGCCAGAACTTTTTTATTTTTTCACCAACGGAACCGTGTGAGGGTTTATTTGTTGCGGGACAATCTGTAGTTTTCATTGGTACCATTTTGGGGTACATGCGATTTTTTTCGTTCACTTTTTATTCAACTTTTTTGCAATCCTGACCAAAAAACAGGAATTCTGACACTGTTTTTTAGGTTTTCTTTTTGCGGCGCTCACCGTACGCTATAAGTGACATCTTTACTTTATTCTGCGTGTTTGTACGATTACGGCGATACCATATGTATATAGGTTTGGTCCTTTTTTTAGCGTTTGCACAATAAAATCACTTATTTATAAAAAAAAATATTTTCTGTGTCACCATATTCTGAGAGCCATAATTTTTTTATTTTTTAGTCAAGAAAGCTGTGTAAGGGCTTGTTTTTTGCGGGACGGATTGAAGTTCTTATTGGTACTATATTTGGGTACATGTGACTTTTTGATCACTTTTTATTCTTTATTTAGGGAGCGGAGGTGACCAAAAAAATTGCGATTGTCGTAGTTTTTCATTGATTTTCTTTGGGGTGTTCATCATGCGGGAAAAATAACATTATAGTTTTATAGTTGGGGTCGTTACGAACGCGGTGATACTAAATATGTGTACTTTTTTAATGTCTTCATTTTTTTTCTATAATAAAAGTCTTATTATAGGAAGAAAAAGCATTTTGTGTTTATATAACTTATAACTTTTATTTTTACACTTTTTTTAAAACATTTTTATTCTTTTTTTTACTTTTTTCACTTGTCCCTCTAGGGGACATTTAGACTTGCAGCTTTGATCGCTGCTAGAGTACATTACACTACACACGTAGTGTAATGTACTCTAACTGTCATTGTGACGTAACTGTCACTCTGACAGGAAGCCGTGGAGGAACGGCCGGAGGCTGTTCCTCCGAGGCTTCCGTACATGGCAACCCGGAGGTCATTGTATGACCTCCGTTTGCCACGACAAGCATCGGTAGCCCCCACGATCACTTCGTGGGGGCTGCCGATGTGCTTCAAACCACTTTAATGCGGCGACGGCAATCCGTCGCCGCACTTAAGGGGTTAATTGCCTAAAGCAGCGGCGATGGTCCGCTGTCCGGTGAGACTGATGTGACAGCTGTCTAGGACAGCTGTCAGCGTGCGTCTGTCACTCTGTGTTTACACAGAGTGACAGTTTGAAATACTGACGAAAATGAACGTCATGGTGCAGGAACAAGCAGCCGACCATGATGTTCATTTTCGTCATTGGTCGAGAAAGGTTTAAATACCAAAAATATATACATATAAAAAAAATAAAAATATAACATCAAATTATGTAGGAGTCTTCTCCTACATTAGAAATAGTCAACTTTATGATTCTAGACCACATAAGTATGGCGGCTGCCTGTCTCTTCCATATGTTCTGTACCCCGTGCCTGTCGATTAGCTATCATCTAATCAAATGTTTCTGTACATTCTGTAGTCTTTTGGGACCCACCCGTGCCTCTATAGGGGAGATCGGGTGCATCTTTCATTGAATGATTATCTTTTACATTTATTGAATGCTGACACACACACTGTACCTACCCTTCAATGTGGCTCTTATTACGTTTTTTATTTAAACATACTCAATCATCTTTAATACTTACCTGTGGTACCTCGCAATAATTTATTGTTGCCACTCTAAGTCCTATTTCTTACAGATGCGCATGCGCTGACTTCTAATTTTTTTGTTACTTACCGAATTCAGTTTAAGTCCCGTTACTGCCTGTCTGCGCATGCATGACTTTTTCGCTGAGTCTAATATATTCACTGAGCATGCGCTAATGACTTACGGACAATTCCTACTATGTCCTTATTTATCATATGTGCGCACGCACATTTTATTGCCTCTTATTGGCTCATCTCATGTTCTTCCCTATTTGCCAATCCATTCTTTCCGGGGGTTGGTCCTCTTTTACCTTTTCTGATTGGCCAGCCGCACTGACACACCTCCGATGTATGTCATCGGAAATGTTTACAATAGGAAGAGTTTTTTTGGCACGCCGCCATTAGCCCCGTTTACCCCTGAGGACGCTACAACAGTAGCGAAACATGTCGGGAGGGCTTCCTATATTTTAAATCCTGCTTTATGCCGGACCTACTGTTGGACAAATTTAACCAATCGACTGTCAGAAATAGCGGTCCCTATACCGGCCGTTAGGTATCTTACACTGCTGCATATGCAGTAATCCCTTACACTTTTGTCCGGTACCAAGCAGTGACAATTTTAATCTCTATGTGTGGTCTGTCTCTTTGCTATATATAGCACAATAAAGAATTTATTTTACTATTATGGTAGTTGGGAAATAGGGTTTCTTGCCTACAGGCAATTTGTCGTTAGTTGTTTATTATGCCCGCCAACTACCCAGGGTCTTTATTTTTTCGTTAGTATTGTTGCTGGGTTAATCACCCATCTTTTTGATCCGGTTCCTACTCAGGAACATTTTACAAATCACATATTTTGGTTATGGCAGGGTTTTTATCCAAAAAGCCCAATTTGGAGATGTTATCTGCTGAGGTGGCATACGTCTTCTCTACTGATAATATTCCTCTACATCAGTTCGATATTCACACAGCGTTCAGGGATCTTCAAAAAACGTATCAAAAGTATGTACGATCGTGCTGGGAAATAGCCAGTCTTGAAACATATATTCAACAAAAAATAGTATACAGAGGCTTACGCATTAATATCACACCCAACTCATATCGGGATAATACCGCCTTTATCAAAGGTTGGGAAGAACTTCTGACTGACAGTTCCCTGCGCATGCTCCACTATCTGCTGGAATTTGATAAACAGAATCACAGTAAAATTAGTGTTCAATTAGAAAAGGAAATAGCGGATATACAGGTGTTCAACTCCTGCCTTAAATTCAATATCTCAGAAAATAAACAGCTGAAAAGCATTAAAAAATTACAAAGAGAAATTAAAGAGCGCAAACACCGAAAATATATTTGTGACCGGAGGGATTTTTATACAGGACAGATTTATATGTATAAAACACGCTCATATCCCACTTCCAAATGTACCACTGTTTTCACTGACTTTTCCGAGTCAGACACCTCAGGTACGGAGGAATCTAGACAGGCTACTGATAGTCTTAGGTTGGGTACCAAACTAAAAATTAGAAATAATAGACCTAATCTATCCAAAAGAACACCAGTTGCACCTAAGCAAGCAACAATAGATTTCTCCAACCGCACTAAGACATGTCCAGCCAATTCCCAATCTACCTCTTCTATCTCTGTTCCTTTATCTGTGCCAAATATTTTGAGTACACCGGTCATCCCTCCGCCCTTTGGCTCGAACACAATCCAAAATGGAGGGAACAGCACTGTCAACACATCTATGCGTCCCCTTACCACCTTTCCTTTTTTAGGACCACCCAATCTACACTGGGGTGTAAAACAATAACATCTAGCATGCATGCTCTAAGGGACGAGGAGATGCAGATATTTAATCTGTCTTCCTGTCAACTGAATTCTCACCAGGAAGCCCTATTACGTAAGGGGCTCTCATACACCCCTACCCCTGCTTTTGACGAGTTCATTTGGGCCAAAGACAACAATCTTTTTGCTAGAAAACTAGCCCTACATAAACATTTCAAGGGCATCATACACGATGGAACCTTTCAAAACCGAGATGAATCCAATACACTTAGGGACCTTGAAAGCCTACTTCATGAAAATGAATTTGGAGCCACTAGGGTTGTTGGCCCTCTTTCATCTCTACGACCTAAGTCTAAGCTTACTCCCCTCTTCTCTCAGTACAGCCACATCGACATTTTTGTCAAGATGGTCTGTAATGATCTGAAGAAACTCAGAGGTGATAGAACGAGGATTTTCGGCAACCTTAGTGACAACGAAAGAATGGCACTGGATGATCTGTGCAAGAATGATGATTTGGCCCTAAAACCCTCTGACAAAGGAGGCAATATTGTGATCATGGACCGTGATGACTATGTCAGCATGGTCCATAAATTACTCGATGACAATACCACCTATGTTATTCTGAAGGGTAACCCCATGGATGGTTTCCTATCAGAATTATATACTCTTCTTACTGAGGCTAAAAGGAATAACCTAATTACTATGGACGAATTTAAACGTTTATATAAATCTACTCCAACTTTAGCAACATTTTATGCCCTGCCAAATGTTCATAAGACCACTCGCCCTCTTCCTGGCAGACCTATTGTGTCAGGAAATGATAACCTAACACAGTGAATTAGTCTCTATGTGGACGAAATATTGTCACCCTTTGTCTCTTCCTTATCCTCCTACTTAAAGGACACTAAGGACACTCTCACCAGGATCCAGGAGATCAATGTCACTTCTACCACCATGATAGCTAGTATAGACGTGGAATCATTATATACCAACATCCAGCACGATTTGGGCCTTACTGCAGTTCAATATTTTTTTGAGCACAAAAGACACCCAATTTCAGTCACACAATGAATTTGTGTTATCACTTTTACGTTTTTTGCTTACACATAATTTTTTGGTTTTTGATAAAAAATATTATCATCAAATACAGGGCACGGCCATGGGTACTGTTTGTGCACCCACTTACGCTAATTTCTTTTTGCGGTGGTGGGAAGACACAATTGTTTTTTCTGATGATTTACTTTTTTTCACATGCCACATTTTATTTTGGGGGAGATATATTAACGACACTCTCATTCTTTGGGATGGGGAAGCCAATACATTCACTGATTTCATGTCTATACTTAATGATAACTCTATCGGAATGAGGTTCACCCATGAGATACATGATCATGTGATCAATTTTCTTTGCCTCAAGATCTCCTTGGATCCTGATGGCAGTGTCCAAACTGAAATTTTTTGGAAGGCAACGGCCACCAATAGTTTCTAACACTGGGAAAGTTATCACCCACCTGCCATCAAGAAAGGAATCCCAATAGGCCAATATCTTAGAGCTAAGCATAATTGCTCTAGTGAACAATCCTTCCAAGCAGAATGTAATGGTCTTTATCATAAATTCCTGGCACGAGGATATCCAAAAAAGTGGTTACATAGAGCCTATGCCAGGGCAAGGGCGTCTGACAGACATGATTTACTTTCGGATGGGGGAACTAAACCTGTGGTGCCCGGATCATCAGGTGCCATACGATGTATAGGTACCTTTGACGGATGCTCTTCCCAGGTCATTGATATTCTACAAAAATATTGGTCCATACTCACTGCCGATCCTGATCTGAAAGATGGCATTCCGGCGAGTCCAAGTATTACTTACCGTAGGGAGAAAAATCCGCAAGAATTTCTAGTACACAGCCACTATTCCAGACGACCTAGTATCCCACACACTTGGCAAAATCGCCTATTAAGGGATTTCATCCCTGTGGCAGATGTTCTTTCTGCCCCCTTATGCCAACAGTTAAGAACTTTATCAATCCAGTTGATGGAAAATCATACGAGATCAAACAGTTTATGAACTGCCAAAGCAGTGGAGTCATATACATAGTTTAATATCCCTGTCCCAAGCTGTATGTGGGTAAGACCATTCAGGAACCGAGGAGAAGAATCTCCAAACATCTCAGTACCATCAATAATAATGAAGACACCACTTTATCAAGACATACTCACAATTTTCATGGCGGCAACCCTCGATTACTCCAATTTTGGGGTGTTGCCCAAATAAACTTGGGTCCCAGGGCTGGTAACCTAGATCGGAGACTTTTGCAAGAAGAGGCACGCTGTATTCACCGCCTGAATACTATGACTCCTTTGGGTCTAAATGAAGGCTTCACTTTTACTGCCTTTCTTTGATCCAAAAAAATCTCTTTCTCTGGTGTGTACATTGGGTTTATTTCCACGTCTGTGAATACAGTTTGTTGGATGGCTTAACCCTACACCTGCTTTAAATACCAAAAATATATACATATAAAAACATAAAAATATAACTTCAAATTATGTAGACGTCTTCTCCTACATTAGAAATAGTCAACTTTATGATTCTAGACCACACAAGTATGGCGGCTCCCTGTCTCTTCCATATGTTCTGTACCCCGTGCCTGTCGATTAGCTATCATCTAATCAAATGTTTCTGTACATTCTGTAGTCTTTTGGGACCCACCCGTGCCTCTATAGGGGAGATTGGGTGCATCTTTCATTGAATGATTATCTTTTACATTGAATGCCAACACACACGCACTGTACCATCCCTTCAATGTGGCTCTTATTACGTTTTTTATTTAAACATACTCAATCATCTTTAATACTTACCTGTGGTACCTCGCAATAATTTATTGTTGCCACACTAAGTCCTATTTCTTACAGATGTGCATGCGCTGACTTCTAATTTGTATATAGTGCGACACAGTCCCCACAAAAAAAATTATACTTACCTTGCCCCGTTCTCGTGACGGACATCTCGCGCTGCCCATCCTCCGGACTGGGATGCTTGCGCAGCCCAGCGTGATTCAGTGACATCATCACGCTGGCCTGCACAGGGAGTCTTCCCAGAGCCTTATAGGCTGCAGCCCTAACGTGGCCTGCAGCCTATAGTTATTCAATCGTATCTCCGTCCTGAGGATGCAGGTACAATTGAATGTGGCTACCGCTAGCAGCAGGGTCCCCTCCGGTGCTAGCGACACCACTGGGCATGAGGGGGCCCGTGCTGCCCGGCCCATAAATGTTATATGCCGGGCTGCGTAGGCCTCCTCATGCCTCCAGCATGGGGGCCAGGAGAGGATGGGGCCCTGTGCCGATCTATGCACACAGGAACGCTGAGCGGGCCCCCATCCCTCTCCGGGCTCCTGTGCAGCCGAACGGGCTGCACCCACGATATGTCTGCCCCTGATATAATGGTCAGAAAGAGTTAGTTAGTTAGTTAGTTAGTTAGTTAGTTAGTTAGTTAGTTAGTTAGTTAGTTAGTTAGTCAGTTAGTTTTAATTAGGTTTAGTGTTAGGAATCCTCCACCTAGTTCGTTTTAGTGTCAGGGAAGTCCACTTGTTCTCTAAAAACAAAAAACAAAACACGCGTTTGTGCTAGTTGTGCTAGCCTATTGCTCCCAGTTAGGGATTTATTTTTTTGCTGTATATACATTTTGTCTTAGCACAACAAACATGTCCCAACGGATATTTACTGCTGAAGAGGCGTATTCATTTCTGGCCTCCGATACAGACGCGTCGGATGGTGAGACTCCGTTTTATTTGTCGACCTCCTCATCCAGCGATGAAGAGGAGGGACCCCCTATGAGACTCCCCAGGACCACCACCATATTTGAAATCCCTGAGAGAAGTGACCCCACAACAAGTGATACCCCCGAGCGAAGTGACCCCATTTGGACGCCAACATCAGACAATTATGAACCCCAAATCCCTGAGTACATGGGCAGCCCAGGGATCAAATTTAACACGGCAGGGCTCAGTGAGATGGACTTTTTCAAGTTCTTCTTCACTGATGAGTTTATAGGGCTTATGGTGTCCCAGACAAATTTATATGCCCAACAGTATATAACAAAGAACCCCACATCATTTTATGCTCAATCCCACAGGTGGACTTCTCTAGACGCAGCAGAGTTGGGCAAGTTCTGGGGACTGCTCTTGAACATGGGGCTTTTGAAAAAGCCATCCATTAGGACCTACTGGAGCACGTACATCTTATACCACACCCCGATGTACTGTATGGCCATGTCCAGGATGCATTATGAGGCAATACTTCGCTTCCTACATTATGCCGATAATGAGCAGTGCCCATCCCGAGATGACCGCAGTTTTGACCGTTTATATAAACTGAGACCCCTATTAGACCATTTCAGTGCCCGGTTTGCCCAAGCATACACCCCCGAGTAGTATATTTCAGTTGATGAGTCCCTGGTACATTTTAAAGGGAGGCTTCAATTCCGCCAGTGCCTGCCGAGTAAGAGGGCAAGGTATAGCGTGAAGATGTATAAGCTGTGCGAGAGTGCATCAGGGTATACGTACAAATTTAGGATATATGAAGGGAAGGACAGCAGTATTCAGCCCTCAGAATGCCCCCCCTTACTCGGAATTAACGCATAAATTGTGTGGGATTTGGTGCACCCACTGCTGGACCAGGGTTACCACCTCTAATTGGATACTTTTTATACCAGTGTCCCACTCTTCAAGTCCCTCGCTTCCAGAAGTACTGTGGCATATGGCACTGCTAGAAAAAATCTGAGAGGCCTCCCTAACACACTGCTTAGGCAAACACTCAGAAGGGGTGAGAGCAGGGCACATCTAGCAGCAACATATTGTGTGTCTAGTACAAGGACAAGAGAGATGTCCTTGTATTGACAACAATACATGGCCACACCAGTACCCATGTACCTGTATGAGGTACCAGTACAGAGACCCCCAAACCAGACTGCATCCTGGACTACAATAGGTACATGGGAGGGGTGGACTTGTCAGATCAAGTCCTGAAGCCCTACAGTGCCATGCGGAAATCGAGGGTGTGGTATAAGAAGCTGGCCGTGCACATCATACAGATTGCATTGTACAATGCATACGTGCTACGTCGATGTGCAGGCCAGAGGGGAATTTTCCTGGAATTTCAAGAGGTGATAGTACCAGGGCAACACTTTCCAGGAGAAGTTCCCCAAACCGGTGGGAAGGGAAAGAGTCAAAAGAGGTACAGAGTCTGCTATAAGAGGGGGATAAGGAAGGACACAATATACCAATGCGACACATGTCCCGAAAAACCAGGGCTCTGTATAAAAGATTGTTTATTTACCATACATCCCTTGATTTTTAATTTACCCTGATGCACTCTACACAGTTTATCCCCCTCATCTCTCCCTTCTGAGCCCTGCCTTGCACCCATGCAGCAAATAACAGCCACATGTAGAGTATTGCCGTACCCGGGTGAACCCACACTACAATTTATGGGGTGTATGTCTCCGGTGGCACATGCTGGGTACAATATATTGGACACTGAAATGGCATATATGTGTAGGAAATGGCAAATCTCACTCTGCACCATCTGCTGCGCATTACCTTTTACACAATAACTGTGGGGTCAAAATGCTCACTACACCTCTAGATTAATGTCTAAAGGGGTGTAGTTCTTAAAATGGGGTCACTTTTCCGGGGTTTCAACTGTACTGGTACCTCAGGGGTTCTGCATGCATGACTTAGCACCAGAAAAGCTCCAGTAGGCTAAATGGTGGTCCTTCCCTTCTGAGTCCTCCCATGGGCCCAAACGACAGTTTATCACCACAAATGTGGTATTACCGCACTCAGGAGAAATTGGGAAAAAAACTGGGGGTTTTGTTTCCTGTGAAAATAATACATTTTGGTCAAAAATGACATCTAGTTGAATCAAATGTCATTTTTTTCATTTCACAGCCAAATTCAAATATGTACTGTGAAAAAACTGTGGGGTCAAAATGGTAATAACTATCATAAATGAATTCCTTGAGGGGTGTAGTTTCCAAAATGGAGTCACTTCTTGAGGGTTTCTATTGCTCTGATACATGTGGGGCTCTGCAAATGCGACATGACACCCAAAAACCAATCCAGCGAGATCTGCACTCCAAAGAACACAAAGCGCTCCTTCCCTTCTGAGACCTTCCATGGACCCAAACGGCAGTTTACCCCCACAAATGGGGTATTGCCGCACTCAGGAGAAATTGGGCAACAAAATGGGGTGTTTTGTATTGGAAACAAATATAATTTTTTAAATTTCACAGCCCAATTTAAATGCGTGCTGTGAAAAAACTGTGGGGTCAAAATGGTTACAACAGCCATAAATTAATTCCTTGAGGGGTGTAGTTTCCAAAATGGGGTCAATTTTGGGGGATTCCTACTGTTTTGGCACCACAACACCTCTTCAAACCTGGCATGCTGCCTAAAATATATTCTAATAAAAAAGAGGCCCCAAAATGCACTAGGTGCTTCTTTGCTTCTGGGGCTTGTGTTTTAGTCCACGAGCACACTAGAACCACATGTGGGACATTTCTATAAATTGCAGAGTCTGGACAATACATATTTAGTAGTGTTTCTCTTGTAAAACCTTCTGTGTTACAGAAATAAATGGAATAAAATTGAATTTCTGGAAGAAAAATGAAATTTGCAAATTTCACCTCCACTTTGCTTTAATTCCTGTGAAATGTCTACAGGGTTAATAAACTTTCTAAATGCTGTTTTGAATACTTTGAGGGGTCTAGTTTTTAAAATGGGGTGTTTATGGGGGTTTCTGATAAATAGGCCCCTCAAAGCCACTTCAGAACTGAACATGTACGTAAAAAAAAGGCTTTTGAAATGTTATTAAAAATATGAGAAATTGCTGTTTATGTTCTAAGCCTTGTACGAAAAATAAAAGAATGTTCAAAAAATTATGCCTGTAATGTCCGTGGCTGCGGGCTGTCAGCTCCAACCTCCCCCTTACAGCCGCAGAAACGAGTCGGCAAGCGCTGGCCCCAGCCTCCTCCTCAGGAGACTCCAGCGCTCGCGTCCACTCACCTCTGCCGGATCCCGTAGGGACGAACTCTGACCCGTGAGTACCCTGGACTATAAGAGGGGTCCAGCCCCCTAGTTCTATGCGTGAGCGTTGTTGTGTCCCCTATAGTTTGTCTATGTGATGGCCTCCTAGTGTGTTTCCTGTTCCAGTCCCTGTCCCTGTACCTATACTTGTTTCCAGTTCCTGTTCCTAGCAATCCATACCTTCCTGGTCTAACACTGTGCTGTGCCAAAGTTGTGACCTGCTTCACCTCGCTTGACGTCCGCCTGCTACCAGGCGAGCCTGCCCTGCTGCTGTCTGAGCTGCCACAGGTACCTATAGAACTATAGACATTCACCGGCTCCCTGTTGGCCAGCTGCCTTACCGCCAAAGCGGTACGGTCCAGTGGGTCCACAGACCCTTCATGACAATGCTAATCTAAAGTAGACATATGGGAAATGTTAATTAGTAACTATTTTGTGTGGTATAACCATATGCCTTACAAGCAGATGCATTTAAATTCAGAAAAGTGCTATTTTTTTCAAATTTTCTCAAAATGTTACTATTTTTCACAAATAAACACTGAATATATTGACAAAATTTTACCACTAACATAAAGCCGAATTTGTCACGAGAAAACAATCTCAGAATCGCTTGGATAGGTTTAAGCATTCCGAAGTTATTACCACATACAGTGAAGGAAATAAGTATTTGATCCCTTGCTGATTTTGTAAGTTTGCCCACTTTCAAAGACATGAACAGTCTAGAATTTTTAGGCTAGGATAATTTTACCAGTGAGAGATAGATTATATTAAAAAAAAACACAGAAAATCACATTGTCAAAATTATATATATTTATTTGCATTGTGCACAGAGAAATAAGTATTTGATCCCCTACCAACAATTAAGAGTTTAGCCTCCTCCAGACCAGTTACACGCTCCAAATCAACTTGGTGCCTGCATTAAAGACAGCTGTCTTACATGGTCACCTGTATAAAAGACTCCTGTCCACAGACTCAATTAATCAGTCTGACTCTAACCTCTACAACATGGGCAAGACCAAAGAGCTTTCTAAGGATGTCAGGGACAAGATCATAGACCTGCACAAGTCTGGAATGGGCTACAAAACCATAAGTAAGACGCTGGGTGAGAAGGAGACAACTGTTGGTGCAATAGTAAGAAAATGGAAGACATACAAAATGACTGTCAATCGACATCGATCTGGGGCTCCATGCAAAATCTCACCTCGTGGGGTATCCTTGATCCTGAGAAAGGTGAGAGCTCAGCCGAAAACTACACGGGGGAACTTGTTAATGACCTCAAGGCAGCTGGGACCACAGTCACCAAGAAAACCATTGGTAACACATTAAGCCGAAATGGATTAAAATCCTGCAGTGCCCGCAAGGTCCCCCTGCTCAAGAAGGCACAAGTACAGGCCCATCTGAAGTTTGGAAATGAACATCTGGATGATTCTGAGAGTGATTGGGTGAAGGTGCTGTGGTCAGATGAGACTAAAATTTAGCTCTTTGGCATTAACTCAACTCGCCGTGTTTGGAGGAAGAGAAATGCTGCCTATGACCCAAAGAACACCGTCCCCACTGTCAAGCATGGAGGTGGAAACATTATGTTTTGGGGGTGTTTCTCTGCTAAGGGCACTGGACTACTTCACTGCATCAATGGGAGAATGGATGGAGCCATGTACCGTCAAATCCTGAGTGACAACCTCCTTCCCTCCACCAGGACATTAAAAATGGCTCGTGGCTGGGTCTTCCAGCCCGGCAATGACCCGAAACATGCAGCCAAGGCAACAAAGGGGTGGCTCAAAAAGAAGCACATTAAGGTCATTTAGTGGCCTAGCCAGTCTCCAGACCATAATCCCATCAAAAACTTATGGAGGGAGCTGAAGATCCGAGTTGCCAAGCGACAGCCTCGAAATCTTAATGATTTACAGATGATCTGCAAAGAGGAGTGGGCCAAAATTCCATCTAACATGTGTGCAAACCTCATCATCAACTACAAAAAACGTCTGACTGCTGTGCTTGCCAACAAGGGTTTTGCCACCAAGTATTAAGTCTTGTTTGCCAAAGGGATCAAATACTTATTTCTCTGTGCACAATGCAAATAAATATATATAATTTTGACTATGTGATTTTCTTTTTTTTTTATATATAATCTATTTCTCACTGGTAAAATTAACCTAGCCTAAAAATGTTAGACTGTTCATGTCTTTGACAGTAGGCAAACTTACAAAATCAGCAAGGGATCAAATACTTATTTCCTTCACTGTAAACTGAAATATGTCAGATTTGAAAAATAGGCTCTGAGCCTCAAGGCCCAAACTAGGCTGCGTCCTTAAGGGGCTAAAGGAAATTAACTTAGAAAAAGCAAGTTGTGACTCGTAAAAGACCCCATACAGTCATAACAAAAAAATAAAAAAATAAATAAGACTTGGAATTTTAGGCAAACGGTAAAAAATTCATGTGGTCCTTAGGGTCAAAATAGCTTGGGCCTGAAAGAGTTAAAACTTTTGCAAATCTTCATAATGAAACACAACAGACTATTGCTTTAAGTGTGTTTATTAACATGGTTGCCTACCACATCCATAACGCAACACAGAAACTAAATGCAAACTAATCACATATGGCACAGTATAATTACAGGGAGTGATATTTTAGCTTAAAGTTAACTCCACCCATTAGTATACAGCACCAAAATATCGCATTCCTGTTTATGTTGAGGAACACAATGTGCTTTTAAAGATCATCGAGGGATGAGTTATGTAAAAATAACTAGACGCAAAATTTTGCCAATTACGATTTAAAAACAGACAATCATAATATAATTTCAATACTTGCAGATAATGCTAAACTGTGTAAAGTAATCAACACAGAAGGATAAAATAATATTACAGAGGATTATGGGAAAACTGGATAAATAGACCTGGGGACATTGGTGGATAGTAAACTAAACTTTAGCAACCAGTGCCAGGAAGCCGCTGCCCTAGTCAGACCACACATGGAATTTTTTTTTACAATTTTGGGCACTTGTGTATTGGAAGGAAATAATAATAAAGATCTTTATTTATATAGCGCCAACATATTCCGCAGTGCTTTACAATTCAGAGGGAACATGTACAGACAATATCAGACATTGCATAGGGACAAAACTAATTAACAATTCAAACAAGAGGAGGGGGACCCTGCTAGCAAGAGCTTACAATATGAGGAAATAGGTGTGACACTAAATATAAAAAGTGCTTGTTTTGTGCAATGGTCCAGCCATCTTTTATAAACACAGGGTAGAACACATAAATCTGCATGAGCCGGTCACAAGCCCATAATATCTGTGTATGACAGATATGAAGTACGTTAGGGTGCAAGGAGTGTGGGTATACTGCTGAATGAAGGGTCAGGTTCAGTGGCGTAACTACCGCCGTAGCAGCCGTAGCGGCTGCTACGGGGCCCGCGGCATGAGGGGGCCCGTGTCGCCCGCCGGCACGGGCCCCCACCATGGCCGGAGGCTCCGCTAGCAGCCGCTATGGCTGCTACAGCTTGACGCCACTGAACACTATGGCAGAGCAGGGAGGTATCTCCCCGCTCTGCCATTAAAGGGGTGGTTCCTACAAAAGACATGTATCACCTATCCACAGGATAGGGGATACATGTGTGATCGCTGGCAGCGATAGGGAGAACGGGGGACTGAAAGTCCCCTGAAGTTCTCCATCACAAACCTCGGACTTCTGAGTTTTTACAACAAAGTAAGGAAATATATTGCATGAACACAAAAAAAAGAGGTGTATAATATATAATATACAACAACTGATACAGCAATGAACTAGACAATATGTCAAACAGTTAAGGCAGTAATGATAAAAGCACGTAAAAAAAAAAAGGGGATACAAAAACAAAATTAGGAAGTGGAAAGAGGGAATGGAGAAAGGGGAACAGAAAGATGGGGAAAGGTAAAGGAGGGGTCGGTCAGAGATCTAGAAAAAAAAGAAAGTTATTAGCAAATTATCAAAAGGCGGTGATCATAGCACCAGGTAAGTGAGAGTAGGCGTAATTGATCCAGGGCAGCCAAAGCAACTCGAATCTGGCAATCCTATCTAGTAAAATACTTGTGAGTTTTTCATTCACAAATATTTGGTCCATTCTGGTTTTGACACCTGCAAAAATTACAGATTGCTTTTTCCAGGATTGGGCAATAGTCATTTTAGCGACCAAAAGGAAGTAAGAGAACAATTGAAATTGTGCATGCGTTAGTTCAGGGGGTTTGAGGTGTAGGAGAGCTAACTTGGGGTCTTTATGTAAAATTATACCAAACAGACTCTGGGCGAGACCAAAGACTCTGCTCCAGAATCTAACGAGTTTAGGACAGGACCACCATATGTGGAGCCAGGGGCGTAGCTAAAGGCTCATGGGCCCCGATGCAAAAATTCTTACTGGGCCCCCCCCCGCAAACTTCTCATGGCCGACGGTCCGCAGCTTTCAGCTGCATCGCTGGGTCTCCTAAGTGACCCAACAATGCAGCACTAGCAGCCGGGGGCGTCACTAAGGCTGGGTTCACACACCCTATTTACGGACGTAATTCGGGCGTTTTAGCATTGAATTACGTCCGAAAATGTGGCTCAAAAGCGTTGGCACACATCTGCCCATTCATTTGAATGGGTCTTACGATGTTCTGTGCCGACGGTCATTTTTTTTACGCGCCGCTGTCAAAAGGCGGCGCGTAAAAAAGACGCCCGCGTCAAAGAAGTGCCTGTCACTTCTTCAGACGTAAATGGAGCCGTTTTCCATGGACTCCATAGAAAAACAGCTCCAATTACGTCCGTAATGGACGCAGCGAAAGACGCCTGCACATGCCATTACGTCTGAAATTCCGGTGCTGTTTTCTCCTGAAAACAGCCCCGTAATTTCAGCCGTAACGGACGCTGCCGTGTGATCATACCCTCAGGGCTTAAAATGTCAGGGAAATAGCCCCAATACATAGGTGTCCTCCCCAAAAAAATGTGTGTATAGGAGACAGCATAGCATAGCACTGCAACCGTATAAACTATGGATAGGATTAGATACATTGGCTCAGCAGACAGTATCACACATGATAGGATTAGATACAGTGGCTCAGAAGGCAGTATCACACATGATAGGATTAGATACAGTGGCTCAGCAGACAGTATCACACATGATAGGATTAGATACAGTGGCTCAGCAGACAGTATCACACATCATAGGTTTAGATACAGTGGCTCAGCAGACAGTACCACACATGATAGGATTAGATACAGTGGCTCAGAAGGCAGTATCACACATGATAGGATTAGATACAGTGGCTCAGCAGACAGTATCACACATGATCGGATTAGATATAGGGCCCAGCAGACAGTATCACACAAGATACGATTAGATACAGGGCCCAGCAGACAGTATCACACATGATTGGATTAGATACACAGCTCAGCAGACAGTATCACACATGATTGGATTAGATACAGGGCCCAGCTCGCTGACATTGCGTCTCCAGCGCTGGACCCAGGATAGGTAAGAATAATAATTTTGCTTCTTTATGTGTTACTGAATATTTTTGTGTGTTTGTGTTTTTTTACAGGTTCGTTTTTTTTATTCTCAATAAAATGGTTAATGAGGGTTGTGTTTTTTTTATTTCAATAAAATATTTTTTCTATGTGCTTGTATCTTTTTAAACTTTATTATCACCGCCTTAGTAATGGCCGCTGGCTGATTAACAACCTCCATTACTAAGGCGAGGCTTAATGTTAGCCGATGCAGTGGCTACACTAACCCCCATTATTACCCCGGTACCCACCGCCACCAGGGGTACTGGGAAGAGCCGGGTACGAACCAGTACCCGACCATCTGTAGTGATGGGCAGGCACCGGGGTGGCCGCAGGCTGGTAGTATTAGGCTGGGGAAGGCCAAAAACAGTGGCCCTTCCCACCCATGTAATGCTGCCTGCTGCTGCTGTGTTGTATCTGGCTGGTTATGAAAATTGGGGAGGACCCCACATCGTTCTTTCCAATTATTATATTTTTATTTTTTTTTTTTTTTAAATGACGTGGGGTCCCCCCCATTTTTCATAACCAGCCAGATACAATAAAGCAGCAGCAGCCTAGCATCACCAGGGTGAGAAGGGCCACTGTTTTTGGCCTTTCCCCTCCTGATAATACCAGCCTGCGGCCACCCCAGTGGCCGACCATCACTACAGATTGTCAGGTACTGGATGGTACCCGGCTCTTCCCAGCACCCCTGGTGGCGGTGGGTACCGGGGTAATAAAGGGGGTTAGTGTTAGTGTTAGCCTCTGCATCGGCTAACACTAAGCCCAGCCTTAGCAATGGATACTGTCAATCAGCCGGCGGCCATTACTAAGGCGGTAGTAATATAGTTTAAAAAAAAACACAAAGACATAGAAAAAATATTTGATTGAAATAAAAAAAAAACCCACACAGCCCTCATTAACCATTTTATTGATAATAAAAAAAAAGCTGTCATCGAAGTAGTCCTGGAATCCGACGTAGTCCAACGACCGAACCTGTAAGAAAACACAGAAAAAATGATTAGTAACACGTGTGTTAAGCTTAGATACAGGGCCCATGTGTGATACTGTCTGTGGGACCCTGTAGCTAAGCCTACCACAACGTAGGCTTATATACAGGGCCCATCAGACAGGATCACACATGGGCCATGTATCTAAACCTACACTGTGGTAGGCTTATATACAGGGCCCATCAGACAGGATCACACATGGGCCATGTATCTAAGCCTACCATGTGATTGGCTTAGATACAGGGCCCAGCAGACAGGATCACGCATGAGCCATGTATCTAAGCCTACCATGTGATTGGCTAAGATACAGGGCCAGCAGACAGGATCACACAATCTGTGATCCTGTCTCATGGGCCCCCTAAGCCTGCTACATCGTTGGCTTAGGGGTTGTACAGTCCCTAAACATTGATGGCCTATCCTCAGGATAGGCCATCAATAGCTGATGTGTCTCTCGGGACCTGCAAATCAGCTGTTTTGAAGGGGCCGCAGGACTCGTACGAGAGCTGCTTCCCCTTCATTTCACTACTCGCTCACTTTGTGAATCGCCGACACGGATTCACAGTGTGACCGGAATGAAGTGACAGGAATGAAGGGGAGCAGCTCTCGTGCGAGTGCTGCGGCCCCTTCAAAACAGCTGATTGGCGGGTCCCGGGAGTCGGACCCCGCCAGTCAGGGCTAACATTACCTTCCTCTTCAGCCGCGGCGGGAGTTCTGTCGTCTCGATGCTGTGCGCGGCGCATAGCGCTGTGACGTCATGCGCTGCGCACAGCGCTTGACGTCAGGACCTCCGCTGCGATCCGGAACCAGGAAGGTAAGTAAAGTATGTTACTATAGTAACAGGGGCCCGCGGCCCGAGTTACTATAGTAACTTTTTATTGATGTGGTGCGGGGGGCCGTGGGTCCCCCTGGCTTCGGGGCCCGGTCGCAATTTGCGACCGCTGCGACCCCTATATCTACGCCAGTGTGTGGAGCATGTCACCGGGCGCGGGGCATCCCCTAAAGCAGGAGGCAGGATAAGTGGGAAATGCATGTGCAATTCGGCTAGGGACCAAGTACCACCGCATCATGACTTTGTATGCAGATTCTAGGATATTCGTATTAATAGAGCAATGTGAAACTGTGCTCCAAATACTGCGCCACTCAGCCAGTTCCAGCGTCATCCCCAAGTCCCGGTGCCATCGGTCCACATATGTATGAGGAGTGGGGGATGGGTTGTTGAGGAGCCATTTGTATATGAGGGATATAATCCCTCTAGAGGTTGGGCAGGTGTTGCAGATTCTCTCGAACTGTGAGCAAGAGTCGGATGTATCCCTGTTGTTAAGGAGAGAAGTAATCCAGTTCTTAAGCTGCAGATATCTGAATATCTCACCACTGGGGATCTGCTTAGAGGTCTGGAGTTCACAGAACGAGAGAATCCGAGAGTGAGTGGGCGTGAGGAGTTGGTGAACCCTAAGTATGTCATTCGACCACCACCATTTAAAGGCATAATAGTTGTCTGCGCCCGCAGAGAACAGAGGGTTGTGCCATATAGAGATGAGGGGAAGATGTGGAGAAATCAATCTGCTAGAATATTTGATGGAGTCCCAGACCGTTAAAATGTGTGTAAGAGAGGGGGAGAGATGGGTAGGGCGTAAGGAGGGGGGCAGCCAGGGCAGAGATTGTACAGGGGTGGGCGACACCTCCGGAATATCCAGGTACACCCATAGAGGCATATTCACAGAAACGTGTAATTTAGGTAAGCTGCTTGATAATATTTAGAGATATTAGGAACACCCAGTCCCCCATCTGTTTTCAGCGAGCAGAGAGTAGACCTGGATATTCTAGGACGCGCGCCACGCCAGATAAACGAGGATATACGGTTCTGGAGGAAACGTAATATGTGCGGTGGGACTTTTATTGGCAGGGTTTGAAACAAGTAAAGAAGCCTGGGAAGAATGGACATCTTAACCGCAGAAATCCGTCCAACCCAAGAGAGATAGGTGGGTTGCCATGATGTCAGAGAAGAGGTAAGGGAGCGAATCAGGGAGGGATAGTTGGCAGAATATAGCTGATCATAGGAGGGGGTCAGACGAATACCCAGGTAATCTAATGACTGTCTGGCCCATTGAAAGGGAAAGTGGCCACGTATGGAGTGCAGGACTTGCTGGGAGAGATTAATGTTTAATGCGATTGATTTTGTGAGGTTAATAGCGAGCCCGGAAATTGAGGCAAAATCGGATAAAGTTTTCATTAGGTTGGGAAGGGAAACAGTAGGTTGGGAGAGCATTAGTAGCATGTCATCGGCAAAAAGGGACATTTTATATTGCATGCCCGCCAATTCCAACCCCTTGATGTTCTGATTTTGGCGTATCATCATAGCCAAGGGCTCAAGAGCCAGAATGAATAGAATGGGAGATAGCGGACATACTTGTCTAGTGCCCCGTTCAATAGGAAAAGGAGCAGACTGATATCCAGCATAGCAAACTTTGGCTGTGGGGTTGGAATAGAGGGCGTGCACTCAGGACATAACGTAACGTTGGAAGCCCCACTTCCCCAAGGCAAAATCCATGTATGACCAGGATATTGTGTCGAAGGCTTTTTGAATATCGAGTGAGAGAAGCATTGAGGCCACATTTCTCCAGCGAGCTACATGAATCAGAGATATAACTCTCTTGGTACAATCACTTGTCTGTCTGCCTGGGACAAAGCCAGCCTGGTCTCCATGGATAATTACGTCAAGGAAGCAGTTAATCCTAGTCGACAGGATCTTGGCCAGGATTTTAAAATCTGTATTCAAGAGCGATATTGGTCTGTAGTTGGTAATTTGGAGAGAGTCCTTTTGCGGTTTGGGGATCATAGCGATATGGGCATGAAGGGTTGATGGGAGAGGGGTTGTACCAGCTCTGAGGGCATTGAAGAGTTGGGTTAAATACGGGACCAGTAGTGGGGAGAGTTTTTTATAATATAAAGGGGAAAAACCGTCAGGACCAGGTGATTTGGAGGGTTTCAACTTCTTGATGGCCGCCTGAACCTCTGCTTCGGATATCTCAGCCTCCAAGGCTTCAAGGTTGGAAGGAGTGATATCTGGGAAAGTCAGGTCTGCAAATAAGCCCTCAGCCCTCAAGGAATCAAATAGTGGGGGGGGGAGGAATATAAGTTGGAGAGGAAATTTTGAAATAGGGAAGTAATTTTATTGGGGTCTGCTGTTACATTACCTGTAGAAGTTCGTAATTTAATAGGCTCTCTTGTTGACACAGGGACCCTCAGTTGACGGGCCAGGAGTTTACCCGGTTTATTACTTTGCGAGTAATATCGTGGTTGGGACCATCTGAGTTTGCGTTCTACCTGCTCCGTCAACAGATGGTCCAGTTCCAACCTAGTGGCATCTACCGAGGTTTTATTAGCAATCGAGGGGTTCTGTTTCCAAGTATGTTCCTTTTGTTCTAACATGCGATATAAATCCGCGATTTTTCGTTCTCTATTTTTCTTTTTAATGGAGCCTAGTCGAATGAGGGCCCCCCACAATGTGGCTTTATGAGCTTCCCACAATATAATCGGGGAGGACGTGGAACCCACATTCAGGTCAAAGTAGTCCTTTACCGCCACTTCCACTTGCGCGAAAGTATCTTTAGAAGACTGTAAAGGGAAGTGTCCAGATATGTGTATGTTTATATATATATATATATATATAATGTATGTATACAGTGTATGTGTATATATATACACATATATATAATATATATGTGTATGTATAGTACATATAATGTATCATGAGCCAGGGCTGTAACAACAACAGCCCTGGTCATGAATACGGTTGGAAGCAGAGCAGGACAATTAGCATGTCCCTGCTTTGTTAGGAAACCATGGAGACAAGGGATAGTTATCACCTGTCTCCATTTCAAGTCTCCCGCGCGCACGGACTGTCTCGTGCGGGCTCTCATGAGTCGGCTGGTGATACATTATCACCATGCCGACCCATGCTAGCCTGGGGCAAGCGCCACACTCCCCGCTGTGAGCGTACCGACAGGGTTAAATAGCCCTGCATCGGTACGCTCAAGAGCCGAGCTCAGGAGCCGAAGCTGAAGAAGATCAGCTGAGAGCTGCCTTCACACACCACCGACGACGACGGCTCACCTCTCTCTCTCTCCTCCAAAGACCTGGGTTCCTGCTGCTGCCTCTGCTGCTCCACAAAGTCACGCTAAGTATCAAGTGTAGCAGCAGCTACACTTAACCCTGTCTCTCCCTGTCTCCTCCTGCTGTAACCCTTGCTTCCCTGAGTTACTGTCCCTACTGTCCCTGAGTTAACCCTTGCTTCCCTGAGTTAACCCCTTGATACTGTCCCTACTGTCCCTGAGTTAACCCTTGCTTCCCTGAGTTAACCCTTGCTTCCCTGAGTTAACCCTTGCTTCCCTGAGTTAACCCCTTGCTCTCCCTGAGTAAGTTAACCCCTTGCTCTCCCTAAGTTAACCCTTGCTTCCCTGAGTCCCTGAGTTAACCCCTTGATACTGTCCTGAGTTAACCCTTGCTTCCCTGAGTTAACCCTTGCTTCCCTGAGTTAACCCCTTGCTCTCCCTGAGTAAGTTAACCCCTTGCTCTCGCTAAGTTAACCCTTGCTTCCCTGAGTCCCTGAGTTAACCCCTTGCTGTCCCAGAGTCCCTGAGTTAACCCTTGCTGTCCCAGAGTCCCTGAGTTAACTCTTGCTGTCCCCTTGTTCCTCCTTATCCTGTATTAACCCTTAGTGTATAGGGAAAGTTATATTAGGAGGGAGTGGGATAGAGATAGAGAGCGTGTGAGAATCACAAGTAACTTATGTTTATTGTGTTGTAACGTAACTGTATTCTGTGTATGTTTAGGTAAGTGGGTGGCGGTATAATATTATGATACTGTGTTTATACTGTACTGTGATTAGTTACTGTATTATACATATGAGTGTGATTACTGTATGTTAATAAATATTACCTTTATTTACTATACGGTCTTATTCCCTTGAGTAGCCGCTAAAGCAATTAGATCGACGTTAGTATAAGGAAAAGGTAGGGGAACTAGGCATAACCCTAGTGACCCTGTTTATAAAGGCGGTAGTAATAGTGGGTGTCACTAACCAGTGAATCCCGCTATTACCCCACCCCCCTTAACATTTGGCGAGCCAGCCCGAACTGTTGTCAATTTATTTAAGTATTTTTGTTCAATAAAATTGTGTGAAAACGTGAACTGAAGATAGGCGGAGAGGCGTGGACAGGTAACATACATACACGGTGTAGTGTTGAGTTATACTGTGCGCCTAGACCTTTTTGAAGTTCAGACGAGTAACACAATTTTATTTAAGGCTTGATACAGGATACAATTGATCAGCGAACCTATTTTTTTTATTTTATTTTCTGAGGTATTAACGTCTTTTATTTTGCTTTGCGGCGTGCTGCTCTACGGCGACGAATCGTCGGGCGAGCGAGCAACTTATACAAAAGAGTGTAAAGGATCTGCCAGGCACAGCTTCGGGGTTAACTCCCAGAACTAATCAGTCAGCACCTGAGAATACATCCCTGAGACTGACTCCTGCTTCCACCATTCAGGCTGGCAGGCTTAGGAGTGGGAGAGCCTATCGTAACCTGGCCAGACTCAGCTAGCTCCCGTCCTCGGTCTATTTAAGCCTGCACTTCCTGTCCCTCGGTGCTTGTGATTCTTTCCTTGTGGATTCCTGGCCCAGCTACAGCTCCTGCTATTTTTGATCCAGCTCCATACAGACCCTGGCTTACCGACTACTCTTCTGCTTTTCGTTTTGTACCTCGCACACTCCTGGCTTGACTCGGCTCGTTCACCACTCTGGTTGCTCACGGTGTTGCCGTGGGCAACGGCCCCTTTTCCTTGCTTGTGTTCCTTTGTATGTTTGTCGTGTTTGTCGTGCACTTACTGAGCGCAGGGACCGCCGCCCAGTTGTACCCCGTCGCCTAGGGCGGGTCGTTGCAAGTAGGCAGGGACAGAGTGGCGGGTAGATTAGGGCTCACTTGTCTGTCTCCCTACCCCCTGCCATTACATAATCACAAGCCCATACCTAGTCTACCCCTGGTCCCTGACACCACTATGGATCCCCGTGAGACCCTGGCTCAGCAAATGCAGGATCTCTCCCTACAGGTCCAGGCCCTGGCTCAGAGGGTCAACCAGCCTGATGCTACCCTGGTAGTTCCCCTCACCGCACCTCTATAACCCCACCTCAAGTTGCCCGACCGGTTCTCAGGGGACCGGAGGGCTTTTCTCTCCTTTCGGGAGAGTTGTAGGCTTTACTTTCATTTAAAGCCTCATTCCTCAGGTTCTGAGAGCCAGCGGGTGGGTATAATTATGTCCCGACTCCAGGAAGGGCCCCAAGAGTGGGCCTTCTCCTTGGCTCCTGACGCCCCTGAACTTTCCTCCGTTGATTGTTTCTTTTCTGCTCTAGGACTTATTTATCACGAGACTGACAGGACTGCCTTTGCCGAGAGTCAGCTGGTGACCTTAAGTCAGGGTAAGAGACCTGTTGAGGAGTATTGCTCTGACTTTCGGAAGTGGTGCGTAGCTTCTCGGTGGAATGACCCTGCCTTAAGGTTCCAGTTTAGGTTGGGTCTGTCGAATGCTCTGAAGGACCTGCTAGTTAGCTATCCCTCTTATGACTCCCTAGATCAGGTTATGGCTTTAGCGGTACGACTTGACCGACGTCTCAGGGAACGACAACGTGAACGTTTATGTGTTTTCTCCTCCGACTCCCCCATGATGTCTCCCGAAGCTCCGTTGCTTCGTTCCTCCCCGAAAGATTCAGAGATACCTATGCAACTCGGGGCCTCCGTGTCCCCCCAACAACGTAGAGAATTCCGCAGGAAGAATGGTCTCTGCTTCTACTGTGGGGACGACAAGCATCAAGTGAACAACTGTCCTAAGCGTAAGATTGCAGCCAGAGAACTTCCGCGTCTAAGTGATCATCGGGGAGGTCACTTGGGCGCACAGGTATTTCCCGTAAATATGAAACGTACTAAGATCTTGCTTCCCTTTCAGGTCTCTTTTAGTGGTAGGTCTGCTACCGGCAGTGCCTTCGTGGATTCAGGGTCCTCTACTAATATCATGTCTGTGGAATTTGCTATGTCCCTTGCTATGCCTCTGATTGATTTGCCTAAACCTGTCCCGGTAGTGGGTATCGACTCCACTCCTCTTGCTAATGGTTATTTTACACAGCATACCCCTGTTTTTGAACTCCTTGTTGGCTCCATGCATTTGGAGCAATGCTCTGTACTGTTGATGCAGGGATTATCGTACGATTTGGTTCTAGGTCTTCCCTGGTTGCAGTTGCATAATCCTACGTTTGACTGGAATACTGGGGAGCTAACCAAATGGGGTAATGAATGTTGTACGTCATGTTTTTCTGTTAATTCTATTTCTCCCCCTAAGGAGGCGAATACGCTACCCGAGTTTGTTCAGGACTTCGCTGATGTTTTCTCTAGGGAGGCCTCCGAAGTGTTACCTCCTCATAGAGAATACGATTGCGCTATCGAATTGGTACCAGGAGCTAAGCTTCCTAAGGGTAGGATATTTAATCTTTCTTGTCCCGAACATGAAGCTATGAGAGTGTATATCCAGGAATCCCTGGCCAAGGGTTACATTCGTCCCTCTTCTTCTCCGGTAGGTGCTGGCTTCTTCTTCGTGGGGAAGAAGGATGGTGGTCTTAGGCCATGCATTGACTACCGTAGCCTGAATAAGGTCACGGTAAGGAACCAGTATCCCCTTCCTTTGATTCCTGATCTCTTTAATCAGGTTCAGGGGGCCCAATGGTTTTCTAAATTGGATCTACGGGGGGCGTATAACCTTATTCGCATCAAAGAGGGGGATGAGTGGAAGACTGCGTTTAACACGCCCGAAGGCCATTTCGAATACCTCGTCATGCCCTTTGGGTTGTGTAATGCCCCTGTGGTCTTCCAGAATTTCATAAATGAGATTTTGAGAAATTACCTGGGGATTTTTCTGGTAGTGTACCTTGATGACATACTGGTGTTCCAAGGACTGGTCCTCCCACATTGAGCATGTCAGGAAGGTGCTCCAGGTCCTTCGGGAAAATAAACTGTTTGCCAAAACCGAAAAATGTGTGTTTGGGGTACAGGAGATTCCATTTTTGGGTCAAATCCTCACTCCTCATGAATTCCGCATGGACCCCGCCAAGGTTCAGGCTGTGGCGGAATGGGTCCAACCTGCCTCCCTGAAGGCATTACAGTGTTTTTTGGGGTTCGCTAATTATTACAGGAGATTTATTGCTAACTTCTCGGTCATCGCTAAGCCCCTTACGGACCTCACTCGCAAAGGTGCTGATCTCCTCCACTGGCCTCCTGAGGTTGTCCAGGCTTTTGAGGTCCTTAAGAAGTGCTTTGTCCCGGCCCCGGTGCTGGTTCAGCCCAACCAAATGGAGCCATTTATCGTGGAAGTTGACGCATCTGAGGTGGGAGTGGGGGCTGTCTTGTCCCAGGGTACCAGGTCCCTCACCCATCTCCGCCCCTGTGCCTACTTCTCCAGGAAGTTTTCGCCAACTGAAAGTAACTATGATATTGGCAACCGCAAACTCTTAGCCACTAAATGGGCATTTGAAGAGTGGCGCCACTTCCTGGAGGGGGCTAGGCACCAGGTAACGGTCCTTACCGACCACAAGAATCTGGTTTTCCTAGAATCTGCCCGGAGGCTAAACCCGAGACAAGCTCGATGGGCGTTATTTTTTACCAGATTCAATTTTTTGGTTACCTATAGGGCTGGGTCTAAAAATATTAAGGCTGATGCACTGTCGCGTAGCTTCATGGCCAGCCCTCCTTCGGAGGAAGATCCTGCTTGTATTTTGCCTCCAGGTATAATCATTTCCTCGATCGATTCTGATTTAGTCTCTGATATTGCTGCTGATCAAGGTGCAGCTCCCGGGAACCTTCCTGAGAACAAGCTGTTTGTTCCCCTGCAATTCCGGCTAAGGGTACTTAGGGAAAATCATGACTCTGCACTATCTGGTCATCCAGGCATCCTGGGTACCAAACACCTCATTACCAGAAATTATTGGTGGCCTGGGTTGCCTAAAGACGTTAAGGCCTACGTCGCCGCTTGTGAGGTTTGTGCTAGGTCCAAGACTCCCAGGTCCCGACCAGCGGGCTTACTGCGTTCGTTGCCCATTCCCCAGAGACCTTGGACACATATCTCCATGGATTTTATCACCGATTTGCCTCCATCCCAAGGCAAGTCGGTGGTGTGGGTTGTGGTGGACCGCTTCAGTAAGATGTGCCACTTTGTGCCCCTCAAGAAACTACCCAACGCCAAAACGTTGGCTACCTTGTTTGTCAAACACATCCTGCGTCTCCATGGGGTCCCGGTCAATATTGTTTCGGACAGAGGGGTACAATTTGTTTCATTGTTTTGGAGAGCCTTCTGTATGAAGTTGGGGATTGATCTGTCCTTCTCCTCTGCCTTCCATATTGAAACCAATGGCCAAACGGAGAGGACTAATCAATCTCTAGAACAATACTTAAGGTGTTTTGTCTCTGACTGTCAATTTGATTGGGTCTCTTTCATTCCCCTCGCCGAATTTTCCCTTAATAACCGGGTCAGTAACTCGTCAGGGGTCTCTCCTTTTTTTTGTAATTTTGGGTTTAATCCACGGTTCTCCTCCGTTTCACCTGGTAGTTCCAACAATCCCGAGGTAGAGGTCGTTCATCGGGAACTGTGCACAGTCTGGGCCCAGGTTCAGAAAAACCTAGAGGTGTCCCAGAGCGTACAAAAAACTCAGGCTGATAAAAAACGTTCTGCTAACCCCCTGTTTATGGTCGGGGATCTGGTGTGGTTGTCGTCTAGGAACTTGCGTCTCAAGGTTCCGTCCAAGAAGTTTGCTCCCCGGTTTATTAGGCCATATAAGGTCATTGAGGTCCTCAATCCTGTCTCCTTCCGGCTGGAGTTAACCCCGTCTTTTCGGATACACGACGTGTTTCATGCCTCCCTCCTCAAACGCTGCTCCACGTCCTTGGCTCCCTCGAGGAGACCTCCTGTTCCCATCCTCACCCCGGAGGGGGTGGAATTCGAGGTGGCCAGGATTGTGGACAGCAAGATGGTCCAAGGCTCCCTCCAGTACCTGGTCCATTGGAGAGGATACGGGCCCGAGGAGAGGACTTGGGTACCCGCCCGGGATGTTCACGCTGGGGTATTGGTCAGGAGGTTCCACCTGCGTTTCCCCAGTAAGCCAGGTCCACTTAGAAAGGGTCCGGTGGCCCCTCATAAAAGGGGGGGTACTGTAAAGGATCTGCCAGGCACAGCTTCGGGGTTAACTCCCAGAACTAATCAGTCAGCACCTGAGAATACATCCCTGAGACTGACTCCTGCTTCCACCATTCAGGCTGGCAGGCTTAGGAGTGGGAGAGCCTATCGTAACCTGGCCAGACTCAGCTAGCTCCCGCCCTCGGTCTATTTAAGCCTGCACTTCCTGTCCCTCGGTGCTTGTGATTCTTTCCTTGTGGATTCCTGGCCCAGCTACAGCTCCTGCTATTTTTGATCCAGCTCCATACAGACCCTGGCTTACCGACTACTCTTCTGCTTTTCGTTTTGTACCTCGCACACTCCTGGCTTGACTCGGCTCGTTCACCACTCTGGTTGCTCACGGTGTTGCCGTGGGAAACGGCCCCTTTTCCTTGCTTGTGTTCCTTTGTATGTTTGTCGTGTTTGTCGTGCACTTACTGAGCGCAGGGACCGCCGCCCAGTTGTACCCCGTCGCCTAGGGCGGGTCGTTGCAAGTAGGCAGGGACAGAGTGGCGGGTAGATTAGGACTCACTTGTCTGTCTCCCTACCCCCTGCCATTACAAAGAGTTTGCAGAAGTATCAACGTCGGTGTTCTTCCGGTGAAGTCCAGCTGATCGGGAAAAGGCGTTCCGGAAGAAAAGGACCTTTTTCAAAACAGCAGGTGACAAGGAGGACAACGCAGACGGAGATGACTTCTGTAACAGTGAGTATGGACTTCTCCACACTTCACACCTCACCAAACACAGTAAATTTAATCCAGTAACACCCACGACATACAAGTCAGCAGGAATGCTGTGGTCCACTCTGCTGGACATGATAAGTTGTGTATTAGCAAGAGGAGTGTTCTTATCAAAACCTCCAAACGTCTCCACATGCTCGCTAAACTTATCTGTGTGTATGAGGAGACGTGGAAACCTGATCACTCAGAAATGAAGAGTGATTCCCCAAATCTTCACTGCCATTGTTGTGTCAACAATGTGAAGCAGGTTTGTGATTTGCAGACACAACTGGCAGAGAATGCCCAATGTAGAGATCAGCAAATTTGCATGCTGGAATCGCACGTGATAGATTTGAGAAATCGTGGTGATGATATTGATGCACGGCTGACTGGGTCTTATGCTGTGATCAATGCATTTAAGGTTAAGGTAGCATCTACAGATGCGATCATTGCCAAGTTCAATGTTGAGCTTGCTGCTAGGTCACAATTGGTTGCCAGTATGCAAAACATCATAAAAGATTTCTCAAAAATGTTACCGGCCTTGTCTTTTTCAAGGCCTGATTCCGCTGTAAGTTTTCCCTCTACAGGGCAAAAAGGGGGGAGTAGTAAGAGTGATGGATCAGATGTCACAAATCATGATCCCATCCAGAAACCTGAAGGTAACATTGTTACGAAAGTGTTACGCAGATGTAAGCGTACAATAATCAGAAGTGCGTCCCTAGCCATGCAGAACTTTAAGAGATCATGCACTGGTGACTGCCCTAAGTCCAGCAGAGCATGTACTGTTAAATGTTTTACATGTGCCGGATCAGGCCACATTGCGAAGTACTGCGAGTCTTTGAGTACTAAGAAATGTGGTCCTGTTAAATGCTTTAAATGTGGTCAGATGGGACATATTGCGAGGAACTGCCACGGCATAAGCAACCGTGGAAAGCCCAGTGAAATGGCAATAGAAAATGGCCACGTCACAACAAAACGTGGGTTTAGACAAAATGGCTGCATAAGAGTCTCCTTACAGCCTTATATGCTCCGCCACGTGCTCAAGGGTCTAAATGACCAACCACAACTAGGGAGGAGTTTAGGAAGTTGGCCATAAATTGCATGTTCAGTCTGGTGTTACATCTGTAATGGTTGTTTATGGTCTGTTGTGTTTGTCCCCAGTTGTCCGTTTGTTTTCATTTGTGTTTTTATTTTGTGGTTCTTTCACAGATTCTATTGTGGTATATCCCTGGTTATCAGTAATATGTATTTATACTATATGGGTGTTGCCTGTATTTATAATGCATAATTAGAAAACCACTCCAGGAAAACAACTGGAGAATCAACCATTGGATAGTGGTGTATTTGCGCCCAATGTTTTAATTGCTCTCTATTAGGATAACGTTGAAGTTGTTATTATACTGTGTACTCAGGTTGGGCGGTGCGAACAAGTAACATAAGTTCACAGTGTAGTGTTTTATGTTATTCTGTGCACCTAGACCTGGGGGGTTCAGATAGGTAACACAACTTCATCTGAGGCCTAATGCGAGTGCAATTAAATACAGCGAATTACAGTATGGCTGATTCTTTTGTGTTTAACTGGAGTTAGGAAACTTTGGACAGGGGGAGGTAACCCTGGCATTACACCCATATCTTGATTTTAAGATAATAGATATGGTAAGACAGGGATATAGTTCTACAAACCTGAGAATTGTGAGGAACCACAAAAACAGTGCTTCATCCACAGCTCCCCTCGGATATCCTGACCTACACCAGTGTTGGGATACCGAGGGGTCCTGTGAAATGAAGGCCAACCCAATACCCTCTTCAAACTTAAAATACATAGGTCAAGGATATTGGTGCTGGTATCAAATACAGAACGTTTCATATACTATCCACGCGACTAACTGCACCGAAAGAAGCATACTCCTCCCGGAGCATACTGTACCCTTAATCCCGTATTAGGCGTTGATGTGGCGGATCAAAAGGGAAGAACTCCGGTGACACCTGAAAAAAGGCTCGTCCAGACACCCCTGTGAGACTCCAGATGATTCCTCTTGGGTTTGGCATCGAACTAAGAAATCTCCTACTAGACTTCAATGAGGAAGAGGATGTCGTAGAGAAACTGAAAGATTCCCAACACCGAGCCACTATTCAGTTGGAACATGACACTAAAAAGATCACAGGAATTGTGAACAACCTTGAGGCGGACGCGGAAGTGTCTTGGTGGGAGAGCTTGTTCGGATATAGTCCCAAGGCCACTTCCTTCTTCAACTTGCTCATCCACCCAGTGATAATCCTTCTCACTCTTGTGGCGATTATGTACGTTGGACTGTTCTATGTGTACCGACGAATGAAAGGACTGGTTGACCAAATAAAACGAGGTCAAGCAGAAAGCCACGAATACATTCGTAGACGGGGTCTAAGGACATAGTGATACAGTCCTGCGACCCAGAATTGTTTATTATTGTATGTGTATATATATTTGTAAAGTGTAAATCTTAATCAATGGGTCGTACAAAATTTTCAAGGTGTACATATAGACATTCTAGGTGTTGATATGCGTCCGCAACATAGGCATACTCAGTGAGGACGTGCCCGTCCCACAGCGAGTGAGTATGTACATGGAGGCGGGCATATATTTACAGCCTGTAGTCACCCCATTTGCATGTGTACCTTGCACGTGTTTATGGAGGAGTAGTGTGAGATGCTGTTTGAACATGAATCTCTATATGTACATATACCTATGGTTGGTGGGGGAATATTTTTGTATGTTTGGTTATTTTTCACTTTGTTTGTATGATTGGGTAGTGTGTAGGTACCCTTAGGGACAGGTAAGGTATTCACACACCCTTGTGGGTATTTGCCACCTCAACCTGAGAACTGGTATGGTCAATATGATGATGGATTGAATGTCAGAGGGGAAATGGAAGGCAATGCTCCACCCCACAGTAGATTCCTGGGTACCAAGACCTCACCTCCTCCTCGGGGATGATAACCTGCCATGATGAAGACCTGGATATCGGCCCACAAAGATTGTTTCGTCTTCAATCAAGATGCTGGGAAAAGTTGGAAAAATAATGGATCACGTACAAAAGGTTGTTGAAAGGCGGGCTAAGCCATTCCAAGGCTGACCATATGAGGGCACAAGTAGCCTTACACGGGTCGGCATGCTAAAATTGGATCGGCCACTGGAAAGACCTGCTGACGCCACTTAAGAGGAAGAAACTCCAAGCAAGAAAGAACAAGAAATCTGCGGTTCATGGACTTTGAGGTTTTCAAATGAGCTTTGTTCGTTTGATGAGCTTTGAGGCTTCGTTCTATGGACTGTGAGTTTATTTCAACCCCGTTCTATGGACTATGAAGGTTTCTTCGTTCTATGGACTATGAAGGTTTCATTTCAACTTCGATGGACTATGAAGGTTTCATTTCAACTTCGATGGACTATGAAGGTTTCATTTCAACTTCGATGGACTATGAAGGTTTCATTTCAACTTCGATGGACTATGAAGGTTTCTTCGTTCTATGGACTATGAAGGTTTCATTTCAACTTCGTCTGATGAGCTTCGAGGCTTCGTTCTATGGACTGTGAGTTTTATCTCAACTTCGTTCTATGGACTAGGAGATTTAATTTCATCTTCATTCTGTGAACTTCGTTTCTTTGGACACTAGACTCCAGAGTCAGAGGACTGGCGGGAAGGTGTCCTTGAGGAGATAGCTGATGTCGAATATCTAGGTCTAATAGTATACTTCCTTCCATCTCAGACCATTACCAGTAACCCGGGAGGTTGAGGGGGTAAATAGAATAGAACCCCACAAACACTTCCCCAAAATTGCATTGTCGAGTCCCTGACAACAGGGGGATTGTAAATGGAAGTGTCCAGATATGTGTATGTTTATATATATATATATATATATATATATATATATAATGTATGTATACAGTGTATGTGTATATATATATATACACATATATATAATATATATATGTGTATGTATAGTACATATAATGTATCATGAGCCAGGGCTGTAACAACAACAGCCCTGGTCATGAATACGGTTGGAAGCAGAGCAGGACAATTAGCATGTCCCTGCTTTGTTAGGAAACCATGGAGACAAGCGATAGTTATCCCCTGTCTCCATTTCAAGTCTCCCGCGCGCACGGACTGTCTCGTGCGGGCTCTCATGAGTCGGCTGGTGATACATTATCACCATGCCGACCCATGCTAGCCTGGGGCAAGCGCCACACTCCCCGCTGCGAGCGTACCGACAGGGTTAAATAGCCCTGCATCGGTACGCTCAGGAGCCAAGCTCAGGAGCCGAAGCTGAAGAAGATCAGCTGAGAGCTGCCTTCACACACCACCGACGACAACGGCTCACCTCTCTTTCTCTCCCCCAAAGACCTGGGTTCCTGCTGCTGCCTCTGCTGCTCCACAAAGTCACGCTAAGTATCAAGTGTAGCAGCAGCTACACTTAACCCTGTCTCTCCCTGTCTCCTCCTGCTGTAACCCTTGCTTCCCTGAGTTACTGTCCCTACTGTCCCTGAGTTAACCCTTACTTCCCTGAGTTAACCCCTTGATACTGTCCCTACTGTCCCTGAGTTAACCCTTGCTTCCCTGAGTTAACCCTTGCTTCCCTGAGTTAACCCTTGCTTCCCTGAGTTAACCCCTTGCTCTCCCTGAGTAAGTTAACCCCTTGCTCTCCCTAAGTTAACCCTTGCTTCCCTGAGTCCCTGAGTTAACCCCTTGATACTGTCCTGAGTTAACCCTTGCTTCCCTGAGTTAACAATTGCTTCCCTGAGTTAACCCCTTGCTCTCCCTGAGTAAGTTAACCCCTTGCTCTCCCTAAGTTAACCCTTGCTTCCCTAAGTCCCTGAGTTAACCCCTTGCTGTCCCAGAGTCCCTGAGTTAACCCTTTCTGTCCCAGAGTCCCTGAGTTAACTCTTGCTGTCCCCTTGTTCCTCCTTATCCCGTATTAACCCTTAGTGTATAGGGAAAGTTATATTAGGAGGGAGTGGGATAGAGATAGAGAGCGTGTGAGAATCACAAGTAACTTATGTTTATTGTGTTGTAACGTAACTGTATTCTGTGTATGTTTAGGTAAGTGGGTGGCGGTATAATATTATGATACTGTGTTTATACTGTACTGTGATTAGTTACTGTATTATACATATGAGTGTGATTACTGTATGTTAATAAATATTACCTTTATTTACTATACGGTCTTATTCCCTTGAGTAGCCGCTAAAGCAATTAGATCGACGTTAGTATAAGGAAAAGGTAGGGGAACTAGGCATAACCCTAGTGACCCTGTTTATAAAGGCAGTAGTAATAGTGGGTGTCACTAACCAGTGAATCCCGCTACTACCCCACCCCCTTTAAGAAGGACAAAAGGGAGTCATTCAGACGCCAGTTAAAGGAGAGCCCCCGTGGGACTAGGGAAGAAAAAGAAACCTCCACAGGGTTATGGTCGGACCATGGTGTGCTTAGTATCTTAGCTGAGGAGCAAAGTGGTAGAGATCTTTGAGATGTGAATATCTGGTCAATACGGCTAAAAGAGGAATGGGGGCAGGAATAGAAAGTAAAATCTTTTGTGGTGGAGTGGAGTTCACGCCAAAGATCGTGAAGGTCGTGTAGGTGCAACATGTCCCTGAACTCAGAGGATGATGTGTGGGATGTGGATGGATTGGAGGCCGGGGAGTTATCCACTGAAGGATCGATTACCAGATTCGAGTCACCCATAACCACCAAAAGACACCGTCGATTAGCATCGACCAGCTTAAATAGGTGGGAAAAAAACCCTGTTTGAAAATCATTAGGACCATAGTAACCTACTAAGGTCACTTCTACATCAAATAATGTGCCAATAATTTCCGTGTTGCAAATAAAAGGGAGATTCTTTCTGAAGGCAATAACTACTCCTCGCCGCTTTTCGTGAGCGTATGCGCCATAGAAAACGGGGAAGTGTGCGCTTAGATGTTGTGGTTTAGACGTGGCAGAGAATCTAGTTTCCTGAAGGCAAACAACATCGGCATGGCTAGCTTTGTAGAAATGAAAAGCCTTCAAGCGTTTATGTGGGGAGTTGAATCCCGGGACATTATGAGAGATTATTTTCAAGGCAGGAGGAGCCATAAGAGAGGTCTAATGATCCGACAAAGAGCTCTAACCGACGGGGGGAGAAGGAGAGAAGGGAAGGTAGGAAAGGGGTGGGAGAGACAGACTAAATAAAAAGGGATACAGAAAAAATTATGCACATAGACATCAAGAAGTAGAAAATGCCAGAAACACGGCATAGAGAAGTGGACAGTAGTATGGGTAATACTACTTGTAGAGTCAGGGGGTCGCCAGCACCTGGGCACAAAGGTGTGGTAACGACATTTTGTTGGGGTGAACCCAAAAATGTAGCAGAGATAAGGTAAGGGAAATGAAGCGTAAGCATATTGACAGCAATTGTAAAGCAGAGTTAACCAATAATATACAAAATGGAACGGCGGCAGGTTTGGTATGCCGTATCACTTATTTCACAAGAACAAAAACATTGCTATGACGCGGCATATTGAAGCACAGTGTATGGAATAACATCTCAAGCCGGGAGACAGCGCGCCCGACACCCACCACCCCCAACTGTGAGGCGGGGGGCGCCCTGCAGGCCGGACCACGGCCGGAGACAAATATGTTGCAATACTCGGCGTCAATAAAGAATAGGTGGCAGTTTAAATGTATGCCCAGCGGGCCATGCATGCAGTGCCATCAAGGGGTAAGGCAAAGCATGCATAGCAGGCTAGACTGAGAATCCATAAATGTGTAAGTGGGAGGGGGGGAAATGAGTGCGGGCAATGCCAGAAATACTTTGTATGCAGTGAACGGCAGAGAAATCAAACACAACAGGACAATTCACCTAATGAAGTTAACTGCCCGTTGCAGAGATCAATCCCCATCATAGGTAGACCATTGCAAATGAGGCAAGTTAACATTCCAAGGTTATTGGAAACAAAAAGTGGTCGGATAGACCACTGCACAGGATGATTCCAAGCAGAAAGTACTCATCCATCAGGTGGGGTCGTCACGAACATTAGGTATGGCACCAGATCTCCCAGGTGGTCTGCGTGGAGGTACTTTCTCCCAGATGGGACGAAGGGGAGGCCTGTCACGGCGCGTTTGAGACAGTTGACTCGGTCTGTCAGCCTCCGCAGGTAAAAGTTGCAGAGTGACCAAAAGTTGCTTGAGGTCGTCGGCTGAGTTGGCGGAGTAGAACTTATTATCCACAGAAAATTGGAGCTTGAAAGGGTATCCCCAGCGGTATCTAATCTGACGATGTTGCAAGACAGCCAGCAGGGGTTTCATGTTCCGCCGCTTTTGAATGGTGATCGGAGAAAGGTCGGCAAAGATTTGGTATTCGTGACCCTAGAACAGCAGGGATGATGCAGCTCTGGCTTTTTGAGACAGGGTTTCTTTGGTAGCATAGTAGGTAAGTTTCACCACTATATCCCATGGCTTACCATCCTGACGTTTAGGACCAAGCGATCTATGGACACGATCCATCTCCAATCTGTCCATAGGGAGGCCTGGCACCAACTCCTGAAATAGAGCAGTAACAGAGGAATTAAGGTCTTCATAGGTTTCAGGCAAACCTCTAATTCGAAGGTTTCCCCGCTGTGCACGGTTTTCAAAATCCTCTAATCGGAGCATAGTGGAATACAAATCTGCCCTCAGGGAATAGAATTCAGCATCGTGCGCATTTAAGACTTCTATGGTGTCATCCATCTTAGTTTCCAGGACATTTGTCCGGGCTCCCAGCTCCCGTATCTCCCGAGTAAGATCCCTGGACAGCTTGGAAGCTGTAAGTTGCAGTTCCTGCTGTAGAAGCTGTTTAAATTTTAGAAGCAGGGAGGCATCTCTGGTAGTGAACTGTGGTTCAGGTTGCTGGGACCCGTCCTCTTGCGAGTCTGCAATGAGCTCGGGCGAGGCCTGTATCTCATCCTCGGAGACTGCCGACATGGCGGGAGAAGTTGCGTTCTCAGACGTGGGGGCAGGGACGGAGGACTCTGGTGGTTTTAAGTCCTTTCGCCCCACTAAATTCTTCCGGACCATGAACAAACTGAGCAGGGGGTCATCTGGGGGAAGAAGAGGGGTGCAATAGCAAGATAGTTCACCTCAAAAGTTAGCGTCTGATAGCTGTTGTGCCCAGGAGTCGTGGAGCTACCTCAGCATGCGGCCATCTTGGTTAGCAGCTCGCAAGCACCGGGATACATGTCTTTTATAGGACACACTATAGGTCAGATTTTTTGGGGGGGTTGGGGCTGCATGGCGTTACCTACAGGGGGGGCTGTATAGCGTTACCTGCAGGGGGGGCTGTACAGCGTTACCTACAGTGGGGGCTGTATAGCGTTACCTACAGGGGGGCTGTATAGCGTTACCTACAGGGGGCTGTATAGCATTATCTACAGGGGGAGCTGTATAGCGTTACCTACAGGGGGGCTGTATAGCGTTACCTACAGGGGGACTGTATAGCGTTACCTACAGGGGTCTGTATGGCGTTACCTACAGGGGGGCTGTATGGCATTACCTACAGGGGGGCTGTATGGCGTTACCTACAGGGGGGCTGTATAGCATTACCTACAGGGGGGCTGTATGGCGTTACCTACAGGGGGGCTGTATGGCGTTAACCAACAGGGGGGCTGTATGGCGTTACCTACAGGGGGGCTGTATGGCGTTACCTACAGGGGGGGCTGTATGGCATTACCTACAGGGGGGCTGTATGGCGTTGCCTACATGGGGGGCTGTATAGCATTACCTACAGGGGGGCTGTATGGCGTTACCTACAGGGGGGCTGTATGGCGTTAACCAACAGGGGGGCTGTATGGCGTTACCTACAGGGGGGCTGTATGGCGTTACCTACAGGGGGGCTGTATGGCATTACCTACAGGGGGGCTGTATGGCGTTGCCTACATGGGGGGCTGTATAGCATTACCTACAGGGGGGCTGTATGGCGTTACCTACAGGGGGGCTGTATGGCATTACCTACAGGGGGGCTGTATGGCGTTGCCTACATGGGGGACTGTATAGCATTACCTACAGGGGGGCTGTATGGCGTTACCTACAGGGGGGCTGTATGGCGTTACCTACAGGGGGGCTGTATGGCGTTAACCAACAGGGGGGCTGTATGGCGTTACCTACAGGGGGGCTGTATGGCGTTACCTACAGGGGGGGCTGTATGGCGTTACCTACAGGGGGGCTGTATGGCGTTATCTACAGGGGGGGCTGTATGGCGTTACTTACAGGGGGCTGTATGGCGTTACCTACAGGGGGGGCTGTTTGGCGTTATCTACAGAGGGGGCTGTATGGCGTTATCTACATGGGGATGTATGGTGTTATCTATAGGGGGGGTTGTATGGTGTTATCTACAGGGGAGGTTGTATGGCGTTATCTCCAGGGGGGCTGTGTGGCACTATCTACAGGGGGATGTATGGTGCTATCTACAGGGGGATGTATGGCGCTATCTACAGGGGGGCTGTATGGCGCTATCTACAGGGGGATGTTTGGCGTTATCTACAGAGGGGGCTGTATGGCGTTATCTACAGGGGGATGTATGGCGTTATCTATAGGGGGGGCTGTATGGCGTTATCTCCAGGGTGCTGTATGGCGTTATCTCCAGGGGGGCTGTATGGCATTATCTACAGGGGGATGTATGGCGCTATCTACAGGGGGATGTATGGCGCTATCTACAGAGGGGCTGTATGGCGTTATCTACAGGGGGATGTATGGTGCTATCTACAGAGGGGTCTGTATGGCGTTCTCTACAGGGGGGGCTGTATGGCGTTCTCTACAGGGGGGCTGTATGGCGTTATCTACAGGGGGGCTGTATGGCGTTATCTACAGGGGGGCTGTATGGCGTTCTCTACAGTGGGGGCTGTATGGCGTCATCTACATGGGGGCTGTATGGCGTTCTCTACTGTGGGGGCTGTATGGCGTTATCTACAGTGTGAACATACCCTTAGACTGTTGGCAGAATGTAAATTATGGGTAGGGTGATAAACAGAGATGAGGGATGAAATGTAAGGTAGTGTAGTGTAGTGTGGGTGAGAGTAAAAGGTTTAAATTGTATTCTAAAGTAAATGGGCAACCAGTGCAGTGACACATGGTAGAGGCATTGGCGTAGTGGTTGGTCAGAAAGATAGCAGGCGTGCTGGCTAGGGGTTATAGTAGTACCACACACTGAGATAGAGACATCAGGTTTAGGTAGGTTAGTAAATGGTGGAAATACAAGGAGCTCAGATTTACAAAAATTCAGTTTCAGATAAAGAGAGGACATGATGTTAGAGCAGGGGCGTAGCTAAAGGCTCGTGGGCCCCGATGCAAAAATTCTTACTGGGCCCCCCCCCCCCGCAAACTTCTCATGGCCGACAGTCCGCAGCTTTCAGCTGCATCGCTGGGTCTCCTAAGTGACCCAACAATGCAGCACTAGCAGCCGGGGCGTCACTAAGGCTGGGTTCACACACCCTATTTACGGACGGAATTCGGGCGTTTTAGCATTGAATTACGTCCGAAAATGCGGCTCAAAAGCGCTGGCAAACATCTGCCCATTCATTTGAATGGGTCTTATGATGTTCTGTGCCGACAGTCATTTTTAAAAAAAGACGCCCGCGTCAAAGAAGTGCCTGTCACTTCTTCACACGTAAATGGAGCCGTTTTCCATGGATTCCATAGAAAAACAGCTCCAATTACGTCCGTAATGGACGCAGCGAAAGACGCCTGCACATGCCATTACGGCTGAAATTACGGTAAAATGTCAGGGGAAATAGCCCCAATACATATGTGTCCGCCCCCAAAAAAATGTGTGTATAGGAGACAGCATAGCATATCTATAGCACTGCGACCCTATAAACTATGGATAGGATTAGATACATTGGCTCAGCAGACAGTATCACACATGATAGGATTAGATACAGTGGCCCAGTAGACAGTATCACACATGATAGGATTAGATACAATGACTCAGCAGACAGTATCACACATGATAGGATTACATACAGTAGCTCAGCAGACAGTATCACACATGATAGGATTAGATACAGTGGCTCAGCAGACAGTATCACACATGATAGGATTAGATACAGTGGCTGAGCAGACAGTATCACACATGATAGGATTAGATACAATGACTCAGCAGACAGTATCACACACAATAGGATTAGATACAGTGGCTCAGAAGGCAGTATCACACATGATAGGATTAGATACAGTGGCTGAGCAGACAGTATCACACATGATCGGATTAGATACAGTGGCTTGCAAGGCAGTATCACACATGATAGGATTAGATACAGCGACTCAGCAGACAGTATCACACAATTGGATTAGATACAGGGCTCAGCTCGCTGACATTGCGGCTCCAGCGCTGGACCCAGGAAAGGTAAGAATAATTTAGCTTTTTTATGTGTTACTGATTATTTTTGTGTGTTTGTGTTTTTTTACAGGTTCGGTTGTTGGACTTCGGATTAGAGTTTTTTTTTATTCTCAATAAAATGGTTAATGTGGGTTGTGTTTTTTTATTTCAATAAAATATTTTTTCTATGTGCTTGTATCTTTTTAAACTTTATTATCACCGCCTTAGTAATGGTCGCTGGCTAATTGACAACCTCCATTACTAAGGCGGGGTTTAATGTTAGCCGGTGCAGAGGCCAACACTAACCCCCCCATTATTACCCCGGTACCCACCGCCACCAGGGATGCTGGGAAGAGCCGGGTACGAACCAGTACCCGACCATCTGTAGTGACAGGCAGGCACCGGGGCGGCCGCAGGCTGGTAGTATTAGGCTGGGGAAGGCCAAAAACAGTGGCCCCTACCACCCTGGTAATGCTGCCTGCTGCTGTGTTGTATCTGACTGGTTATGAAAATTGGGGGGGACCCGACATCGTTATTTCCAATTATTTATTTATTTTTTTATTTTTTTAAATGATGTGGGGTCCCCCCATTTTTCATAACCAGCCAGATACAATAAAGCAGCAGCAGCCTAGCATTACCAGGGTGGGAAGGGCCACTGTATCTGGCCTTTCCCCTCCTGATAATACCAGCCTGCGGCCACCCCAGTGGCCGACCATCACTACAGATGGTCAGGTACTGGATCGTACCCGGCTCTTCCCAGCACCCCTGGTGGCGGTGGGTACCGGGGTAATAATGGGGGTTAGTGTTAGCCTCTGCACCGACTAACACTAAGCCCCGCCTTAGCAATGGATACTGTCAATCAGCCGGCGGCCATTACTAAGGCGGTAGTAATATAGTTTAAAAAAAAACACAAAGACATAGAAAAAATATTTTATTGAAATAAAAAGAAACACACAACCCTCATTAACCATTTTATTGATAATAAAAAAAAAAAGCCGTCATCGAAGTAGTCCTGGAATCCGCCGTAGTCCAACGACCGAACCTGTAAGAAAACACACAAGAAAAACGATTAGTAACACATGTGTTAGGCTTAGATACAGGGCCCATGTGTGATACTGTCTGTGAGACCCTGTATCTAAACCTACCACAACAGACAGGATCACGCATGGGCCATGTATCTAAGCTTACCATGTGATTGGCTTAGATACAGGGCCCAGCAGACAGCATCACACAATCTGTGGTCCTGTCTCATGGGCCCCCTAAGCCTGCTACATCGTAGGCTTAGGGGTTGTGCAGCCCTATACATTGATGGCCTATCCACAGGATAGGTCATCAATAGCTGATGTGTCTCCCGGGACCTGCCAATCAGCTGTTTTGAAGGGGCCGCAGCACTCGTACAAGAGCTGCTTCCCCTTCATTTCACTACTCGCTCACACTGTGAATCGCTGACACCGATTCACAGTGTGACCGGAATGAAGTGACCGGAATGAAGGGGAGGCAGCTCTCGTACGAGTGCTGCGGCCCCTTCATAACAGATGATTTGCGGGTCCCGGGAGTCGGACCCCGCCAGTCAGGGCTAATCTTACCTTCCTCTTCAGCCGTGGCGGTAGTTCTGTCGTCTCGATGCTGTGCGCGGCGCATAGCGCTGTGACGTCATGCGCTGCGCACAGCGCTTGACGTCAGGACCTCCGCTGCGATCCGGAACCAGGAAGGTAAGTACAGTCTGTTACTATAGTAACAGGGGCCCGCGGCCCGAGTTACTATAGTAACTTTTTGTTGATGTGGTGCGGGGGGCTGTGGGCCCCCCTGGCTTCGGGGGCCCGGTCGCAATTGTGACACCAGTGGGGGTAATTATACTGTATGGAGCAGCTATGGGGGGCATTATACAGTATTGGGCAGCTATGGGGGGCATTATACTGTGTGGGGCAGCTACGGGGTGCATTATACTGTGGTGGTCAGTTACAGGGGCATTATACTGTGTGGGGGCAGCTATAGGGGCATTATACTGTGTGGGGGGCCGCTATGGGGGGCATAATACTGTGTGGTGGATTTATACTGTGGGAGCGAGCAGCTATGGGGCATTATACTGTGGTGATCAGCTATGAAGGGCATTATATTGTGTGGGGCAGCTATGGGGAGCATTATACTGTGTGGGGAAGCTATGGGCGGGTCATTATACTATGGGGGCAGCTATGGGGGCATTATACTGTGGGGGGCATTCATGCGTTCTGTCGGGAAAGGCAGCTGGGCATAGGCGTGCGCAGGGGTCTGGTGGTGTTGGGGAGGGGTAGGGGGGCCTAAGCTGAATTATTGGCCCAGGGCCCATGAGCCTTTAGCTACGCCACTCACAGACAGAGGGCTAGTAGTGTTCTGCCTGGGACTATGGCTCTGGGGTTGCCCCTGACAAATAGACAGTGACGTCAGGAGCTGTGCGGCACTACCTGGGAGGAGGGGGGCTGTGTGGCACTACCTGGGAGGGGGGCTGTGTGGCACTATCTACAGAGTGCACTAAATTTATGGGGGTACAAACTGGGGGCTTATGTTCTATATGGGGGCATAAACAGGGCCTAACATCTATATGGCGGTACAAAGTGACGATTTTTGGCATTTTACTGCCGCCGTGAGTTCCCCCGCAAAGGGGTCCACTAAGTCTGTTTCGCTCAAAAGCCCACATAAATCTGGAGCCGGCCCTGCCCCACACAATGCAAATGCAGATGGTTTTCATAGCAGCCTGGGGGCCCCCAGTTTTCCATCTTTGTACTCTGAATAAGCCCTGCCAGGCGCAGGACCAGGGCCGCCATCAGGGGGGTATTAGGGGTAGTGGTGTGAGGGGCCCGGCCAAACCTAATTGAAAGGGGGGCCCGGCAACTGCCTCGACATTCTTTTGGTAGGAAAAAACGGGCCCCTGCAATGGGGCCCGTTTTTTTCACCAAAAGAATGTCGTGAGCTGCTGCTGCTGCTGCGGGCCCCCTCCCCTCGTCATGGGGGGCCGTCAAACCGTCCGCCCGCGCGCGCAATGAAACTCCCGCGCGTGCGCACTCGCGAGCGCGCATCCACGAACGCCCGCACTGGAGACCGCCCGCGCGCGCACCCGCGATCGACCGCGCGCGCACCCGCGACCGGCCGCCCGCGCACCCGCGAACGAAGCGCGCGCAGCCGCGGACCCACATGGACAAAACTTACCTGGAGCCTGGCTGGAGGTGAAGGACTGGACGTCTGGACCGAAGACCTCCCCTGGAAGACATCGCCGGAAGAGGACTGGAGTGGGAGCAGCTCTTCTGACACAGTGAGTAAATTATCTCAAAGTGTTGTTTATGTATGGCCCTGTTCACACAGTATTTTGCAGGCAAAAAAAAATCTGCCTCAAAATTCCTTAAAGAATTTTGAGGCAGATTTTGAGGCAGATTTTGACCTGCCCACACTATCTTGCCGCGTTTTTTTGCTGCGTTTTTTGCTCGCGGCGATTGAGGACAGCAGACAAAAAACGCAGCGAAAAATGCATTTTCTGCCTCCCATTGATTTAGATGGGAGGTCAGAGGCGGAACCGCGGCAAGAAAGGACGTGCTGCTTTTCTTTTTCTTTTTTCCGCGACTGGCTCCCATTGATTTCAGATTAAATCAATGGGAGGCGGTTTTGGAAGTTCTTTGGTGCTGATTCTGACGCAGTGTCCGAGTCAATATCAAGGCCCAAAAACTCTGTGAACTGGGCCTTATTCTTAGGGCTTATTCAGACGAACGTGTAATACGTCCGTGCAACGCGCGTGATTTTCACGCGCCTCGCACGGACCTATGTTACTCTATGGGGTCGTGCAGACTGTCAGTGATTTTCACGCAGCGTGTGTCCGTGTGTCCGCTGCGTAAAACTCACGACATGTCCGATATTTGTGCATTGTTCGCGCATCACGCACCCATTGAAGTCAATGGGTGCGTGAAAATCACGCCCAGCGCTTCCGCAGCCGTATAAACTATGTATGAAAACAGAAAAGCACCACGTGCTACAAACATACAAACAGAGTGTCATAATGATGGCGGCTGCGCGAAAATCACGCAGCCACACATCATACACTGCTGACACACAGAGCTGTTATGAACCTTTTGCATGCGCAAAAAGCAAACGTTTTTTGCGCGTGCAAAAAGCACACGCTTGTGTAAATCCGGCCTTAGGGTAGGAACACACTAGGCATGAACACTGCGGATTTTATGCAACACATTTTATTGTGGAAAATCCGCAGCGTATCACAGTCGCAGCAGAGTGGGTGAGGTTTTAACAAATCTCATCCACACGCTGCAAAAAAAAATGGACCTGCAGTGCGGCTTTGGCTTTTTAAGCCGCAGCGTGTCAATTTATTCTGTGGAATCGCCGCTCCTCTGTTGCAGAAATGCTGCGGTTCTGCCGCAAAAATCACACAAGAGAAGAAAAAAAAGGTACTTTTTTAAATTGATAAAGTTTAGACTTGCCCCGGCCGTAGTCCTGGTGACGCGATCCTCTATTCTTAGCGCAGCCCGGCCTCCTGTCATGACGTTTCATACCATGTGACTGCTGCAGCGGTCACATGGTCTACAGTGTCATCCCAGGAGGCGGGGCTACGTTCAGAAGAGAGAGACGCGTCACCAGGACTACGGCCCTGGCAAGTCGAAACTTTTTTTTCCCTGCAGGATTCCCGCAGCGGACACGCCTCACGAAACCTGCGCCACTATTTGGTGCGGTTTTGCTGGCAGAATTCCCTGCGGCTACCGGGGTAAGCTGTGTAGTTTTACTCAGCATATCCGCCTAGTGTGTCCCTTATGATGTCGCTCCTGGAGCTGCTGCCGCTCTCTAAATAGGCAGTTGGTCCAGTAGAATTTGGAATAATTTTTTTTTGTGAACCAGCTTAAAAAAATACAAAACTTTTGTGTTAGGGCCTGTTCACATCACTGTTCGCTTCCGCTCCGGGGTTCCGTCTGAGGTTTCTGTCGGGTGAACCCCGCAACGGAAAGTGAAAGTGATAGCACAGCTTCCGTTTCCATCACCATTAGCGCAGTCGACTGCGCTATTAATTCCGTCCGAAAACCAGCCGGAATGGTGACGAACCACCGCTCCGGGGTTCCGTCTGAGGTTTCTGTCGGGTGAACCCCGCAACGGAAAGTGAAAGTGACAGCACAGCTTCCGTTTCAGTCACCATTGATCTCAATGGTGACGGAAACATCGCTAATGGTTTCCGTTCGTCACCATTCCGGCTGGTTTTCGGACGGAATTAATAGCGCAGTCGACTGCGCTAATGGTGATGGAAACGGAAGCTGTGCTATCACTTTCACTTTCCGTTGCGGGGTTCACCCGACAGAAACCTCAGAAGGAACCCCGGAGCGGAAGCGAACGGTGATGTGAACAGGCCCTAACACAAAAGTTTTGTATTTTTTTAAGCTGGTTCACAAAAAAAAATAATTCCAAATTCTACTGGACCAACTGCCTATTTAGAGAGCGGCAGCAGCTCCAGGAGCGACATCATAAGGGACACACTAGGCGGATATGCTGAGTAAAACTACACAGCTTATCCCGGGAGCCGCAGGGAATTCTGCCAGCAAAACCGCACTAAATAGTGGCGCAGGTTTGGTGAGGCGTGTCCGCTGCGGGAATCCTGCAGGGAAAAAAAAGTTTAGACTTGCCCCGGCCGTAGTTTAAGTGACGCATCTCTCTCTTCTGAACGTAGCCCCGCCTCCTGGGATGACGCTGTAGACCATGTGACCGCTGCAGCAGTCACATGGGATGAAACGTCATGACAGGAGGCGGGGCTACGCTAAGAATAGAGGATCGCGTCACCAGGACTACGGCCGGGGCAAGTCTAAACTTTTTTATAAATTTAAAAAAGTGCCTTTTTTTTTTTTTCTCATTTGTGATTTTTGCGGCAGAACCGCAGCATTTCTGCAACAGAGGAGCAGCGATCCCACAGAATACATTGACATGCGACTGCAGTCACACTGCAGGTCCATTATTTTTGCAGCGTGTGGATGAGATTTGTTCAAACCTCACCCACTCTGCTGCGACTGTGATACGCTGCGGATTTTACACAATAAAATGTGTTGCATAAAATCCGCAGCGTTCACGCCTAGTGTGTTCCTACCCTAAGGCCGGATTTACACAAGCGTGTGCTTTTTGCGCGCGCAAAAACGTGGCGTTTTGCGCTTGCAAAAGGTCCATAACAGCTCCGTGTGTCAGCAGCGTATGATGCGCGGCTGCGTGATTTTCGCGCAGCCGCCATCATTATGACACTCTGTTTGTATGTTTGTAGCACGTGGTGCTTTTCTGTTTTCATTCATAGTTTATACGGCTGCGGAAGTGCTGGGCGTGATTTTCACGCACCCATTGACTTCAATGGGTGCGTGATGCGCGAACAATGCACAAATATCGGACATGTCGTGAGTTTTACGCAGCGGACTCGAGCTGCGTGAAAATCACTGACAGTCTGCACGGCCCCATAGAGTAACATAGGTCCGTGCGAGGCGCGTGAAAATCACACACGTTTCACGGACGTATTACACGTTCGTCTGAATAAGCCCTAACAATAAGGCCCAGTTCCCAGAGTTTTTGGGCCTTGATATTGACTTGGACACTGCGTCAGAATCAGCACCAAACAACTTCCAAAACCGCCCCCCATTGATTTAATCTGAAATCAATGGGAGCCAGTCGCGGAAAAAAGAAAAAGCAGCACGTCCTTTCTTGCCGCGGTTCTGCCTCTGACCTCCCATCGAAATCAATGGGAGGCAGAAAATGCATTTTTCGCTGCGTTTTCTGTCTGCTGTCCTCAATCGCCGCAGGCAAAAAACGCGGCAAGATAGTGTGGGCAGGTCAAAATCTGCCTCAAAATTCGGTGCGCGGTTCCAGGCGGTCGCCGGTGCGCATGCGCGGGAGTTTGCGGGTGCGCGTGATCGGTCGCACGGGCGGCGGTGTTTGACGGCCCCCATGCTACCCAGGGCCGCCATCAAGGGGGTATTAGGGGTACTGATGTGAGAGGCCCGGCCAAACCTAATTGAAAGGGGGGCCCGCAGCTCATGACATTCTTTTGGTGAAAAAAACGGGCCCCATTGCAGGGGCCTGTTTTTTTTCTACCAAAGGCAAGTCGCAGCAGTTTGCCGGGCCCCCTTTTCAATTAGGTTTGGCCGGGCCTCTCACATCAGTATCCATAATACCCCCCCTGTTGGCGGCCCTGGGTACCATGATATAGTACTGGACGGAGTACCGTTAACAGGCGGTGCCACGGTAGGGGGGCCCAGAAAATGTAGATGTAGGGGGCCCTGAAATTCCTGATGGCGGCCCTGCGCAGGACTAAATAGGAGCCTGTCCGAATCACGATATACTGCGATCGCTGGTTTAGGGGGACTAATAAATGAGGCGGTGAAAAGTATCAAAGAGTCATTTTGGATAATCAGATAGTGTGGATATAGGGGAGGTCAAATAGACTTGTTTGGCACAGTGAAGGGCAGAGTTGTAAGTTTTGAGCATAAATGTGTAATAGAGGAAATCTGCTGACATATGCCATTTTCTCCACAGATGTTCGGCACACCTCGAGCCTCGCTGAAGAAAATAAGATTAAAGTGTGTGCCAAAGCAGTCGTCATCTTGGCCAGTAAGTTTGGAGTGTAGGGGGCACCGCTTCATCCAGTGGACTTTTGAGAATTTGATTGTTATATATGGCAGTCAGATTGTGACAGGGGAGGGAAGAGGTAGGGGACAATGAGGACTTTAGACTATCTATGAGTTGCTGAGTGTTGATGGCATGTAGATTTCTATATGTATGATACGTTGTCCTGAGGAGGTAGAGAATTATTCATAGTAAAGAAGAGAAGGTTGTGGTCAGAGAACGGGAGAGGAGAGTTAATATTGTCAGAAACTGAACAGAGCCGTAAGAAGACCAGATCAAATAAATAGGTAACTACTACTCAGAGGGAGAATGGGATGAAGAGTCTGAGGGTTTTAACGTCAAAGGGGGGAATGTAAGTAAGTGGTACCATTGGAACGACCTGGAAAGTATAGCGTGGGGAAACAAATATACCTACTCCTCCAACCCTGCCTGTTCTCAGGTCGGGGGGGGGGGGGGGCATGAGAGAAGATAGAGAAGCAGGGGAAACGATTTCAGACTGTTGAAGCCATGTCTCTGTAAAAGCCAGGAGGTTGACAGAGTTAGAAAGGAATAAATCAGGACTAAAGCTAAGTTTGTTGCACAGGTACCAAGAGTTCCAGAGCGCACAGTTAAAGGTTAACTAAATGTTTGACAAACTTCTGACATGTCATAGTGACATGTCAGAAGTTTTTATTGGTGCGGGTCTGAGCACTGAAACCCCCACCAATGGCTAAAAGGAAGCGGCAGAATCGCTCGTGTGAGCGCTCAACCGTTTCATGTCTGTTCGGCTTTTTCAGGAAATCAATGTATCGGAGTATGGACTCTATAGAAGTCTATGAGCCAGTACTCCTAGCACAGAGACCCCCACCAATGAAAACGACTGACATGTCACTATGACATGTCAGAAGTTTGTCAAACGTTTAGTTATCCTTTAAAGGAGACAAAAGAAGGCATACAACAATTTTTAATAATATTTGCAGGGTTTTAGGTGTGGCAGATAAAAGGTTGAACTTAGCAGTAAAGAGGGAGGACCAGGGTTAGGAGAGATGTCGCCTGCAGCTAATAGCAAGAGAATGGAGAGAGACAGCAGATGGGTCAATGATTTATGAGAGTGACTTTTGTGTAGTACAGTGAAATCCGATGGTTTATTGTGATTGAGGAAAGTGAATAGTGCATGTGAGCTATACATTAGCGAGGGAAGGAGAGGGGGACTGATGTAGACAGAATCCACCAAAGGCATAAATGGGCGGTCGCTTTGAAAGCACATAGCAGCTAAAAGACACAGGTAGTTAACATAGTGAGGATTCTTTGGAGAGGAAAAACAAAAAAAAGACAAAAAATATACTATAATAAGTAAGGTAAACAAGATTGAGGGATTAGCTCACCACTCTCATGCCTCGTCTAACGGCCATATATAACTGTGGTGACACTTAGACAAAATGACTTCTGCCCTCATGCGAGTCCTGCACATTTGCCTTACCCTTTGCTAGATATAAATTTATAGGGGAGTAAATGCTTAGATCCAGGCCTAGTTTAGCTCGTTCAGCTATTTTGTTCCTTAATCCTGAGTTGATTGATTTTAAAAAAAGTCAGACATAAATATGAAGAAACCAAAGGACAAATGACAATCTAAAAAAAAAAGCTAATATCTGACATTATAAGTAGCATTATAAATAAGAGAAATGGTACAAAGCGAACCAATAGGGTTGAGACACAAATAATGTAAAATGGAAGATAGAATGACAAATGGCAGAGAGAGCATGTATAATGTACATAGAGCCCCTATGATAACAGTAGTAATGAAATTAAAGTAATGTAAGCATTCGTTCTCATCACCAGATCCTGACAAATAAAGCTTAAATTACATTTTTAAGACACACAGGAAGACACACAAAGGGGGGAACATAAACTAAAGAGAGAGAAAGGGAAAGAAAAAAAAGGTGAGGGACAACATGTATCGTTTCAACCATAACGTTTGAATATGTTATATCCAAATGTAGCGTATCACATCAGATTAGCCATCTTGCCAAATTAAGGCCATACTTGAATATTATACTGTATAACTGGACCAGGTACGGAGAAAAGTATCACGTTGATCAGAGTGATCTGCTAGCATGCTTTCTATCAACAATAGAAAATTACCCTCCCTCACCCATTCTGCAACCCATTCCCAAGAAGAAAGGCCTTGTTCCAGTCATCGAGAGCAACCAAGACTCCCATTTCCTCCTCCTATGCCATCTGGAATCCCAAAGGACCAGTGCATTCATTAGAGGAAAGAAGGGATTGAAAAGAAGAGAGGAGACGGACAGGCGGAGACATCTGAAGCCAGGGGCGTAGCTAAAGGCTCATGGGCCCCGATGCAAAGGTTCTTCCTGGGCCCCCCCCAAACTTCTCATGGCCGACGGCCCACAGCTTTCAGCTGCATTGCTGTGTCTCTTAAGTGACCCTACGATGCAGCACTAGCAGCCAGGAGTGTTCCCAAGGTCTTGAAACGCCAGGGGAAATAGCACCAGTACATATGTCCCCCCCCCCCAAAAAAATGTGTGCGTGTATGTATATGTGTATATAGGAGACAGCATATCTATAGCACTACGACCCTATAGCTATGGATAGGATTAGATAAAGTGGTTCAGCAGACAGAATCACACATGATAGGATTAGATATAAGGCCCAGCAGACATTATAACACATTATAGGATTAGATACAGTGGCTCAGCAGAAGACTATCACACATGATAGGATTAGATATAGTGCCCAGCTCACTGACATTGTGGCTCCAGCGCTGCACTCAGGAAAGGTAAGAATAAGAATTGTTTTGCTATTTTATGTATTACTAATTATTTTTTCTGTGTTTGTGTTTTTTTACAAGTTCGGGTGTTGGACTACTTCGGATTAGGGGACCACTTCGATAACGGCGTTTTTTTTATTCTCAATAAAATGCATAACGAGGATTGTGTGGGGGATTTTTATTTCAATTAAATATTTTTTCTATGTCTTTGTATTTTTCTAAACTTTATTACTACCACCTTAGTAATGGCCGCTGGCTGACTGACAATGTCCATTACTAGGGCGGGGCTTAATGTTAGACATGAAGATGCTATCACTAACCCTGATTATTACCCCGATACCTACCGCCACCAGGGGTACCGGGAAGAGCCGGGTACGATCCAGTACCCGACCATCTGTAGTAATGGTCGTGTACTGGTGCGTCCGCAGACTGATATTTCTTGGCTGGGCAAGCACAAAGACAGTGGCCCTCCCCACCTTGGTCATGCTAGGCTGCTGCTATGTTGTATCTGGCCAGTTATTTTTTATTCTTTTTCAAAAAACAATTATGTGGGGTCCCCCCCATTTTTCATAACCAGCCAGATACAACATAGCAGCAGCCTACCATTACCATGGTAGGAAGGGCCACTTTGTTTGGCCTTCCCAGCCTAATAATACCAACCTGCGGTCGGGTACTGGATCATACCCGGCTCTTCCCGGAACACCTGGTGGGAGTGGGTATCGGGGTAATAATAAGGGTTAGTGTTTGTCTCTGCACCGGCTAACACTAAGCTCTGCCTTAGTAATGGACGCTGTCAATCAGCCAGCAGCTACTAATAAGGCGGTAGTAATAAAGTTTAAAAAAAAATACAAAGACATAGAAAAAACAGGTTTATTGAAATAAAAAAAACCCACACAACCCTCATTAACCATTATATTAATAATAAAAAAAGCAGTCATCAAAGTAGTCCTCGAATTCAACGTAGTCCAACGACCGAACATTTAAAAAAACACAAAAAAAAACATTAGTAAGGGCCTGTTTACATCACCGCTGCCCTTCCGTCTGAGGTTTCCGTCGGGTAACCTCTAAACGGAAAGGCAAACTGAAACCTCAACTTCCGTTTCCCTCAATATTGATTTCCATTGTGATGGAAACTTTGCTAATGGTTTCCGTTTGTCACCGTTGTGACAGGGCTCCGTTGTTTTGACAGAATCAATAGCACAGTCGACTGCGCTATTGGTTGCATCAAGAACAACGAAACCCTGTCACAACGGTTAGTAACGTTTCCGTCACCATGGAGATTAATGTTGAGGGGAACAGAAACTGAGGTTTCAGTTTGCCGTTCCGTTGAGGGGTTACCCGACAGAAAGCTCTGATGGAACCCCTCAATGGAAAGGCAATGGTGATGTGAACACAGCATAACACATATGGTAGGCTTAGCTACAGGGCCCATCTGCATGTGTGATACTGTTTGTTGGACCCTGTATCTAAGCCTAAGGTAGGCTTAGATACAGGGTCCAGCAGACAGTAATCTTATACAGTATATGATTACTGTTTTCTGGGGCCCTGTATCTAAGGCTACCACATGGTAGGCTTAAAAGGGGTTGTCCAGTCCCTAAACATTGATGGCCTATCCTCAGGAAAGACCATCAATAGCTGATGGGTCGGGGTCCGACTCCCGGGACCCCCACCTATTAGCTGTTTTGAAGGGAGTGAAGCTTACACTGTGAATCGCTGACATGTCCATGTCGGTGATTTACAGTGTGAGAAAGTGACCGGAATGAAGGGGAAGTAGCGCTCGTACGAGCGCTGCACCCCCTTCAAAACACCTGATTGGTCCCGGGAGTCGGACCCCGAGCTATCAGCTCCAGCAGACAGGAGTGTTAAACTTACCCTCCTCTTTGGCTGCAGTGTAGGTCCTGACTCCATCCAGGGTCGAGATGTTGTCCGCAGCGCATAGCGTTGTGATGTCATGCGCTGCGTACAGCGTTTGATGTCAGGACTTCCGCTGCGCTCCGGAAGGAGGAATGCAAGTACTGTCAGTTACTATAGTAATGGGGGCCCGTGTAGTTCATTACATAGGCCCCAATTACTATAGTAACTTTTCATTGATGTGGTGCGGTGGGCCGTGGTCCCCCTGGCTTTTGGGCCCAGTCGCAATTGCAACGGCTGTGATCGCTATAGTTATGCCACTGTCTGTAGCAATATCGATTCAAAAGAAGTAGGAGATCTGCTAATGTCCAGCAGAGAACCCAAAAATTATCAAAATTGTATATACTCAAGCCACGATAGACGCCTTCCCAGGCAAACATCCCTTAGAGGCCCATGCCAAAAAAGAGTCAGCCTGCAAGGAAATCAGGGATACCATATCATGGTGTCATGGGGCCTATACGGTTAGAGACAGAAGTGGTAGAGACCAGTCTGTCCTATATTGTCAAAAAGAGTCCACATAAGTAATGAGTGTGGAGCATAGCGTTTTAGCCTAACTATGCTCCTTCAGCATGACCCACTGTTTTGCATTCCGGGAGCGAAACCACTCCACCACTCTCATAAATACTGGCGCGTTATAGTATTTGCAAAAGTTTGTCAATCCCAGTATGCAGCTTTGGGACAAACGTTACTTCTGAAATACGATATAGTGCCCTGGCTAAAGGTCTCCCACATTTGTCAGAGAATTTATTATAGTATCATCCCATCCGATCCCGGTTGTGTCAAAGTATAATTTTCCATAAAACATGCATAAAAAGGTATAATTTGTGCCTAAATTTTGACCAAAGAAAATTAGATGCACCAAACATCCTAAAATAAAAGCTCTATATGGACAGAATTCATACATACCACCTACGCCTATGTCTACATGCACACGTATTTCATAAAATCCTCAGGATTTAAAAGACCTTAAAGGGAACCTGTCACCACCATTTCACCTATTGAACTTTACATATCCCACACTGGCCGCTGCTATAAAAAGTTCATTGGCGTTATCCCCTCTCCTAAACTCCTCCTTCAACTGTAAATAACGTTTTGCGCCTTTTATCGTAAAAATCCGGTGTCCCTTTGTGCGCACACCAGAAGAGGACATCAATGCACAAGCGCAGGATTTTGTGTGCTGGGGGAAGGTGTGGAGCTGTCAATCAAAAGTAAGGAGGCGGGGTAAACTCGGAAAGACGAGGAATGAAGATTTGACTCTTTTCAAATGAAGATTTGACTCTTTTCAAATGAAGACATGACTTTTTTATGCTCATTAGTATACGGTGTGGGAACACTAAAAAACGGAATACTAAAGCTACAGAGCCGACTAAGAAGACAATTATAGGTTATATAGAAACGATTTTTCACCCACTACCGCCAGGTATTAATGGTTTAATACGTGAAATGCTGCCAACAGGTTCCCTTTAAATCTGGTCCTAAGTTTGAAATTTAAAAAAAGTAATGAAGGAATTACGCACCTTGAAATGTGAGTGTACCCGTAAACTCTCTATATTTCTTGAAAGTAGACAACCTGATGATTTCAGTTGTCTTGACAAGCTGTTGCCATGTCCACCTTAACGTAACTTTGTTACAAACAGGATTTATAATTTTTTTTTAAAATGCATTTAAACCATACATTTGTACCTAAAACTCACTTACAAGCAGAGGTTTACACACAAAACAATGTAAAAATAATAGATCAAAGTGTGCAAGGGTCATATATAAAACAACAAAAATCACTACCACTACAAACTCGCGTAAAAATACCCCACAAATTGACCACAACATGTGAACACAGCCTAATCAATAATTGCAAATCCATAATCCTAATAATGAATTTTTGATTGTAACAAGTTGGAAACTTTCATTTATGGCAACTGTCTTTGGATGAAAATGTTTTTTTTAGACTGATGGAAATATTTTCCATCTATCAGAAATGTATTAGACATTCTTTTCTAGTGATAATTGTTATTGCTATGATGGTAGAGTGTAACGGGTAATGCTAGAGAAGCGGTCAGTGAATTTCCCGCTCCGCTGACCACTTCTCTAGCATTACCCGTTACAGACAGGTCGTGTACATACAGGATGGGGACAGTGTCAAATAAATAGATGTGTGTGTTTGGTGCAACTGTTTGACGCCACAATCCGGATGCTGGTAAACATCCCGGCTGTGTAGTCCAAAAATGCTCTAATTAGGCGCAGAGGGGTTCTTTGGATGGAAAGGTTTAAGCCCCACACTGTTTTAGCTAACTGCCACCCTTTTTTAGACACTTTTGAAAAGTGTCTAGTGAGACGCAAATATGTGTTCTTTTTGGCGCATTTGCTTCATAATTAGGACTAAAACTTTATGCAACATTATGTGCCAGAAATGTGCCATTTTACTACAAGATCTAAGTGCAATCACATTAGAAAATCTGCCCGACTGAGCTCCTTGTTATGTTCATGGAACCTGAACCGTTGACATATGTGACTAATGCTAAATGCTAACCCTGAACACTGCATGAAGCAACATAATTTGAGATTAATCATACTAGGTGATGTTTTTTTAATATTCACCCATGCAGTATCGGTGTTCCTGTTCATAGTCTGATGCTCTCAGGTGGCAAACGCTAGAAAAAATTGTGTGTAAAAATTTGAAATCAGGGTATTCTCAGATACTCAAACTGCCCAATCTGTACCAATAACTGTTGCATGCTCAAAGACATTTAGATCTGAGTTCTACTGCTAAATTCACACCATGTCTGTGGTACACATTAACCTTATATACTGGAAAAATCTCACGACTTGTACGCTGACGTGCCAAATATTTACCAAAAAGATGGATTGGCATAGGTGTGGTCGTACGTCATACTTCAGAATACAATTTATTATGCATTTAATGCAAGAGTTGTGCATATTTCTTATTATTATAACATGGTATAACTCAGATGTTTTTCACCAAGTATTGCATTTTAGAAGTATGTTAAAAGAACCCAATATTTCTGTCCCAAGAACAATACAATATATTAAGCTGCATTCAACACACCCTTCCCTTTATTGTGGTGTTTGTCTGACAACTTAGAGAAGGATTCAAATGACCAACGTTTATAGTTTCTGTTAAATTGTGTAAATAGGAATGCTGTGTAAGGCAAAGGCACACATTATTGTACACTGATAGATATTTATTTTACTTCACATACAAAAATTTAAGAATTTGAGACATTTAAAATGATCCAATTTATGTAATTTGTGGGATCCATTGTTCTTTCTTGCGAAAATATAAAAAAAAAATAGCTGGGCTACATTTCTGGAGCAAATATGCGTTTAGGATGTATTTTTATGCTTTTATTTTACCAAAAAGACATTTATAGTCTCTACAGACATTTATGGCATATCCATAGGGCCCTTTCTCTAGATCAGTGTGGGGAAATAAGTAACTTACTAATAAATTATGTTTACTGATTATGTACAAAACCATGGCTGGGTAAAAGTGTAAAAGTTTCACTTCAAATGTTTTTTCCTACACGTTAAAATTCAATACATTTCCTATGCATAGACACAGAAGTCCCACAGTACATCTTGCTGTACTCACAAGGTCATGATGTTTTGCCCATGGAGACATTAACATGGCAGCCAATCTCTGGCCGCAGTCATGGCATCAATATGGATATGGTAACTTGGCTGACTAGATCATGTGCCAATAGATAAAATAACATCAAGCTTCATGGGGACCCCAGTACCCACATTCATGTCATGTATGGAAGCAAACAACCCAATGCAGTAGAAGTTCCTAGGATCAGTGCTGGGAGCAGAAGTTTAAGGCCATCAATTTTCCCTATTTCAGTGCAAAGGGCACTTGCAGCAGCAAAATCTGTAACACATGCACATTTCACTAAAGATTTCAGACAGTTTCCACAGTGGAAAATATCCTCCTCAAATGCTCATAGCCTCAGAATAATTATATTAGGTAGTTATAGTTTACCAAGTTCTGTTTTTGACATCTCTAAGAAATTAATTACAATTACTGGGAGCACAATAGACCGGGACCCATGTTATTCCTAATCCATTTAGCTAGATGTCATAAACTGCACAATTTACATTACTGCTTTATAATGTTATTTATTATATACCATACTGTGTTCTCAAATAAAATACTCATGTGGCCTTTCTTTGACCATGTTTTGGAAATATCATAGATCAAGTTTAATATATTAATGTTATTTGTTATATAATGTATCATGCTATTTTTTATGGTGCTAAAAAAAAAAAAAGATGTGAGGTCCTTTAGCTGCAGGTGGATACCAGCGGATTCCTTAGGGCCTCTGAAAATGTGCTAATGAGACTTAATAATCTTCTTAAAACTGGTTTAGAGGGTGAGGTGGCTTGAGGGACAGGGAGACAACGTAAAGGCGCTCCCTTGGTATGCAGTTATTTATTGACAACACATCTCTGACGTGTGGAAGTACCTTTTTTTGGTCTAAAGTTATGCTTCTCATAACATAAAAAAATGGATTTTACTTTTTTGTATGAGAAAATGGTACAAGTTTGTTTCAGCCACTTGGCATAAGGGACGTGAAGAATATGTCCCAGAAGTACACATTTGTGACATTTTGAGACTTGCAATGACAAGCACCTCTTCATAAACATTTTTCAGAACACCGTAAAAAAGGCTGCTTGGTCTGATGAATACACCTGTCTGGTGTCCAAATGCGTCACCAAATACAACTGGATTGTTTCTTACAACGATTGACCTCCTTTGATGAAGTAGCGCTTTTTCTTCTATTGATTCTTCTTTTAATACACGACAATATCTTGCTAGCCTTAGATGCAGCTGATTGACATTGCATGTTGTTATTTAGTCTGTCATCTACAAATACAGGCAGATCCTTCCCAAAAAGTGACTCTCCCAACCTAACACCCCCGATGACATAGGGTGCATGCAGATTATGGTAGTCTCCTTGGTGGTATACGATGATAAAGTGCAGTGAAAATAGATTAATAGAGGTAAGGAGGTTGAAAGGAATTTGTGGCATTACAGTCACAGATTTTCTTTCTTTATCGGGCAGAGAACTCAGTTTGCAAGTGTAAGCATTATGCCTAATGACTAGCGCTGATAGTGGAGTGAAATGTTTTTCCGTTCCATTGTCAGCTACTGTCCTCATACATTTTGTTTATCCTTTGTGGATCAACCCCCCCCCCCCCAGGAGACTTTCAAAGGTATGATAAAGACATGATCATTATTTAGACTTTAATACCCGTACCATACTGGTTTGACGGGCACGGCTTAACACGGACTCTCCAGTTCCCCCTACATGCTGTCTGGTCTATTAGATCCATTTGTCTACTATGGGAAGCTGGCCATAGACACAAAAATGTGGAAACAGTACCACAAAGTTCTACTTGATCTATTTTGATCAAAATGCTGTTGGGAAAGGATCACGCTTGAAAAGACACTTGCCACGACACAATCGATTTTCCCATGAAAAACAATTTATATTATATACATTTACACTCGGACAAAGTTAACTGAATGGTATCATTGTATAATTTAATACTAGTGACTGAGAAAATGTTGAAGCAGAAACAATATTATAAGTATTTCTGACCAATTGAGCAGATTTCAATAGTTTGGAACCAATAGTTTAGTTTCATAGTTCTTTGACCAGTTTGAGTCACAAAGGAGACAGACAGATATGCCTGATAGACAGATAGTGAGTCAGCGGGGCTGGAGAGACAGGACTGTAATTTGCAGCATAATAAATTAGCCTGCAGCCTGCAATAATTTACAATAATTTTTGTTTTTGTTTTTTAAACAACTCTCGTTTTTTGTGGCGTTTTTTACGGCCGTTTTTGGAGCTGTTTTTCAATGGAGTCAATGAAAAACGGCTCCAAAAACGTCCCAAGAAGTGTCCTGCACTTCTTTTGACGAGCCGTTATTTTACACGCCATATTTTGACAGCGACGCATAAAATAAAGGCTCGTGGGAACAGAAGATCGTAATTCCCAATGAAAGCAATGGGCAGATGTTTGTAGGTGTATTAGGGGCGTTTTTTTCAGGCGTAATTCGAGGCGTAAAACACCCGAATTACGTCTGAAAATAGGCCGTCTGAACATACCCTTAGAGTAAAAAAAAAATTCCACATTTATTTCAATCATGAAACACATAATATTTGAATGCATGAGCCCTCTCTGGAAGCAGTTGCATCTTGAGTCTGTTTGTGGAGGTCTCCATAAGCTTTGCACATCTGGACGTTGTAATTTTATACCAGACTGTTCAAGCTCTGACAAGTTGCACGTGGACCATGAGTGAACAGCCATTTCAAGTTCAGCCACAAATTCTCAATTGCATGAAGATCTTTACCCTGGCCCAGCAACTTCAAGACAATAACATTATTCTTTTTCTGCCATTCAATATATAGCTTTGACTTTATTGCTTGGGGTCAAAGGACCCATGCACACGAACGTGCTTTTGCGGCCGCAATTCCCCCGAAAATCTATGGAAGAATTGCGGCACCATTCAATTCTATGGGGCCATGCACACGACCGTGGTTTCCACGGTCCGTGCATGGCCCAGGAGCTTGGACTGCAGAAAGAACGGACATGTCTTATTACGGCCATGTTCTGTGGTCCAGGCTCATAGAAAAGAATGGACGCGGCCATGTGCACGGGCCTCGATTTGCGGGCGGCTCGAGGGTGATACTCCGCTGCCAGCCGACCCGAAAATCACTGCCGTGCACATGGCTATGGTCGTGTGCATGAGGCCAAAATCTTATTTAAAGGCTTTGTAAACCTTTAAGGCTATATTCACACGACAGTAAAAAATAAAAAGTCTATTAAAAACTGATCAGCTGTCAGTTTTTCATGGCCATTTTGCATCAGTGTCTCTAAATTTTCATAGATTTCCAGTCAGTCTGTCAGTTTTTAATTGCCGTTTGACATCCGTTTTGCATCAGTTTTTCATGGCCGTTAAAAAAACTGATGAATTTAATTGGTCAGGCTTTTTTTGTCCCTGCCCCCTGAAAACACACAAAGTAAGGTCACATGTTCCCCTAGACATTATTTACAGCCTCCATGTATGATGCCACACATCTCCTGTATATGATGCCACACACCTCCCTGTACATGATGCCACACACCTCCCTGTACATGATGCCACACACCTCCCTGTACATGACGCCGCACACCTCCTGTATATGCTACACACCTCCCTGTATATGATGCCACACACCTCCTGTATATGCCACACACCTCCCTGTATATGATGCCACACACTTCCCTGTATATGATGCCAGACTCATCCCTGTATATGATGCCACACACCTCCCTGTATATTATGCCACACACCTACCTGTATATGCTACACACCTCCCTGTATATGATGCCACACACCTACCTGTATATGCTACACACCTCCTGTATATGCTACACACCTCCCTGTACATGATGCCACACACCTCCCTGTACATGATCCCACACACCTCCCTGTATATGATGCCCAAGGCCAGCGTCAGCACCCGGCGAATCCGAGCACGTGCCCACTGCTCTTGTAGGGGCCCACTCGGCCGCCGGGTGCTTTACGACGCCCACCTGCTTAAACGAACTGTAACCGCCCGTGGTGCGCGGCGGCAGATTGCAGAGGAGCAGAGCGAAGAACCCGCCTCTCGCATCCATAACAACCTAGCGTTGCGGCGCAGATGATGTATTCATGTCACGCTGACGTGATTACTTCATCTGTGCGACTCTGCCGCATCGCTATGTTATTGTGGATGCTAGTGGCGCCAAGTCAAGTGCCAGTGAGAAGACAGTGACGGGAGTCGGGACCGTTCATCTCGTCTTGGGAGCGTGTTAGGTGAGTTTGTTTTAATTATTTTTATTGAAGCAAAGGCACCAAACTATGGCAGGGCAGGGCAGAAACTGGGGGCTCGCTTGACTTTTACATGGGAGAACAACAGACTAACTTCTATATGGGGGCATGTATATATGTATGTATGTATGTATGTCCATGTATGATACTGTCTGATGGGCCCTGTATCTAAGCCTACCTTGTGGTAGGCTTAGATACATGGTCTAACAGACAGTATCACATATTGGCCCTGTATCTAAGCTACCATATGGTTATGGTAAGATGCTTAGATGCAGGGCCCCAGCAAACTGTAATCTTATACAGTATAATATTACTGTCTGCTGGGGCCCTGTATCTAAGCCCACATTGTGGCTTAGATACATGGTCTAACAGACAGTATCACACATTGGCCCTGTATCTAAGCCTACCACATGTGTTACTAATAGCTTTTTTTGTGTGTGTTTTGTTACAGGTTCGGTTGTTGGACTACGTTGAATTCGAGGACTACTTCAATGACAGCTTTTTTTATTTTCAATAAAATGGTTAACGAGGGTTGTGTGTTTTTTTTAAATTTCAATTAAATATTTTTTCTCTGTCATTGTATTTTCTTTTAAACTTTTATTACTACCGCTTCAGTAATGGCCACTGGCTGATTGATAGTGTTCATTACTGAATCAGGGCTTAGTGTTAGCCGGTGCAGAGGCTAACACTAACCCCCCCCCATTATTACCCCGGTACCCACCACCACCAGGGGTGTTGGGAAGAGCCGGGTACAATCCAGTACACGACCATCTGTAGTGACGGTCGGGCACTGGGAAGGCCGTAGGCTGGTATTATTAGGCTGCGAACGGCAGGAAACAATGTCCCTTCCCACTCTGGTAATGCTAGGCTGCTGCTGCTGCGTTGTGCCTGGCTGATTATGAAAAATGGGGGCGACCTCACGTAATTATTTTTTTTTAAATGGGAAAAAAGACCCCCCCATTATTCATAACCAGCCAGAGAAAATCTATGAGTCCAAACACCAATTGCTCGGCTTTCCAAGTAAAGCTGTTCAGAAACTAAGCAGCTCAGTGCCCACCCGAACGCTTCTGAAGCTCGCCATTCACGATCGGTGGGGGTCTCAGTGCTCGGACCACCACTGATCAAAACTTCTGATGTCACAATGACATGTTAGATGTTTTTTTGACATTTTTGTTACCCTTTAATTTAGATATCTGATTTAGGTGTCTTGGGTCTCATCTGGGCTTTGATTAATTTAGGGGTTTGGTCTGGGGTCTGATTACTTTAGGGGCTCTGGTCTGGTGTCTGAATTTTTGGGGTCTAAAAAAATTGAGGGTTCTGATTGGAATGACTACTGACTGTTGTCATAACTCGTGTGTAGGGCCCCGAAAAAAGATAAAGCTGGGAGCAAGAAGAAATAAATATAAGTGTGATCTTAGGTCTGATTCATTTTGGGGTCAAATTTAGGTGTTTGGGGTCTAATTTGGGGTCAGATCTGGGATCTGATCAATTTGGGATCTTGATTGATATAGGGGTCTGGTCAGGGGTCTGATTTAGGGGTTCAGAGTTTGATTAATTAAGAGGTCTGGGGATATGATTGGAATCAGGACAAAATACTGCTGTGTAAAAGTGGCCTAAATCTGTTTCATTTTTTAGGCTGTTTTGGGGGTCTGATTCAATTTGGGGGTTGATTTAAGCATCAGGGTTCTAAATTAATATGCAGGCCTGGCCTGGGCTCTGAATTAATTTTGAGGTCTGGTGTGGAGTCTGAATGAATTAAGGGGTCTGGTTTGGGGTCTGATTATTTTTGGGTAGTGGTGTGTGATTTAGGAGTCTAACCTGGGGTCTCACAAATGTAGGGGTCTGATGAATTAATTCTGGGGTCAGAATTGATTTAGAGGTCGGGTGTAGTATTTGTCTCTCATTCCCCATCTTGTATTTTCTACTTATGTGGCTGATAATGAATATGGTACCCTTGTCTCAGAATTCCCTGATCATTTATCAGGTTATCCTGGAAGTTATGAGGTTTTTTCTACTGCGGTTCGGCCAGCAAGTGTGCTCTCTAACTTTTACGTAGAGCTGGTAAATTATTTGGTAAAAGTTTGGTATGCCCCTGGGTATGCCCTAACAGAATATTACACAGGACAGCCCTGGGTCCCTTTGTTAGGTCCAGGGCTACTCATGAAAACCATCATCCCGGGCTGACCATCAGCTACAATATTTTCCCCCTTCTCTGTTGCCCTTTTCCAATGCCTATTTAATGGCCAGAAGCTAATCTCCTATAGAGTAATTCTTCTCAGCATGAGATAACAACAATAAACTGCAGGTTACAGTCTTACCGGTAAGACCTTTTTTGTTTCAGGACTGCACCATACCAACAGAAAAGGCATCCAACTCAGGGAAGAATTGCTTGTAGACATCCGGATGTTACAATATAGGGCGGTAGAGCAAGACTCTTTGAGATGAAGAAAAACCGATTAGGCCTGCGGGGTTCAGTTCTTGGCATTTACTCGCCGGTAGAAATTCACAAATCCCAGAAAGTGTAGAATTGCGTGGAGACCCTTAAGACAAGGCCAGTTCAAAATGGTAGATGCTTTGTCTACCATTTTGTACGCTTTGTCTTCAGTCCCTGGTCCGAAACGATATAACCTAAAAAGGGAAGGGAGGATTTTTTTGAAGACACATTTCTCCAACTTTGCATAGATCTTATTCTCCCACAACCATTGAGAGACCTGTCGAACATGTTTCCAGAGTGTAGTCAAATCGGGCGAGAAAATCTGGATTTTGTCTAGAGAGACAATCACATTGACATATAACAGATCCCGGAAGATGTCATTAAGAAACTTTTGAAAAACGACGGTAGCATTATACAGAGACCGAATGGCATGACAAGATACTCATAGTGGCCATCAAGAGTATTAAAGGCCGTTTTCCACTCTTCGCCTTTACAGATGCAAATCTGGTTGTATGCCCCACGCAGACCCAATTAGTAAGGCTACATTCACACGAGCATGACAGATTTACGCGTGTAAAAAACACACGTAAATCTGTCCGTGGGCATTGTGTTATTGCATCAGTGCGCTTTGTGAGTGGCATGCGTTTTCCATGCACTCGCAAATCACTTATTTTATTTTTTTCCAAAGGAATTGATGCACAAATAACGCACCGCACACGGATGTGCATCCGTGTGCGGTGCACGGTATTCACGCACCCATTGACTTCAATGGTGCGTGAAAATGCACCAATATAGAACTAGCAGTAAGTTTCACGCAATGGACTCTCGCTGCGTGAAAACTCGGGCATGTGTGAACGGCCCCATTGAAATCAAATCTTTGATCTTTGCTCCATGGATCCTACCAAAGAGTCCTGTGTTTAACGGAAACGGGTAATTGTTCTTTACAGTGATCTTGTTAAGACCATGATAGATCAATTCTTCTTTTCGACGAAGAAGAAACCAGGCTCCGGCCGGCGAAGAAGACTTCCTGATGAACCCCCGTTTTAGGTTTGCTCTGATGTATTCAGGCATGTCAAGAGTCTCTAGGATGGACAGTGGATAGACAACCTCAAGAAGGAGTAGACCCTGGCAGGAGATCAACAGGATAGTCATAGGGTCGATGTGGTGGTAACTACTTTTCTACAGTAGACAGACGCTTCGGCCAAGTAGCAAGGAGGCAGTCCCAACAGGTTCTGTGGCACAGGTGGTGCAGAAGCAGGTTTGATGCGTGTCAGGCGCTTGATTAGGCAGATGTACCCCACTGAAGGACTTGACCTGAGTTCAAAACAAGAACTAGAGCATGAAGCTGTAGCCAGGGAAGTCCCTGAAGCAAGGGGTTAGTGAAAACCGACAAGAGATAGAAAGAAATCCGCTCTGAGTGAAGAACGCCCACCTGCATAGCTAAGTGACAAACAGGATGGGATCAGAAAGATGCTTGCTATCTACAGATGTCACTGTCAAGAGTCTCTCAAGATGATCAACCGGCAGGTTAAGATGGGTCACCAGGTCTTGACAGATGAAGTTTCCTGCAACCCCAGAGTCAAGAAAGGCTTGTACGGTGGCCGAAGTATGACCACAGACAATTTAATGGACATAGTCAATTTGGGAGAGAGCCCCTCCCCACCTAGGGTTGTCACTCCTACCGAACCTAGGTGCTGGAGGTTCCCGACTTCACCGGGCAATTGCGCACAAAATGGTCTTTTCCTCCACGGTACAGGCAGAGATTATCTTTTCGCCAATGCTGGCGTTTTTGATTTGAGATTTTTAACCTTTCGACATGCATTAGTTATTCAGAAACCGGGGTGAGCAGGTAGTTGGTAGCTGGACACAGGCAGGTAGCAGGTAATTGGACACAGGCAGGTAGTTGATTACTGGATGCAGGCGGATAGCGGATTACTGGACGCAGGCTGGCTGTGGATACTGCATGCAGGCTAGTAGCGGTTTATTGGACGCAGGCTCGTAGCAGATTACTGGACACGGACAGGTAGCAGATTACTGGACACGGACTGGTAGCAGATTACTGGATACAGGCTGGTAGCAGATTACTGGCTACAGACTGGTAATAGATTACCGGACACAGGTTGGAAGCAGATAGCAATAGCAGACAGGATACAGGCTGGTAACAGACATCTGGATACAGGCTGATAACTGATAGCAATAGCAGATAGGATCAGGTGCATACAGGAAACTTTGAGGGATAACTCTAGGTTGTTCCAAAATTTCTTAGGCACCTGGAAGAGGATAAAGGTTCCTTAAATATTCCTGGAGAGCAGAAGGGATAATTGTACGAATTTTGAATTTCTCACGCTGGACCTTTAAGAGATGGCTGGGGCGCATGCACGAGCACATTAGGCAGTCAGAAGACAGGAGAGGATTCTGCGGTCTCACGGAAGGACAGGCCGCCGAGGAAGGTACAAGACCAGGCGGCGGGACTGCCAGCAGGAGTGGGACCCGCCACAGGCGTTAAACTTGCAATGTTCTGTTTGCCATTTATCGTTGTATCACAAGGGTTAAACGGCTGGGATTAGAGGTTTCTCCGACACCTACCATTGCTGCGCAGTGGCAGCTGTCAATTACAGACCTTCCTGATGAGCTTGTGGACACAAGCACATGAGCTCACAGCACTGTATATTTTGTCACAAACCCCGTAAAGATTGTGTCACAGGGCCAGCAGAGCAGGTGTAAATCCACTTTGTCAATAGGAGACTTGATGTGGGGCTAAACCGGGGAGCGAGGTGTAAGGGCTTTAATGCCTAAACAGGGATCTGGATTTGGCGGGAGGGGAACCCTAGGTCACTACCCCCAGAGTAGGTAAGCGTGGTCTGGTATAGCTTAAGGTTAGGAAAGGCAGCAAGGTTCGTAACGGGTCATCTATCAAATGGTCAGGGCAGGCACCAGATGTTCGTCACAGGTCACTAAGTGAGAGGTCAGCACAGGCGGTAGGCAAGGATGGTGAAAGGTAAAAGCTGGAGTCAAAACACGAGAATCCAATAAACAAGAAAGCAAAGCACTCTAGGATCACTGGGAACACTAGAAGAACCAAATTGCTCAGGCAATGGGCATACAGAGGGTAAGGCCTTTAATAGCCAGGAAAAGGCTGAGAATTATTTTGGCCCTTTAAGAAAGCAAGGGCCCCAGTGTAGAGCGGCAGCAGTGGTGTGAGCGGCTACCAAACGCTGAGCTGGAAGGAGAAGAGCAGCATAGACCAAGAGGAAGAGGACAGAAGGTAAGTACCTGATGCCGGCGGCGATCGAGGGCCATGACATATTTACACAACGGGTGGGGTTAACAAATTCTCACATATAAGGGGAAATATTTTCTCAATTTTTTTTCCATAGCATGTGAATGGGATTTTGAAAATGCAAATGTATTAGTGCTTGAAAATATGCTTAGGGTAAGGCCACGGGCAGAACTGTGTTAGGGCTGATCCATGTGGTCTTACCCATAGAGATCTGGATTTTTTGATAACCCAAAAAATTCGGCTTTCCCCGCTCCATGAACACATTACGCTGGTGTGTTGAGAATAATAAGCTTTATTAAACAACATATGTTATATATTCCTATATACGTAGAATAGAAATACTTTAATATAGCAGTATTTTGTTAAGTATTTTGCATCAGTATTTGTAAGTCAAAACCAGAAGTGGGCCCAAAATACAAAAGAGGTGAAAATCTTTCCATTATACTTTTCTTTTTGTTGGTTTCACTCCTGGCTTTGGCTTACAAATACTGATGCAAAATACTGACTAAAATACTGCAGTGTGAAAGTGACCTTAGTCTTTACATTCACATGTACAGTATAGGTGAGCAAAAGATTTATTTGCTAGCGTTTTGCCGACAAGCATATGTTCTATTATGGAGCCTTTTTTCGCACACATTAGATACAGTAATGTACGTAGGTTTAGCCTCCATTGCCTTATGCAAGGCAATATGACTCCGTAATAGGAATTTTGTCTGTCAGTGAAACTCCAGCAAATCAATTTCCACTGATTCGCTCATCTCTATTTACAATGCTGCATAATTCTTAATTTTCCATAAAAATAAAATAATTTATACAGTTAAAGAAATGTAGGGTTACTCCAGGATTATTAAACATGCACTACTGTAGGTTTCTTTTTGAAGTTTGGAGTAAACAAAGTTGAGTTAACTAATTAATTAAGCAATAAATCCTGTATCTGTCAGGTCCGTGGGACTGACGGGTTTAGTGTCAGTGAGTCCTGTGTGTCTCTGACATGCAGGATCCACCTGTTCGATCACATCTCAGTTATGAACTTAGATGGGATCGGTAATAGCATGATCCTACATGCCAGAGTCACCCAGGACCCGCTGACACTGAACCCGTCAATCCCGCGGACCTGACGGATACAGGATTGAGTGCTACATACAGCTCCTCTGTATACAGGATATAAAGCAGCTGTACCTCAAAAAACAAAAATAATTTTTAATAAAAAGTAGTTTAAAAGTTGCACCAAACACACTGATAGACATTATATTATAAAAAAAAGAAAAACGATTTCAAAGGTGTACCTTTAAAAGGGTTGTCCAGTTTCAGTAAATTAATATTATTTATGTAATTAAAAGTTATACAATTTTCCAATATACTTTCAGTATTAATTCCTCACGAGTTTCAAGATCTCTGCTTGTTGTTATTCAGTAGGAACATACATTGTTTACTCCCAGTGGATACAATTCTGTCCATGGTCATGTGATGAACACACAGGTGCTGGGATTGTTAGAAGACACAGCTCTAGTACACATACTGTAAGGCTAGAGTCATACGAACGTGTCCGTTTTGCATCCACAAAAAATGGACACCTTTGTCATGCGTTGCAGTTCCATGTGGCATCCGTGAATGTTCTGTGTGGCATCAGTTGTTGATGTCTGTTTTTGTACACATTTCTTTATTTCCCAAAAATTTTTGGCTTCATTTCTCATGAACTTCTGCGTGAATCATGGACAGCACACGGATGTGTGTCCATGTGTTGTTCGTGATTTTCACGCACCCATTGACTTTAACCCCTTAATGACCAAGCCATTTTTGACGTTTTTCCATCGTCGCATTCCAAGAGCTATAACGTTTTTATTTTTGCGTCGACATAGCTGTATAAGGTCTTGTTTTTTGCGGGACAAGTTGTATTTTTTAATAGCACCATTTTGGGGGACATATTATTTATTGATTAACTTTTATTAACTTTTTTTGGGGGGGGAATAGAAAAAAAACTGAAATTTCGCCACTTTTTCGCGTCTTAAATCTACGCCGTTTACCGTGTGATATAAATAACACTAACTTTATTCAGCGGGTTGTTACGATTGCAACGATACCAAATTTGTATAGTTTTTGTATGTTTTACTACTTTTACACAGTAAAAACGCTTTTTTTTCAAAATTATTTGTTTTTGTGTCTCCATATTTGAAGAGCTGTAACGTTTTTATTTTTTCGCCGATGCGGTTGTGTGAGGGCTTTTTTTTTGCGGGAAGACTTGTAGTTTTTATTGGTACCATTTTGGAGTAGATGCGACTTTTTGATCACTTTTTATCACATTTTTTTAAAGTCAGGATTCACAGAAAACAGCAATTTTTCCATAGTTTTTTATTACATTTTTTACGGTGTTCACCGTGCGGGTTAAATAATGTAATAGATTTATAGTCGGGGTCGTTACGGAGATTTGACGCTCCCTGCTTTGTTTACTTTATCCTGATGCAGTGCCGTAAAAAGGCATATGCATCAGAATAAAGCCCGTTAGTGGCCGCGGTTAAAAGGCGTATTGGCGGTCACTAACGGGTTAATGGGTGCGTGATGCGCAAAAAACGCTTGAGAATAGGACATGCAGTGCGTTTCACGCAACGGAAACACACTTTGTGAAAAACACTGCATGTCTGAATGGCCCCATTGAATTGCATAGGTTTGTGTGACGGCCGTTGTTTTAACGGCCGTCACGCGGACGTTTTCAACGTTCGTGTGAATAGGGCCTAACTGTAACGAACTGTGCACTCGAGTGCTCATCACATGACCATGGATAGAATTTTATCAACTTGAACTAAACAATGAATGTTCCTACTGAATAACAACCAACAGAAATACTGAAAATTGTGAGGAATTTATACAGAACGTAGATAGTATAGCTTTTAGGTATACAAACAATTACATTAATTTGCTCAAAACGGACAACCCCTTTAAAAGAACTGATATGATCTGTATGGTAGAGCATTGGAATGGCATGTGCCTAGGGTAACACAAATGTCTGGCTGTATGTGATTATCTGGTAGAATTTATTACAGTAACAGGCATCAGAAAGCCTGGGGGCTGCGTGCTGCACTCAAATACTTTCCCTGCAGCCTCCATCTGCCCTTTGTCACATATGAACTGTACAGGATACAACTCATTGCCGCTCACAAGCACTGATATGTCACACAGACGCATACCGCTCTGTTACAAAGTGCATTATATATGTACACAACATATGGTATATGTTGCATCAGGCAAGTAGGGCATCAGAGCAGAGCATGCACATATCTATGCTCTTTGTACTATAATCTGGATTCACACAAGCATGTTCGGTCCGTAAAGGACGGAACGTATTTCGGCCGCAAGTCCCGGACGGAACACAGTGCAGGGAGCCGGGCTCCTAGCATCATAGTTATGTACGACGCTAGGAGTCCCTGCCTCTCCGTGGAACTACTGTCCCTTACTGTAATAATGTTTTCAGTACGAGACAGTTGTCCTGCAGCGAGACAGGGACTCCTAGCGTCGTACATAACTTTGATGCTAGGAGCCCGGCTCCCTGCACTGTGTTCCGTCCGGGACTTGCGCCCGAAATACGTTCCGTCCTTTACGGACCGAACATGCTCGTGTGAACCCAGCCTTATACGTAATCTTTTCACCACAAAGTCACTTTTTAAGTGATCAGGCTTTGTAGTGTGGGCAGGGACTGATTGAGATTGTTGGAGGCCCTAGGCAGTGCTGTCATAACAGTCACCTTAAAATATATTAGAGATATCCTGCTAGGAAAAAAACTTCAAGGCGATAGCATGAGATTATGAGGTTTTATGTCTTTCATTTGCAGGAAAGAGGTGCGCAGTTCCCTTTAAGTATAGGGAATTGGAGATCTAGAAACAGCAAGACCCCTCACTTGGCTGCCTCCGTTTTTCCCATTGACTAATGGAAAGCTGCTAAGTTTGCTTAACCACCTCTTTTCTGAAAACGGCGGGGGGGGGGGGGGCATTGAATGGAATGTAATGACCTACATATTTTAACTTTAAGTAGGAGGGACATATTTTATATTCAAAGGACTACTTTGGATTATCTTCACAAAACACAAAATGAGCTCTATATGATACATGTTAAACCATACAAATATTGCTAGCCATGATTTGGAGTTTGAAGATATTTCTAAACCTCTTACTACACCACACCACTATTTCAATGTGTGTTTAGAAATATACATGTGGCAATGTGTGATCAAAGGGAGTAGTTATTCCTTAAAGTCAGTCTTTCAGCTTTCCATCAATATCTTCTGCAGATTTAGCTTGCCAAGACTTGTGTACGACCAGTGACTATAAGAGAAAAAAATAAATTATGACTTTACCAAAAATAGTAAATATAATTTCTAAGTAAAATGCTGAAAGTGTATAACAAATAAGTAATGTTTAATGTTAGAGAAAATAATGACATGTATTCTTAGTCTGTATTACACACACCAGGGAGGCAGCGGGAGATTAAGGAGGTGAACAAGTGGCTCAAGAACTGGTGTAAGAAGGGTTTGGGTTCTTAGAAAACGTAGGCGACTGCAGTTATTCGGTTGTGCTGGGGAGAAGATGGCTGGAAGGTCGGAGGAGAGTTCAACCGCTTAACGTACATGTATGTGACAGCCCTTAAGGGGAAATACGTGACAGCCCTTAAGGGGAAGTATGGAGCGGGCTCACGGGCTGAGAGCGCTCCGTACTCAGCGGGTGACGGTTGTGTTATACAGCCGACACCTTACTGCAACGGGCAGAATGAAAATCACTTTGATCCCACCCATTTAACACCTTAAATGTTGCGGTCAATCGCGACCATGGCATATAAATTGTTAGAATAAGGGGCACGCCCCCCTCCAACGCGCCATCGTGCCCCCCCACCCACAGTCCGATCGGTGGATGACAATGGTTGTTATGGCAGCCTTGGGGCCTAATGATGGCCCCAAGGTCCACCATCTTTGTACTCCTTTGAAGCACTGCCTTTGGCAGAGCTTCAAAGGAGACTGTTAGAATCACGATATACTGCAATACATTAGTACTGCAGTATAGACAAATCAAGGGTAGGAGCAGCACTGTGATTCCTTGCCTGTTAAGGCTGGTGCTCAGCTTTCAAACAGGGAGTGACCTCTCCCTGCACAAACGTGTATCCAAAAAAGAGAGATAGAAGCAGCACTCAAAAAAACTCTGGTTTATTCATGAATAAACCAGAGTTTTTTTGAGTGCTGCTTCTATCTCTCTTTTTAGTACTGCAGTATATAGTGCAAGCGATCCAAGTTCAAGTCTAGGGGGACTAATAAAAAAAAGTAAAAAAACGGTTAAATAATGTTTTTATTATGTTCCAAAAAAAACATTAAAAGTTAAAAAAACTCTCTTTTTTCCCATTTTTTCCCTAAAGCAATGTTAAAAAATAAATAAAAGTTAACATAACTGGTATCGCCGCGTCCCTAAAAGTCAGAATTATCATAATATAGCGTTATTTAACCCGCTCGGTGAACGCCATAAAAACAAATATACTAGTATATAAAACATGCAAATTGCTGCTTTTTGGTCACCAAAAAAAGGAATAAAAAGTGATCAAAAAGTCACATGTACCCCAAAATGGTATCGATGAAAAACTACAGCCCGCCCGCAAAATTTAAGCCCTCACACCTCTAAATTGATGGAAAAATAAAATAGTTATGACTCTCAGAATATGGCGACACAAAACATTTTAATTTTTTTTAGCACATGGTTTTATTTTTTTTAAAGTGGTAAAACATAAACAAGTTGACGAAGAAATAAAGTTATGGCTTTTGGAAGGCGGGGGGGGGGACTAAAATGAAAAAACTCAAATTGGCATGGTCTTTAGGGGTTAAACGAGGGATCAGGGGTGGGTAAGTAAACACAAACTGGGCCAGATAATGTAGACAGACAACTGGGACTTATTAACCCCTTGATACGGAAAGTATTTTAAACCGTAATGACCAAGCAATTTTGTACGTTTTTCCATCGTATCATTCAAAGTGCTATAACTTTTTATTTTCCTGTCGACATAGCTGTATGAGGATTTGTTTTTTGCGGGACAAGTTGTATTTTTTAACAGCACCATTTTGGGGTACATATAATTTATTGATTATATTATTAACTTCTTTGGTGGGGTAATGGAAAAAAACGATGAAATCTCACCATTCTTTTTTGCATCTTAAATTTACGTTGTTTATCGTGTGGTATAAGTAACATAATAACTTTATTCAGCGGATAGTTACGATTGCGGTGATAGCATATTTACATAGTTTTTTTATGTTTAATACATTTACACAGTAAAAACACTTTTTCTTCAATATCATTTGACCCATTACTTTGCTATTTTTCCGCCGATGCAGCTGTATGAGGGCTTTTTTTTTGTGAGACAACTTGTAGTTTTGATTGATACCATTTTGGAGTACATGCAACTTTTTGATCCCTTTTTATCAAATTTTTTGGAGGCAGGATGAACAGAAAACAGCAATTCTGGCATTGTTTTATATTTTATTTTTAACGTTACGTTTTATTTTTGTAACGTTTTATTTTTGCGTTTATCGTGTGGATTAAATAATGTAATTGTTTTATAGTTGGGGTCGTTACGGATGCGGCGATACCAAATATGTGTAACTTTTTAACTTTTTTTCATAATAAAGCATTTTGTAAGGGGAAAATTTGTTTTTTTTTTGTTTGTTTTTTTACTTGGGATTTGTATTAATCTATTATAAACTTTATTAAACTTCTCTTAACATTTTTTTCGTCCCACTAGGGGACTTTACACAATGCAATAATATGATCGCTTTTATAATACATTGCAATACTTCTGTATTGCAGTCTATTACTGCCTGTCAGTAAAACGGAATGGCATCTGTTAGTGGCCTAAAAGGCATTTACTAAAAGCAGACCTGGGGGCCTTTTTTAGGCCCCCTGGCTGCCATAAAAAACATTGGCACTACGCGATCGCATCCCTCTAAAACCACTCAGATGTAGTGGTTGCTATTGGTCTCTGATCGTTGCCCTGAAGTCCGAGGCTGTTAGAAACAGCCTGGGCTTCATGAGCAGAGCACCTGATTCAGGTGCAACATCTTCTAAAGTGCCACTGTGAAAAGGTGGCGCTTCACAAGAACTACCCTGAACGGCCGCCGTTATACGGCGGTCATTAAGGGCTTGATGAAACTGTGGTGGAACAGAGGAAGGGGTTAAAATAGTTAATAAAGACAGGTTTAAAATAAAAATGACCAAAAACCTAAATTGGTAACCAATACTAGAAGTCTAACAAATATAATTGATGAACTGGAATTACTAATGTCTGAGGAAAAATATGACATAGTGGAAATAACTTAGACCCTATGCACACTACCGTAAAAACCGTATGCAATTACGGACCCATTCATTTCTATTTCCACAGACACCTTCCCGTTTATTTATGGGTACGGTGTCCGGGCCGTAGAAGTGTACCGCAAAACATAGGACATGTCCTATCTTTTGCTTTTTACAGTGTAAATAGTGCCACACGCTCTCCTTATAAATAGCGCCACACCCCCCTTGCAGATAGTGCCCCCCAAACAAATAAAAAAAGTGTACTCGTTTAGCCCTGTTCCCACGATAAAAGGAGCTGCTCACAGATTCCTCAGTCCTGCAGCCTATGGGACGCTGAGACGCGAACCTTTCGTAGGCTGGTGCGATCCAGTGACATTATCCCGCCGGCCTGTGCAGGAATCCTGTCCAAGAGTTCTATAGGCTGCAGGCCTAACATGGCTTATAGCCTAGTGATTGGCTCCCTGCTCTGCCATAGTATTCAATTGTATCTACATCCTGAGGACTCAAGTACAATAGAATATGGCAGTCGCCCAGGGATCTGGGGCTTGGGCCCCCTGATGCTGGTGCTAGTGACGCCACTTTAAAAGAACATTTATGTGTTGAGCCGAGCAGCATGTTCCCCCTCATGCCGCGGGCCCCGTAGCAGCCGATGGCTGCTATAGCGGTAGTTCCGCCACTGGCCTGAAGGTATAACTAATGAATATTTCCAAACTTTCTTACGTAGACTCTCCCCTTATCTCTTAAGACAGTACAATGATGCTATAAACCAAACAAAGTTCCACCTAAGGCCTAGTGCACACTTCAGTCTTTTTCTTCAGGGTGCTAGATGTTTTTCTGATGGCTAGCACCTTGACCCATTCATTTCAATGGGGCGATGCACACTTCAGTTGTTTTTTTTACGGTCCCGTTGCTCCGTACCGACAAAAGTAGAGCATGTCCTACTTTGGTCCAAGATTCTGTGACCGTGAGGCACATGCAAGTCAATGGGGCCATCAAAAAAACTGAAGGCACACGGAAGGCATCCGTGTGCCGTTCGTGTGTGACGGAGCCGTTGCCTAGCAACGGCGGGGCGGGCAGAAGTACATTATAGATATATTACACTAATCGGCAGCCACTTGTCTCTATCAATCACTGACAGAGAGAAGAAGCTGCTGATTAAAAATAAAATAAGAAGCAGTTCATACGTACCCGGTCGTTGTCTTCCTCCAGTCCGACCTTCCTGTATGACGCGGCAGCCTGTGATTGGCTGCAGAGGTGGTCACGTGGGATGAAGCGTCATCCTTGGAGGCCGGTCTTCTGACGTCATCCAGACTTGTGTGACCGCCACTACAGCCTGTGATTGGCTGCAGCGGTGACATGGGATGAAACGTCATCCCAGGAGGCTGGAGAGGAGGAATATGCAGGGATTTCTTTGTAAATATGAACTGATTTTTTTATTTTTTATTTCATAAATTGTATTTTGCGAGTGCCGAGCATGGTCATTCTTCAGTGCTAGTCACTGTCCAGGGTGCTGAAAGAGTTACCGCCGATCAGTGCAGCCCATTAACTCTTTCAGCACCCCGTACAGTGACTAGAGCTGAACAACCCTGCTCTTTCAGCACCATGGACAGTACCATGCTCAGCGCTCGGAAACGGAAACATGGAGTGCACACGGAAATCACACGGCCGCTAAAACAGGCTCACCGACCCGTCAAAAACGGCCGTGAAAACGGTGATGGAAGTGTGCACGAGGCCTAAAATGTTTAATGCTCTCATATTTACATTACCGAAACCTGGAAATACTTCAAGATAGTACTGTCAATTATTGTCCTACATCATTACTTAAATGGGTTTCCAGGCGATAAAAGTAGATAGGCCATCAAAAGCTAAAGGGTCGGGGGACTGCTTCCCCTTCATTTCTTCTTGCTCACTATGAATGTTCGACACACATTTAGTGGCGATTCACAGGTATTGCAGCCTTTTCTCCCATCCACCTCACTAAATATGTCAAACATTCACAGTGGGCAAGAAGAAATGAAGGGGAAGCAGAGCTCGTACAAGCGCTGCAGCCCCTTCAAAACAGCTGATCGGCGGGGGTCTTGGGAGTTGGACCCCGACCCACCAGCTATTGCTGGCTTATCTTGAGGATAGGCCATCGTTTTTTGTGGGCTGGAAAACCCCCTTAATACCAATCCTAAAAGCAATAGCATAAGATAATACACAAGATATTAGCAAACAGATTACTGGATATACACCCTACAATTATAAGGTATGATCAAATGGAACCTGTAGATTTGTAGATTTAATCAACTGGACTGTGGCCTCTGGCATGGTTTTTCTGCCTCTCTCACTGGATGCTGAGTAGGCATTCGATAGAGCATTCGATAAAAGCCACTCTCCTGAAATTTGGCATACAAGACCCTTTATTAGATGCGACTATGCCCTTATGCCCGAATCCCTAGCTACAGCATATACCTCAGGATTTATGTTTGAACCATTTTGCATAATAAATGGCACAATACAGGGATACCCCTTTGCCCAAAAATCTTTGCAATACTTATGAAACTCTTCGCAGTAAGAATTAGATCCAACTCAGCCATCAGAGCTATGCCAGTAGATAGAACAGAAAACAAAATAGGACTTTTCACATACAATGTAATAATGGGACTTCCCCCCCGTTCATGGATACCTGAAATAATGCATTCTATGTGAGAATTCAACTCCATATCATATTATAAAAATAATAATACGAAACCCCATATACAAAATTTAGGCCTCCGCTCAAAAACAGCCGCTTATATTGAAAAACACCTACCATCTCCAATTAGCTCAGCACTTCTTTAAGTATCTTGGAATTAATCTCACATTTGTAGTCTCTAAACTAATAAATCATAATTATACTCCAATTCTTAAACAACTACATGGTTAAATCTCAAAGTTCAAAACACAAGGTATTTCATGGCCAGGAAGGATTCCAATAGTGAAAATGCTTATACTTCCTATAATATTTTGTATTTTTTAGTAATATGTCCATCCCTGTATCTATATCATATTTTAAAAAGTTACAATTGCAACATTTGCTTTTAAGAAGCCTAGAGTCAAGGCAAACATTTTATACAAGGTGAATTGGGATTAACCTGTATAATGCAATATTATAGAACCTCTATACTAAACCAAACCAGAGTACTTTGAAAAGGAGAAAACTCCAAATTATCGGTTGGACTAGAATCCACTTTACTTGGCAACCATTCTCCTAAAGATCAATTATTGGCTTCAACTTTTTAAAAATAATTTGAAATCCCAATATATTACTATTCAAGCAGCAATCAATGTCTGGAAGGTGGCTATGTTTAAAAAAAACAACAATTATTCACCCTTTCTGTACATGAACGTCCCATATCAGTACTAGAGACAGGAATTCCTCACCTAAACCTCCAGCAATAGTTAGCCAGAGGTATCACACATATCTCAAACTTATGGGTTTATAATGTACATATTTGTATCCATTTTAGGACTTAGTGGGAAATAAGTTCTTCAAAGCAAGGAAATGTACAAATTCTTCCAAAATAGACACGCATTGAAGAAGTTTCCCTTGTCGGATTCTTATTCTTCATGCACATCTGATTTATGGTATTGGTTAAGTAAAAGTAAAGACACATTAAGGGGACTCTTTAGATGATACAAAACACCAAATGAAGTGTACATATATCCCCTTGTTACTACAACTGATAAATGGAAACTAATTTCTAACCTCAAGTTTTCTCTGCAGTTTTCTCATGCCTTTACCAAATCCTCAATCATGCCAATCATGTGAAGGTGTTATTGAGGACAGGAGTGGAGGAGAGGTAACAGACTGAGCTACGTAATGGTAAGAGCAGAGTTCACAACAGCACAGAATCTGCACGCTCCTCTCCTGAAATATTCTGTGCTGCTGTGAACTCTGCTCTTACCATTACGTAGCTCAGTCTGTTACCTCTCCTCCACTCCTGTCCTCAAGAACACCTTCACATGATTGGCAAGTCACCACCGCGCACAAGATCCGCACGCTCATCTCCTGAAATACTCTGTGCTGCTGTGAACTCTGCTCTTACCGTTATGTGGTGACTTGCCAATCATGAAGGTGTTATTGAGGACAGTAGTGGAGGAGAGGTAACAGACTGAGAGCTACGTAATGGTAAGAGCAGAGTTCACAGCAGCACTGAATCTGCACGCTCATCTCCTGAAATACTCTGTGCTGCCTTAAACTCTGTGGACAGGTCAGGATCCTGTTTCTTTTAAATGCTGCACTGTAGCGCAGCCTTATATAGTGGATCGAGCGGGTTCCCTAGCAGCATTTAAAAGAAACAGGATCCTGACCTGTCCACAGAGTTTAAGGCAACACAGAGTATTTCAGGAGATGAGCACGGCCGGCCACAGGCAGCCGGTCGTTTTTCCAAGCCGTGCTCCCATTATGCACACGACCGTAAAAACACCCGTTATTGCGGGTCGTAATTACGACCCACAATAACGGGCTCATAGACTTCTGTTACCCACGGGTACCTTCCCGTTTTCTCACGGGAAGGTGCCTGTGCCGTTAAAAAAATAGAACATGTTCTATTTTTCTATTTTACGGGCCGTGCTGCTATAATTAGGGTATGTTCACACGACAGCGTCCGTAACGGCTGAAATTACGGGGATGTTTCCGCCTGAAAACATCCCCGTAATTTCAGCCGTAACGGCATGTGCAGGCGCTTGAACGCCGCGTCCATTACGGACGTAAATTGGCGCTGCTATTCATTGGAGTCAATGAATAACGGCTCCAATTACGGCCAAAGAAGTGACAGGTATTTAGTGTGAACACAGGGTATGTTCACACGCACTCATTACGGACGTAATTTGGGCCTTTATGCCCCGAATTACGTCCGAAAATAGCGCCTCGATAGCGCTGACAAACATCTGCCCATTGAAAGCAATGGGCAGACGTTTGTCTGTTCACACGAGGCGTAATTTACGCGCCGCTGTCAAATGACGGCGCTTAAATAGACGCCCGCGTCAAAGTAGTGACCTGTCCCTTCTTTGGCCGTAATTGGAGCCGTTATTCATTGACTCCAATGAATAGCAGCGCCAATTACGTCCGTAATGGACGCGGCGTTCAAGCGCCTGCACATGCCGTAACGGCTGAAATTACGGGGATGTTTTCAGGTGGAAACATCCCCGTAATTTCAGCCGTAACGGACGCTGTCGTGTGAACATACCCTTATAATGACAGCACGGCTCGTAAAAGCGGCCGGCTGCCCGTGGCCGGCCGTGCTCGTAATTACGAGTTGTAATTACGAGCACGGCCCGTAAAATAAAAAAATAGAACATGTTCTATCTTTTTAACGGCACGGGCACCTTCCCGTGAGAAAACGGGAAGGTATCCGTGGCTAACAGAAGTCTATGGGCCCGCTATTTCGGGTCGTAATTACGACCCTTAATAACGGGTGTTTTTACGGTCGTGTGCATGAGGCCCCGTAATGACGGGTGGCTACATGTGTGCACCCGTCATTACGGCAGCGTTGCTAGGCGACGTCAGTAAATAGTCACTCTTCAGGGTGCTGAAAGAGTTAACTGATCGGCAGTAACTGTTTCAGCACCCTGGACAGTGACTACCGATCACAATATAGAGTAACCTGTAAAAAAAAAAAGACGTTCATACTTACCGGGAACTCCCTGCTTCCTCCAGTCCGGTCTCCTGGCCGTTGCCGTGGTGACACGTCCCTCGCGACATCCGGCCCGACATTCCTTGATGACGATGCAGCCCATGTGAGCGCTGCAGCCAATCACGGGCTGCAGAGGCCTCTGCAGCCAATCACAGGCTGCCGCGTCAGAAAAGAATGTCGGACTGGAGGAAGAAGAGGGACTCGTCCGCAAGACAACGACCAGGTACGTATGAAATGCTTTTTATTTTATTTTTAATCAGCAGCCTCTTTTCTCTATCAGTGATTGATAGAGATAAGTGGCTGCCGATTTGTATAATATTTTTGACCGGGTTCGGTCAAAACGGGTTCGGCCGAACCCGGTGAAGTTCGGATTTGCGAACTTTTCCGGAAGTTCGGACCGAAACCGGGTTCGGTTGTCCCGGTTCGCTCATCTCTAATTATAATATAATAAGTCTCCACTTGTCTCTCAATAGAATGTTTTGTTGAGGATCCGCAAAAATACTGAACTTCATGGTGAAGTTCCATTAGCTTAAATATGCCCTTAACCTCACTGACTGGGTCATTGTGCTTAAAAATAATAGTACAGACACTAAGTGGGATATTTTTAAAAGCATCATACATTTTAAAAGTCAGAGGTACATACCTTCTGGGAATAAAAGGGTTAGAAACAGTAGAAACCCCTTTAAAAAGTAATGAGGGAGAAATTGTAGAAAGTGACGAGGAGAATGGGAATTAAACATTAATTTCTCCACTCTGTTCACAGAGGAAAATGAAATGTCAGGTGAAATGCAGGGGGATAAAGTAAACTCTCCATCAAGGCCCTTATTTCTGATATTTAAGGATTCTATAGTGACATGATCTGTGCCACAGGACTGGTGCATATAAAATGTGGTGCCAATGCTTTAAAGTTTTCTTAGATGCTATCCTGGAGCGACCGTAAACAACATGGAAGCTCAAAAAATAGATTTCTTCTCTTTACCTACTCCAGTTAGTAACAATAGATGTGTATCCGGGGGCGTATCTAAAGGCTCATGGGCCCTGGTGCAAGAATTCAGCTTGGGCCCTCCTACCTCCCCCAACACCAGCGGACCCCTGCAAATGCCTCTGCCCAGCCACCTTGTTCAACGGCCACCATATATGACCCCATAGTATAATACCCCCATAGATGCCCCCACAGTATAATGCCCCCCATAGATGTCCCTACAGTATAATGCCCCCACACAGTATAATGCCCCCATAGCTCCCCCTATAGTATAATGCTCCTCACAGCTGCCACCCACAGAATAATTCCCCCACACAGTATAATGCTCCCCATAGCTGCCCCACACAGTATAATGCCTCCCATAGCTGCCCCACACACAGCATAATTCTCCCCATAGCTGCCTTATACAGTATAATGCCCCCATAGCTGCCCCATACAGTATAATGCTCCCCATAGCTGCCCCATACAGTATAATGCTCCCCATAGCTGTCTATAGAGTCTAATGCCCCTCATAGCTGCCCCCCGCCCAGTATAATACCCCCATAGCTGTCCCATACAGTATAATGCTCCCCATAACTGCTCCATACAGTATAATGCTCCCAATAGCTGTCCCATACAGTCTAATGCCCCATAGCTGCCCCCCACACAGTATAATGCTCCCCATAGCTGTCCCATACAGTATAATGCCCCCATACAGTATTATGCCCCCATACAGTATAATGCTCCCATAGCTGCTACCATATCAGCCCCCCTCCCATATACAGTAAAATGCCCCTATATGTGCCTAATAGAAAAATAATAAAATAAATACCTACATGGCCCCGTTCCCATGACGAGAAGAGGCGATCCTTCACCTCCTTTGGCCTGTGCTATGAGTGACTCGGTGCAGTTAAGCACCATGACATCACTACATCACGCCTGTCTGTGCCGAGCCGTTAATGGCTCATGGAACAGTGAATGCTGGAGCAAGGGGCCGTCAGCTTCTTGCTCCAGCATTGAGTTCAAAAGTATCTGCATCCTGAGGACGCAGATACAGTTGGAACTGGGACTTCGGTGAATGGCTTGCGATCCCACGGAGGTCTTCACACAAACCCCCAGGGGGTTACGACCCACGGTTTGTAATGCATTGTGCTGTTTGTGTTTGTGGTGAAGAGAGGAAAGGGGGAACCTGTAATTTAAAGGCCCCCCTCTCCTCTCTCCACCGCAAACACAGACAGCACAATACAAAACACATACATTATGGTCCCAGGCCCCCTCTGTGGCTCACCAGGTCTTGTTGTTTCCTGAGGAGTCGGATAATCGGATCCAACTTCCAGGCTCTCCCACATCGTCACGTGACATCACGGTCACTTGGTACACTGAGTGTACCATGTCACCATGACGTCTAAGGAGCCCTCATCCCTGCCCATCCACTACTAGGCAGCCTAGTGCCGGCGTCATGGCAAATAAATAAATAAAGAATTTATTACACGGTTAGCGTTGTGTGGCAAGTGTGGGCCCCCAAGGCTTAGGGACCCTGTCGCAACTGCGACCACTACGACCCCTATAGCTATGTCACTGGTGTAACCAAAGAAGTTTAAAGGGGTTGTCCAGGCAGGGGGCAGTTTTTCATACTGATAACCTATCCACAGGATAAGTCATCAGTATATGATCGGTGGGGGTCCCTCCGGGCACCGGAAGCTATGTAGTTGTCGGTGCCGAAACAGATGGCTCCAGTCGCTGTATAGCAGGTATACATGCCTGGGATCCGGCGTGTTCGTCAGTATGCCATTCTGGCTGGTACTGCTTGTTATCTGGCCGGTGGAGACTGTAAATTCTGTATCCGGCCAAGTATTAGCACCAATTAAGACTCCATAACGGGTACCTAATCCGCTTGATGCAGTTGAGACCATTCTTGGACACCATTTTACCGGCTGGACAGTTATCGACTTTGCCAAGTTTTCCATCTGGGCCTACCAATTTCACCCACCTCAGCTGAGGTGCCTCATAGGTGGATGAGTATATGGCTCCTTACAATTCTAAAAATATGTTAACTGAATTGCTTGACTCCTGAAATTTTAGGCCAATATTACAACATATGGCCTGCCTTGGAGTATATGGTCCACCCTGGAGCACATGGTTATTCCTGGGCTAAGAGAGGTCTAATATGGTGTACTGTTATTTGCCATTTGTTATTAAATTATTGTGCCTGATACGGTAACCTGCCATTTTGCCTCTGACTTGTTGGCTAGACTTATTTACTGGCCTTATGATTATCTGCCATTTTGTCGGCCTTGTATTTGCATTTATAGGTCTGATTATCTGTCTGTTACACTATTCAGCTATATTTACTTGAAGTGTCCCTCCACTCTGAGGTCTTTAACCAGCCTGAATGATCTGCTAACCAAGTTTATTGTATTGTGTGTCCATATGTACACTATTATACTTGTTTTCCGTACTTTGATACCTCATGTTATACAAACTGGCCCTATTTGCACTATTTACCTTTTTGGCTATATTACTTTCACTTCACACGGCCGTGTATGTGATGTGTTTATTGCGATGCAGGATCTCCCTTGATGCCTTTTTTGATAATTTCATTTTTATATATATTTGTGTGAATACATTTTGATACTTTTATAACCCTTGATTCAAGTGCCCTTTGCTTCCCAGATGTTCCTGTCCGTTTTCTATTTTTTGTTTATTTATTCCTGGTGGCACCGTACTATTTGTACTGTACTCTAGTTGTTCCAATGAGATCCTTTAGTTCTCCTTTTTTTCTTCTATATAGCGGTTTACAGCAGCTTTGCTCCTATTCACTTGAATAGGAGCAGAGCTGCAGTACTGCAGCACGGCCGCTATATGGTGACCGTAGCTTTCTGCTTCCGGCACCGACCACTGCATAACTTCCGGCGCCAAAAATCTCCACCCATTGGTTTTAATGGGAGGCAGAGGCGTTTTCTTTCCCGGGAGCTTTTTGACAGCTCACCGAAAAAAAAAGCGGCATGCCCTATCTTGGAGCATTTTTCACCTCTGAACTTCCATAGGAATTGATGGAAGGCCATTAAAAAAAAACGCGACACTCGTTTAAAGTATATTTTGGTGCGGTTTTTGCATTTGATTCATTAAACAAGACCAAAAAAACTGCATCAAAAACTATGGCATTTCAAAATCTGCCTCAAAAATCATGAAGGAATGTTGAGGCGGTCTGATTTTATAAATTTATCAGGTCTCTTAAAGAGGCTCTGTCACCAGATATAAAAATGGTCATAACTTGGCCAAAAATGCTCGTTTTAAAAAAAAACAAAACGTTACTCTTATCTCCATTGCAGCGCCGATCTGCTGCAATAGGAGATAGGGGTTGCAAAATCTGGTGACAGAGCCTCTTTAAGATAAGTCAGGACACATCTGCGAACATCCAACATGTGTAAAACCCCTTTTTTTCTCTGAGGATGAATTGACACAGAAGCAAGAAAGGTAGATTTGCTGCTAGCAGTGGAACTTTAACACAACTTTGGGATGGAAAAAAGATGATTTGAGAATAATCCTATCCTCTAATACAGTAAGGTATGGAACTTTGCAGGAAAAAGTTTGATGCCCTCCACTGTTTTTGTCGTTGTCATGGCCAATAATAAATCAGGACTTCAAAAGGAATCTCTGCAACTGGTTCAAACAGGGAACTTGAGAAAGCTGAGAGCACCAGGTTCAAATCCCCAGCCCCGACTGCTGGCATCAGTTATCACCAGCAGATTCTTCTGTCACCAACAAACACTCTGCTGTAGATTCCTTTTAATTAAACACCGGGTTACGGAATTCTTAGTTGAACCTTTATTTTCTTATTCAAGGATGTTTGCTTTTTTGTGCCAGGATGACAGGAGGAAGGATTGGAGAAGTCTTGAATGGGCCCATATTACCCTAGAACTGTCATGATGTCTCTGATGGAGATTGATGTTGCATAACAATAGGAAGATATCCTCTGAACTTGAGTGTCATATTTTTCGGATGGGAGAAAAAAGGTTATAATTTGAGAATCCAGCAGAACTCTTCTTGTTACTTTCTGTTGACAGGAAATTAAGTTTTTTTTTTTTCCTGTTGACCATCCATCCCAAGAAGCAGAAGATCTCAAAAATCGACTGTAGATAGAGGAGTAATTGCTCTGTGGAGCTGAAATAAGGAAACCGTCGATATAATGTATTATCTGAAATCCCTTTAGATGGAAGTAAGCTGAGACTTCTGCCATGATTTGGTAAAAATTCTTGTACCGGTGCTTGGCCGGAGGGAGGAGCCTGGAACTGAGAGTGACGCAGATAGTTTCTAAACATTATAGCAGTTCTCAAGAACTTCTGAGAGTCTTTGTGGATTGGTTTGTGGTATTAGGCATCCTAAAGATACAGGGTTACCATGTAAAAGTCCTGTTTCAAGTGATTCACACTGGAATTGATGATCTCTATCTTTCATTTTTTTTATATATATTACATACTATATTTATAATTGCTTTGAAGGTGCCGTTTTGGTTTTATTTTTTACCAGAGATAATAGAGAATAGAAGCCCTTGCCTTGCTGGGAAATGGGAACTGGGATTAATACTATCTTTAGAAGTAGAAGCAAAATATCTGATTTCAATGCCTCTTGATTTTTCGATGAAGGAGGGGGTTGTTTATCGTAAACCTTGTGGGAGGAAGAGATTGGAATTCTACCTTATATCAGGACCGAATGAAATACAGGATCCAAGTGGAAGATATAATGCATCTCCAGGCCATATGGAAAAATCTTACTCTGCCTACTGGCGTCATTGGTTTGATTGATGACTGGCATTGTCAGGTTTGAAAAACCTTTGCCTCTTGAAGCCTGGAACCCATCAGCCCCTTCTTTTCATCTGTTTTCCAGACAACCTCTTTTTTGGGGACGAAAGGAGCATCTCTTGTGATAAAAATGAGATTCGGAGTCACGCCCTACTTCCTATTTGAGGCTTTATGTAGAATGTCATCTAAGTCAGAACCAAATAATTTGTTGCCTTCTAAAGGGATAAAGCATAGTGGAATCTTTTGTAGCAACGGCGGTCGCGGGTCTCACTCACCCCAGCAGCCACCAGCTTGCTTGTTCCCTTCCCTGGCATCTCCCTGGCAGGGACGCTGGTGGGCTATGCTCTCTCCACCTCCCCTGGCCTATGCCCATAGGATTCGTGCATGCACGCTCGCTCGGGTCCTGAAAGGGCTTGCACCAAGAATATTGTCCCCAGCCTATCCCAGCACACACTGGACTATTTAAGAAACTCTGCCCACTTCCTTAGCAATGTTATTTCTAACCTAGAGTTAGTCTGCAAAGGTTCCGTATCCTGTTACCTGTATCCGTGTCCAGTCCTGTATCCTGAGTCCAGTGTCGTGATGAGTCCAGTGTCCGTGACCAGTCCGGTTCCATGTCCAGTTCTATATCCTAAGTCCAGTGTCCGTGACCAGTCCTGGTTCCAGTATTCCAGCACAAGCCAGCTTCCGATAATCCAGCACAAGCCATCTTCCGATAATCCAGCACAAACCAGCTTCCGATAATCCAGCACAAACCAGCTTCTGATAATCCAGCACAAGCCTGCTCCCAGCTATCCAGCACAAGCCTACCTACAGTAATCCGGCACCAGCCTGCCATCAAGGTACTATCTGCCAGTGACTGTCCTTTACTTGTCTGGCCAGCAGCTTCTCCATTACGTTGGAGTAGCCCAGTGGGTCCACATTCCAGTGGGCATTACATCTTCGATCCCACATCCCCATACCAAGAACATAGCCATACTGATCTCCTAGTCACATTAAAAAGGGCAGCAGATCTGACCTTCGGGGTTGTACCTTTCACCCCTACCCTCCCCTTTCCTCATACTTCCCCCTACTTTTTCATTCTTCCTTCTTCTCTCTTCTCTTGATTCTTTGATTTTCGTTTATGTTACAACCATGTTCTGTAATTGTAACCTGATGTTCTGCAATGTACATCGTACATTAACCTCATTGATGGACCTCAGGGGCCCCTTGATGTCCTTCTGCACTATTTAGCATGTATTATGCTTGCTGCCCATTTGGGCATTGTTATCTTGATCTATTTTACTTGTGCCTTACGACAAAGTCTGTTATACACGGTTTGAAAATTAGTCTTCATGTATTTCTGAGCCCACTGCAACCGTTTCTGCTTGTGAGCATTGTTTATGGGTGGCCGAATAATAGCTTTATTCACATTTGCAAACCTCTGGAGGATCCTACACCCTGAGGTTCGCGGGACTCCAGAGGTACCAGCGGCTTCAAATACCTGTTTGCTACTTTGTGATGGCATTTTAGCAGCTGCTCCCCTAATCCTATTAATTTGTCTGGCAGAAACCTTCCTCATTATGCCCTTATCTGAACGAACCCGTCTGTGCTCTGAATCAGCCACAAATCTTTTCACAGTACGATGATCAAGCTTAAGTTTTCTTGAAATATCCAATGTTTTCATACCTTGTCCAAGGTATTGCACTATTTCACGCTTTTCGGCAGCAGAGAGATCCTTTGTCTTTCCCATATTGCTTGAAACCTGTGGCCTGCTTAATAATGTGGAACGTCCTTCTTAAGTAGTTTTCCTTTGATTGGGCATACCTGGCAAACTAATTATCACAGGTGTCTGAGATTGATTACAATGATCCAAAGAGCCCTAAGACATAATACCATCCATGAGTTTAATTAAAAAACTAATAATTAAATGTTTATGACACTTAAATCCAATGTGCATAATAATTTGGAACACAGTGTAGTAATATCCGGAGTGGTCATCTGCTCAATGAGGCTGTCAGTGATATGTATATATAACAGTGGACATCCAGGGGCATTGTTGAAATCATTGCCTTATAGCCAATTGATCAGAGTCAAGAGGGTCGTCAGTCACGAGGACAGATTATCCTCACGACTCGATCAGATGTGCAAAAAATTCTCTGATCGAGGATTTCCAAATCATATTCTGAAGGTGAATAGACGGAAAGTTGAAGTATTGGACAGACAGGTTCTTTTAGGTGAAAAGTCAAGTGTAGAAAAGCAGGTTCATCTACCCTTTGTCTCCACTTTCTCCGCATTAAGCTCACAAATTGGAGAGATCCTGAGGAGGGACTGGAAGGTCTTGAGTAGAGCCTTTCCAGAGATTATTGAATTTCAGGAGAGACCTATGATGGCCTACAGACGAGGCAAAACGATTAAGAATAGTCTTGTGAGAGCTGATATTGGGTCTAACCGAAAGAGTCAAAGGTTTATAGCACCCCCTAAATTGGGCTGTTACCCCTGTTTGGGATGTAATATCTGCGATCACATGATTAAGGGTGATTCGTTTAACCATCCACAAACTGGTAGTGTCATCAAAATCAAAGGTTTCTTTACATGTCATTCATCCTTTATCATCTACTTATTGAGTTGCCCTTGTGGTTTGCATTATGTGGGTGAGACCACAACAGAAATACGTCTCAGGATGAGAAATCATAAATCTAACATCAAAACAAAGAGGCAAGATTTACCAGTATCAAGACACTTTTGTGAGAAAAATCATAGCTTGTCACAGTTGAGATTCAGAATCATTGATTCTGTACCTCAAATGAGACATGGGGGTGACAGGGGTTTGGCTCTTAAGAAAAAAGAGCTAGAGTGGATCTATAGGTTGGAAACGATGTCTCCTAAGGGGCTTAATATAGAATATTCTTATGGCCCCCATATTTAATATAGTAGGGGGTAGCTTGCCTGGAGAATCTGGGGGGCATGATGGTTTTTGTTCCCGATTGGTATAGTTTGTGTTCTATATATGGATAGGTTGAAGTCCTATTTTGATTTCTCTCTCATGTATACATTCTTTTAAAAAAAAAATTGTGATTGTGAATATTATATGGTAATGTGTCTCTTTTTTTACACTTTTTAGAATCAGATGGATTTGTCAAACATCATGAAGGATTTTGATAAGCAGCAGAGGCCGATTTATTGGGACCATTTAAGTCCCATTTGGAAATGTCTATTTTCATATTTTCATATCCAGTATTGATTACAGCATTGTAGTGTATCTAATGTTCACATATCCATATATAATTTTACTTAGGTGTACGGTTCTATTATATTTTGTATTTGCTACCCTTTCATTGATCAGTACCCCATAAATAATAAATATAAATTTATATATGTTTCTGGCATATGTCTTTGTCAGCATGTCCGTCTGAGATGATCAATTTTTTTCTAATATGGCTTACTCTATTTAATCCCATTAGTGACTACAGTCACATTATCTTTTAATGGGGTGTCAATAGTATATAGACTCTTTTGTCTACAAACCTATGCCTATCTCTACAAATAAATTCTAAATGTTCCAATCGGGGTAGTTTAGTTTAGATGTAATCTCTAGGATTGCATATGGGGTTAAATTTCGCATAGTACATATACTTTATACCTTTTATCGCTACTTGCGAGTGCGCAATGGGACTGGAACGCAAGTTCCGTCTCCGCGCATGCGCAGTAGCGATTGCGCTGCACGAGGCGTTCCATCGGATTCAACATCCGGTTTTGACACCATTTTGGAGCATGCGCAGTGGAGACGCGCGAACACTACACGCTGGCTACATGGAGAGATTGTAAACTGTAAGTTTATGGATCTAAATTAATTTATAATTGGCCCCTGCTGGTTTCTTAATTAATCCTATTATGCAGGGGCGTAGCTAGGGGGGGGCAAGCGGGGCACGTGACCCGGGCGCAGGTCAGAGGGGGGCACCAGCGCCACCTCCTCCTGCACTATAATTGTACCTGTGTCGCAAGGACACAGGTACAATTAGAAGCAATGAATGACCGGGCACGTTCCGTGCCCGGCCATTCAGCGCCTCTCCACGAATGAAGCGACTGGTACCTTTTGTACCAGTGACGCTTCCATCGATGAAAGGCGCTGACTGACTGACAGGGAAAGTCATCCTGCCCAGCCAATCAGCGCCTTTCATAGACGCTGTGTTCAACCCCCTGGAGACCTGCGCAGAATAGAGCAGGTCTCCATGGCTGCCGGACGGCGTGGGAGCGGGAATAAGGTGAGTTTGAATATTTTTTATTTTTTTTTAAATGTAATAGAAGTGTGGCTGTATCTGCGGGGGGGAGGGGGGACTTTGTCTACGGGGGTGTCTATCTACAGTGGAACTATATCTACAGGGCTGGGCTATATACAGGGGGGCTATATCTACAGAGGGGGGGCTATATCTACAGATGGGGGCTATATACAGGGGTGGGCTATATACAGGGGGAATATATCTACAGGGGGGCTATATTTACAGGGCTGGGCTATATACTGGGCGACTATATCTACAGAGGGGCTATATACTGGAGTTGGCTGTCTATAGAGCACCATATACAGGGGTGGGCTATAGCTACAGGGGGGGCTATATAGTATATAGCCCACCCCTGTAGATATAGCCCACCCCTGTATATGGTGCTCCATAGATAGCCCACCCCAGTATATAGCCCCCCCTGTAGATATAGCCCCCCTGTAGATATAGTCGCCCTGTATATAGCCCAGCCCTGTAGATATAGCCCCCCTGTAGCTATATTCCCCCTGTATATAGCCCGCCTCTGTAGATATAGCCCCCCTGTGTATAGCCCACCCCTGTAGATATAGCCCCCCCTGTGTATAGCCCACCCCTGTAGATATAGCAGCCTTGTGTATAGCCCAGCCCTGTAGATATGGTCCCCATATAGATATGGTCCCCCTGTAGATATGGTCCCCCTGTAGATATAGCCCCCCTGTAGATATAGCCCACCCCTGTATATAGTCCCCCTGTAGATATAGCCCACCCCTATATATAGTATCCCACAAATAGTTCCCCCTATAGTGCTCCACAGAAAGCCCACCCCTGTATATAGCCCCCTTGTACATATAGTCCACCCCTGTATATAGTGATCCACAGAGAGCCCACCCTTGTATATAGTATATACAGGGGTGGGCTATCTGTGGAGCACTATATACAGGGGTGGACTATCTAGTGGAGCACTATATACAGGGGGGGACTATATGTGGAGCACTATATACAGGGGTGGACTATATCTACAGGGGGGCTACATACATGGTTGGGCTATCTGTAGAGCTCTATATACAGGGGTGGGCTATATCTACAGGGGGCTATATACAGGGGTGGGCTATCTGTAGAGCACTATAGGGGGAGTTATTTGTGGGACACTATATACAGGGGTGGTCTATATGGGGGCACTATCTACAGGGGCTCTATGGCAGGCACTATCTACAGGGGGCACAGTGTGTGTAGGACACGGTGTATGGTCCTATTATAATTAGAGGTGCAGTGTATGGCGCTATTAGATTTAGGGGCGTAGTGTATAATGATAACTTTATATTTATTTATAGGTGCAGAAATGTTGGAAAAGTGAGAAGCTGAAGACATCTGAGCGGCAAACTGCAGAAATCGGCTGTGACCGGGAGAATTCATCATAGAGGTCTGGACCGGATGGAGAGAAAGAACTAGAATCTGAGACGTCACCGGTGAGTCACTTAATGTAAATGTTTATTCTGCCTCTAATCAGTCATGTAGTCACTGTATGATCTGCAGCGAGATGATTATGATAGGATTTATTTTTTGTGAAACGGCATCTCCCAGCATATCCTTACCATTGTTCGGGCCATGCTGGGAGCTGTAGTTTTACGCCGTACACACCTATACGGCAGGGGTTGCACTAAATTGAGCTGTATTTGTGCTGGTGCTGTATATATGTATTGAGCTTGGTTCTGGTGTTGTGTATAGAACCATATTGCTTGTGAAATGTACAAATATTTTTATGCTCGTGTTACATAAAAAGAAATGATACTTCGATTGGTAGAGAAAACAAACATGGAGAGGGGGAAGGAGATGTCGGGAAAGAGGTTGGGGGGGGGCGCCAAACTGAATCTTTGCCCCGTGTGCTGGAGAACCCAGCTACGCCTCTGTATTATGTACTGATTATTCATTATTCACGATGCATGTTCACTATGGTCTTAATATTTTGATATCTATGTATGTCTGTTTGAAGATACATTACTGCACTCTATTTATAATGTCTGGAATACACCATTATAATCACATTTTGATACATTGAATGAGAATTGTACAGTCAATTTTTATATTGTTAATTGATGTACGTACTCCCTATATATACTTGGCACCATTGTTAGTTTGTTATGGCTTGAGAAAGGTTCCTGTTGAACCGAAACGTTGCTGTTTTTTTTAGGTGAATAAATCCACTTTGCTTTCATCTGACTTGAAGTCCTGGTGCCGTCACTGTGTTCTATGCTTTCTTCTATTTTTAAAAAAAGGGGGAATTGATTCATCCCCTGGTGACTAGCACATGGCTTGATTTTTTGCTATTGTGGAATGCTGTGTTCATCTATTTGCTGGACTGTAGATAGATAGATAGATAGATAGATAGATAGATAGATAGATAGATAGATAGATAGATAGATAGATAGATAGATAGATAGATAGATAGATAGATAGATAGATAGATAGATAGATAGATAGATAGATAGATAGATAGATAGATATCCAAAAAAGTAGGCAGCACACCATAGAATTTAGTGAAAAAGAGGGTACTTTATTAACCCCAAGTGCGACGTTTCAGCTCTATCCACTAGAGCCTTTCTCAAGTGCTCTAGTGGATAGAGCTGAAACGTCGCACTTGGGGTTAATAAAGTACCCTCTTTTTCACTAAATTCTATGGTGTGCTGCCTACTTTTTTGGATCTCTGTTGATATTGAGAGCTTGGTCTGCTCCCTGGGGCCTGCACCCACATCCTTTTACAACCGGTGCTGCTGGATCTTTTTCGTTTTTCTAGATAGATAGATAGATAGATAGATAGATAGATAGATAGATAGATAGATAGATAGATAGATAGATAGATAGATAGATAGATAGATAGATAGATAGATAGATAGATAGATAGATAGATAGATAGATAGATAGATAGATAGATAGATAGATATACTGTATATATACAGTGAAGGAAATAAGTATTTGATCCCTTGCTGATTTTGTAAGTTTGCCCACTGTCAAAGACATGAACAGTCTAGAATTTTTAGGCTAGGTTAATTTTACCAGTGAGAGATAGATTATATAAAAAAAAATAAAAAATCACATTGTCAAAATTATATATATTTATTTGCATTGTGCACAGAGAAATAAGTATTTGATCCCTTTGGCAAACAAGACTTAATACTTGGTGGCAAAACCCTTGTTGATGATGAGGTTTGCACACATGTTAGATGGAATTTTGGCCCACTCCTCTTTGCAGATCATCTGTAAATCATTAAGATTTCGAGGCTGTCGCTTGGCAACTCGGATCTTCAGCTCCCTCCATACGTTTTCGATGGGTTTAAGGACTGGAGACTGGCTAGGCCACTCCATGACCTTAATGTGCTTCTTTTTGAGCCACTCCTTTGTTGCCTTGGCTGTATGTTTTGGGTAATTGTCGTGCTGGAAGACCCAGCCACGAGCCATTTTTAATGTCCTGGTGGAGGGGAGGAGCTTGTCACTCAGGATTTGACGGTACATGGCTCCATCCATTCTCCCATTGATGCGGTGAAGTAGTCCTGTGCCCTTAGCAGAGAAACACCCCCAAAACATAATGTTTCCACCTCCATGCTTGACAGTGGGGACGGTGTTCTTTGGGTCATAGGCATCATTTCTCTTCCTCCAAAAACGGCGAGTTGAGTTAATGCCAAAGAGCTCAATTTTAGTCTCATCTGACCACAGCACCTTCTCCCAATCACTCTCAGAATCATCCAGATGTTCATTTGCAAACTTCAGACGGGCCTGTACATGTGCCTTCTTGAGCAGGGGGACCTTGCGGGCACTGTAGGATTTTAATCCATTACGGCGTAATGTGTTACCAATGGTTTTATTGGTGATTGTGGTCCCAGCTGCCTTGAGATCATTAACAAGTTCCCCTGTGTAGTTTTCGGCTGAGCTCTCACCTTCCTCAGGATCAAGGACACCCCACGAGGTGAGATTTTGCATGGAGCCCCAGATCGATGTCGATTGACAGTCATTTTTTATGTCTTCCATTTTCTTACTATTGCACCAACAGTTGTCTCCTTCTCACCCAGCGTCTTACTTATAGTTTTGTAGCCCATTCCAGCCTTGTGCAGGTCTATGATCTTGTCCCTGACATCCTTAGAAAGCTCTTTGGTCTTGCCCATGTTGTAGAGGTTAGAGTCAGACTGATTAATTGAGTCTGTGGACAGGAGTCTTTTATACAGGTGACCATTTAAGACAGCTGTCTTTAATGCAGGCACCAAGTTGATTTGGAGAGTGTAACTGGTCTGGAGGAGGCTGAACTCTTAATGGTTGGTAGGGGATCAAATACTTATTTCTCTGTGCACAATGCAAATAAATATATATAATTTGTTTTTTTATATAATCTATCTCTCACTGGTAAAATTAACCTAGCCTAAAAATTCTAGACTGTTCATGACTTTGACAGTGGGCAAACTTACAAAATCAGCAAGGGATCAAATACTTATTTTCTCCACTGTATATATGTATATATATATATATATATATATATATATCGATACAAATATATATATATATATATATATATATATATATATATATATAAAGTGATTTCTCAATTATATTCACATCATAATTCTTGTTATGAACGCGAACAGCCGTGACCGCAACTTCCCTGCTGTCTGCCGGCGTCTCCCTCCTTGGAGACACCAGCTGGCGCGGCCTCCTCGTCCTTGACTTCCTGATAGAGTGCACGCGTATGCTTGTCCTCGGTTTTAAAGAGCCAGCACACACACTTCCTAAGAGTTCCCTACACTATTCCCAGTGCACTCTGGACTATAAAAAGGGCTCTGCCCTCTCACCCCTTGTCTTAGCGTTGTTAGTATTCCCATGTTAGTCTTGCAAATGGTCCCTTAGTGTTATCCTGTTCAAGTTGTTTCCCATGCCCTGCTACCTGTATCCTGTGCTATGTCCTTGTTCTTGTTCATGAGCCTGTTAGTGTTGGAGTTGTGCCCTACTGCACCTGCTGTCATCTGCCATGTCCTGTATCATCTGCCACGTCCAGTGTTATCCACCACACCTGGTGCAACCTGCTGCACCTGTTGTCATCCGCCACGTTTGGTGTAACCTGCTGTACCTACCTACATCCGTGCCAAAGCCTCGGCCACTGTCTGGACTATTGTACCCTTGTGCTACGAACATGTATAGACTGTGACTTGGCCAGCTGCCTCTCCGCTACGGCGGAGCGGCATAGTGGGTCCACATTTCCTGTGACCGTGACGATTCTCCTGTATTAGAGCGTGTATATGTTTGCATGCTGTTCAACAAATTCGTCATTTCTACTGTAAGAGTTCTTGAGTTCAGCAAAATCCATGGATATCTCAATTATTGTACATCATGCAACAAAATAAAGCTCAAGTCACACCACGTTAGGTCTTTACGTTCGGCAGGAACATTTGAAACAGTCCTACCAAACGTATAGACAGATGCATGCAACTGTTTGCTTTTACAGATGCTAACCATAGATTGCCATTTAAAAAATAAATAAAGCATACTATGTAGTATATATATATTTTTTAATATGGTTATATTGAAAAGTACACTCAAACACTTTTCACTACAGTTTGGGGCTGTGGGATCCCGAAATATCTTGGCAAAATATATGCCAAAAGAACACCCTTTTGGCACAGGTTTGCTCACTAAAATCTACGAGGGATGTAGCATAAATTTAGTCCAGTTTGCCCTACACAGAAATAGTATGTAATAATTCCGAACAATCATACATGTCTACTATTTGGCTTCTTTTTTCATGCTACTTACCCAGCATACTTAATGTATTCACACTCTTACTTCCCTCTTCATCATCACTTTCTTCATCTGCTCCATCTACCATATTGTGTGAGTTTTGAGTAACTGTTAACTGTTTATCCTTTGTTTCTGAAGATGTGTCAAGAAGATGGTTTTCTTTATTTACCAAAGCGATGTCTTCATTCTTTTCATGCCGGACTATAGAACTTTTAACATCTTCACACTCACTAACTGCTGCCAGTTCCTCTGACATTTGGGACAGCTCCTGTTTGTTACTGGTTTGACATACGTCACTTGTTGGATTACATGTAAACTGGGCCTCAATGCTTTTGGCTTTATTTTCTAATAACGTATTTGAAATTTTCTCAGCTCTACTTGTATCTGTAATATCAGAAATGTTAGTTGAAGATGTGTATGAACAAATGAAACCTGTGTTATCCATGTTTAAACCATCTTCATGTGATTCCCTTTCATATGGCACAGATCCTTCACTTGATAATTCCACCAAATTTCCTTGAAGTATATTGTTATTATCCATGAGACCTACAGTTTGCCTAGAGGTAACAGCTATCCTCAGCTCTTCCAATTCATCAGCTGCAGCCTTTACATGATCTTCAAGCATACTTATAACTGCCTTCTGGTGTTCTACTGTATGCTGAAGAAGTTGTATCTCCTTCTCTACTTCAGAAGATAATCCTAATAAAGATTCCATAACCCATTCACCTACATCTATAGTTTCAGGTGAGACTTGGACTGCAACGTCTTTGTTCTTTTGCTTTGATCTGTAATAAAACACACTATCGGCCATGCTAAGATCTTCCCCAACTGCAACTGACTTGCGTGTTTTTTCTTTTACTGCTGGGTGGTGCCTTATTGTTTTTTCACCTGCCATTTTCTTATTTCCAAAATTCCTATCTGGATCACTTAGCTTCTCTGTGAGTCTTTTTAGCTCTGCTATTTTACTTGTTTTATGTCCAATAACTTCTAAATGACTCTTCTGCTCAGACTGCGCTTCCACTTCTCTGTTCTTGTCCATTTCATTTAAAGTAGAGTCGTTGAGACTTGTTTGTCCATTATTAACCATGCTGTTTTTGTGTTTCTCCAAATCATAAGTGAGCTCCTTATTCTCTCTTTCCAGGGTTGAAATCTTCATCTGTAATGCAGGAATAATCTTTACTTGTTCTTCAAGATCTTTCAGTCGCCTTAATGAAGTAGCCATCTGCTCACGAATATATTGAAGATGAGCTGGAGAAATATTTGCAACTGGAGTGCTTCTGCCAGAATTTATAGGACTTATTTTCACAGATCCTGTGAAACTTTGACTTGACAGAGAATGATTTTCTCTACTTTTGCTCTGATGCACAGTTAATGATGTTTGGGTAAGGTTTGGTGAACTTCTACTAGCATTGCTAAGTTTAAAAAGGTTGGAAGACTGGTGACATCCGTCTTGAATGTCTCCAGAGTATAGATTTAGTTGCTCTTGCTGAAGCCTTCTGCTAGTCTCTTCCAGTGTTTTCTCAACACGAGAACTCTTTACAATAGTCTTTGCTGGTGGAGGTGGAAGCAGTTTAAGAATTCGTGTTGGAGATATTGGGTTGGACTTTCTCAAGGTCAAAGCTTCTTTAGTGTGTGAGGAACTGGTTTCTGTTCTACCACCTGTGAAAAATACAGAATCGGATGTTCCATCTTCACTAAAGTCCAAGGATTCAGTTGAAACCCAAGTTTGGCTTGAAAGACTTCTTAAAGATGATGTGGAACGGCGTGGCACCCTTGGTTTCCGATTGACTTGCAGTTTTTTCAAGGTTTGACCACTCTGAATATCATTAACATACTTTAAGAAATCCAAATCCAACTGGAAACCATATGGAGTTTCAACAGAATATGATGCTTTTTCATTTTCATTCTGGTCCCAGTACAGAAAGGGACCTCCTAGATCTGTAAAAATTTAAAAAATAAAATACAGCAACTTACGAAAGTATTTTAGAATGAAAAATATTAATTAGACTAAACCTTAAGTTACAGATGTTTCCACCCTTCCATCAATCCAGATTTTGTTTGAGAAATTCCTGCTACTGAAAATCAGTTCTGTTTATCTGAATGAAACTTGCAGAAATCCAATCACCTGTTGCAGAAATGTAAGAATAAATCGACAACTGGGCGTTACCATTTCCCTTGTCAATAGGGACACTGTCATACCCTATTAACAAAAGGACTGTTTACGCCCAAGTGTCAATTAATTCATACATTTCCAGGAGAAATGACACAGAAACGGCGCAAAGTGCTAAAATAAAGATGCTCCAGAATCATTTGTCAGTAGACCGAGCAGGTTCTATTCAAATCCTAGATGGAAATATATATTTTCTGTGTCCTGCTGTAAAAATGTTGGCCTTAGAAAACCTATATTAGGGCACATTCAGACATGGCAGAATTTTTCCGCTGCAAATGTTGGTGCAGATTTGGGGTAATTACGCAACGAATCTGCACCAACATTTGCATATTTGACAGGTAATTCAGATGTTGCAAATATCACAGCGGACTTGCCACAGATTTCAGTTTTTGCATTGCAAAGGCTGAAATCCACAGTGAAATTCCGCTTCTTCTTTGCAATGGAAAGTGCATGCTGCGGAGGGAAATATCTGCACCGCAGCCTAATTTCCGCAAAGTAATTTTCTGCAACGTCTGAACTAACTTTCCTAAAAATTTATAGAAACAAATGAAAAAAACGTCCGCTGCAAAATTCCACTGCGGACTGTCCGCAGCGGAATTCCCCAACAATTCCACCACGTCTGAACGTGCCCTAATAATCCAGGCATATAATATGAGCAGCCACAAAAATGGGGAACATTATCTTTAGAAAATAGATTGCGGCTTTGTTAAAAACTGGGGACTGGGCTCACTAATACACCAAGTAACTTAATAGAGTGTGCCAATTTAATTGTGTTTTAGACATTTTTTACCCCTCAACAGGTTTGAAAGATGTAGCAAATTTGGGCACAAAATTTTGCACAATTTAATTTTTTATTTTTGTAACCTGTGCAATTTCCACCAAAATCAGATGTAAACGGAATAATAAATGTGAGCCATTTCTATCTAGTAACTTTGAAGAACCAGTAAGTGAATTACCTGGAAGATCATTTCTTAGGTTAACAGACTCTGTCATTCTGAAGCCTGAGAAACCACAAGCACGGTTTATACCTGATAAAAAGACAGTGAGATCAGAGCTCAAAACCATAGTAAACAATGATAGACATTTACAGTGAAAAAGTATTGTACAAAATATAATAAAACATCACATATATTGGTACATTTGACAATTCAATATTCCTGCATTAATTTGCTCTTCATGTGTAGTATCTATCACATTCCTTCCACTACTTAACATTGCTTTGATGGGGGAATTAGGGCACGTTCAGACGTGGCAGAATTTTTCCGCTGCAAATGTTGGAGCAGATTTGGGCCAATTACGCAACGAATCTGCATCAACATTTGCATATTTGACAGGTAATTCAGGCGTTGTAGAAATCACAGCGGACTTGCCACAGATTTCAGTTTTTGCATTGCAAAGGCTGAAATGCGCAGTGAAATTCTGCTTCTTCTCCGCAACAGACAGTGCATGCTATGGTCTGAAAATTTTGCACGCCAGCCTATGTTCCGCAGCAGAGTTTTCCGCAACGTCTGCATGAAGTTAACTAAAAAGGTGTTGAAACCAATGGACAAACTGTCTGCTGCGGATTTCCACTGCGGACTGTCCGCAGCGGAATTCAACAGCAATTCCGCCACATCTGAATGTGCCCATACGGTGCCTCACAGAGGCACAATACTGTGGCATAGAGAGCAGGGGCGTAACTAGGAAAGACTGGGCTCCACAGCAAACTCTTGACCGGCCCCCCCCCGGGTGCCACAAGCAGCCCCCCTTATAAATAGTGCCCCCTGTAGACAGTGCTATATAACCCCGCCTATAGACAGTGTCACACCCCATTTGGAGATAGTGCCCCCACCTCCCCCTTGTAGATAGTGCCATACAGCCCCCTGTAGATATTGACATAAAACCCCCACTGTATATAGCGCTATACAGCTCCCACTGTATATAGTGCCACACAGCCCCCCTTAGTAAAAGTGCAGCACAGCCCCCCTTAGTAGAAAGTGCCACACACAGACCCCTGTAGATTGCGCCACACTCAGCCCCCTGTAGAGAGCGCCACAGCCCTCCCCCTTGTAAATAGTGCCATACAGTTCCCCCATGTGTATAGTGCCACACAGCTCCCCCTGTGTATAGTGCCACACAGCTCCCCCTTGTGTATAGTGCCACACAGCTCCCGCTTGTGTATAGTGCCACACAGCTCCCGCTTGTGTATAGTACCACACAACTCCCCCTTGTGTATAGTGCCACACAGCCCCCCCTTTGTGTATAGTGCCACACAGCCCCCCCCCCCTTATGTATAGTGACACACAGACCCCCCTTGTATATAGTGCCACACAGCTCCCCCTTGTGTATAGTGCCACACAGCCCCCCCTTTGTGTATAGTGCCACAAGGCAATGGCGCATCCGAGAAAGTTGTATCAGCCAGGAAGATGTCACTCAAACATGGAAAGGTGGGTTTGGAGGCAGGACTATGTGACTCTTCAGAATAGCGGCACTGCCCCATGACCCTCTAATGAGTAATTAGCATATAGCGCGCGTCGTTTTAAAAGTGGATTCTAAGAATTTTGCTGCATCTGAAAAAAAACATACAAGGGAATGTTTGGAAATATTGTCAGGTCATGTATTACCGCATGGTGGTGGTTCAAGGGGTTAAAACTACCAGACAGATTCCCATTAAATATACAATGAATTGAGAACGATTCCATTTGCCCTGCAATTTTGTTATTATAAATATATCCTATATAAACTACAGATCCAGAACCAAGCTCTGACATATATACAGTACCACAACCAAGCTCAGTACATATATACAGCACCAGAACAAAGCTCAGTACATAACTACAGTACCACAATCAAGATCAGTACATAAATACAGCACTAGAACCAAGCTCTGACATATATACAGCACCAGAACAAAGCTCAGTACATAAATACAGTACCACAACCAAGATCAGTACATAAATACAGCACTAGAACCAAGCCCATACATATATACAGCACCAGAACAAACCTCAGTACATAAATACAGCACTAGAACCAACCTCAGTACATAAATACAGCACTAAAACCAACCTCAGTACATAAATACAGCACTAGAACCAAGCTCAGTACATATCTACAGCACAAGAATCCACCTCAGTACATAAATACAGCACCAGAACAAAGCTCAGTACATAAATACATCCCCAGAACAAAGCTCAGTACATATATACAACACCAGGACAAATACAGCTCAATTGAGTGCAACCCCTGCCGTATAGGTTTGTACGGCGTAAAACTACAGCTCCCAGCATGGCCCGAACAATTGTGAGGATATGCTGGGAGATGCAGTTTCACAAAAAAAAAAAAATATCATAATCATCTCGCTGCAGATCATACAGTGACTACAGTGCTGATTAAAGGCTTAATAAACATTTACATTAAGTGACTCACCGGTAACGTCTCAGATTCTAGTACTTTTCTTCTCCCTCCGGTCCAGACCTCTATGATGGATTTCTACCGGCCATGACCCATTTCTGCAGTTTTTAGATGTGCTCAGATGTCTTCAGCTTCTCACTTTTAAAACATTTCTGCACCTATAAACAAAGTTAAAATTCTCCCTTGTATATAGTGCCAAACAGCCCCCCTTAGTAGATAGTGCCACACAGCCCCCCTTAGTAGATAGTGCCACACACAGACCCCTCTAGATTGCGCCACACACAGCCCCCGGTAGATAGCGCCACAGCCCTCCCCCTTGTAAATAGTGCCATACAACCACCCTAGTAGATAGAGCCACACAGCCCCCCTTAGTAGTGCCACACAGCCCCCCCTTAGTAGTGCCACCCAGCCCCCCCCTTAGTAGTGCCACACAGCCCCTTGTATATAGTGCCACACAGCTCCCCCTTGTGTATAGTGCCACACAGCCCCCCCCCGTATATAGTGCCACATAGCCCCCCTAGTATATAGTGAAAGCCGGCTTTCCCCCTTGCATATAGGGCCACCCTGCTCCCCCTTGTATATAGTGCCACCCTGCTCCCCCCTTGTGCAGTATATGTGCCACCCTGCTCCCCCCTTGTATATAGTGCCAAAAATCATATCAAAATCAAACCACCCATCAACTCGCTGCAGATCACACAATGACTACATTACTGATTAGAGGCAGAATAAACATTTACATTAAGTGACTCACCGGTGATGTCTCACATGCTATTTCTTTTTTTATTTTCTTCTCCATCCGGACTAGACCTCTATGATGACTTCTCCCGGCCACGACCCATTTCTGCAGATTTCCACTCAGATGTCTTCAGCTTCTCACTTTTAAAACATTTCTGCACCTTTAAATGAAGATAAAATTCTCAACACCTCTAAATATAATAGCGCCCTACACTGCACCTCTAATTATAATAGTACCATACACTGGGTCCCACACACACCGTGCCCCCTATAGATAGTGCCCCCATAGCCCCCCTGTAGATAGTGACCACCATAGAGCCTTTGAATATAGTGCCCTACATAGAAGCCCCTGTAGATAGTGCCCCACATACAGCCCCCTGTACATAGTGCCCTACATAGAAGCCGCTGTAGTTAGTTCCCCACAAACAGCCCCCTGTAGATAGTGCCCACATATGGACTACAGAGCTGCAAGGCAATAGTGCTAACCACTGAGCCACCATGCTTCCCGACATATAGCTTCCCCTATAGATAGTGCTCCACATATAGTCCACCTCCATAGATTGTGCCTCACATATAGCTCCCCCTGTATATAGTGTCCCACATATGGCACATCCCTGTAGACAGTGCCCTACATATAGCTCCCTCTGTAGATAGTGCCCCACAGGTAACCCACCCCTATATATACTGTCCCACATATAGCCCACCCCTATAGATAGTGCCCTACAAATAGCTCCCCCTGTAGATAGTGCTCCACATATAGCCCACCCCTGTTTATAATGTACCTAATATAGTTCCCCCTGTATATAATGCTCTACATCCCCACATATAGACCCCCTGTAGATAATGCCGCTCACAGATTTATTATAAAAAAAGAAAACTGTACATACTCACATGATCCCGTTCCTTCGCCATCCGGTGGCAACGCAGTCCTGCTCTCTTCTGAGGAGTTCTGCTGGGGCTGAACAATGCAAGCGTTGCGATTATGTAATCGCGCCGCTAGCGTCATTGGCAGGGCAGAATGAATTGCCCCGTAAATCAGCGCCTTACCAACAACGAAAGCGCCGTCATTGCACCACTACCACTATTGATATAGGGATGTGTTAATAAACACTTTTTTTACTTTTGCCATACGGATGCTGTCCTCAAGATTTTTGCTGTCATTGCAACACTAGCGTAGTTGAAAGGCGCTGATTGGCGGGGCAAGTCATTTTGCCCCGCCAATCAGCGTCATTGTAATGCGCTGAATAGTCAGTGCTATGGCATGTATATGTACCCGCCTGCTATAGACACAGGTACAATTACTGCAAGAGGGGGTGGCTGTCGCTAGCACCAGGGCCCACTCCGATGCTAGCGATGCCACCGGACATGAGTGGGACCGTGGCCCCGGCCAATAAATGATAGAGGCCTTGGCGGCGCGGGCCCCGTAGTGGCGGCGCAACCGCTGTACCAGCCATAATGGCTGCTAGCAGCACCACCGGGCATGGGGGGTATGTCAGCGGGCATTACGGGCCGCCTCTTGCCGGGGGCACCATAAAAGCAGCTATGGCTGCTACAGTGGTAGTTACGCCACTGGGCGCATATATCATATTGATTAACTTTTATGATTTTTTTTTTAAGAGGAAATAAAAAAAAACACCTATTCCAGTATTTTTTGTGCGTTTAAAATTTATGCCATTCATTATGCGACGTAAATATTTTTTTTTTTACAAAATAAAACCAATTTTTTTTTAGTCCCTCTTCTGATCACTTATATAATGCTTTGGTATACTTAGTATACCAAAGTATTATTGCCTGTCAGTGTAAAACTGACAGGCAATCTATGTTCACACGTAGCGTAAATATTGCGGATCTTCCGCAACCTATTTCATTACGGAAAATCTGCAGCTAATTAGTGTAGCAGCAGAGTGGATGAGATTTAAAAAAAATCTCATCCACACGCTGAGCAAAAAACCTTTTGAAAAACTGTTCATGAATTGACCTGTGGTGTGGTTTTTTAATATGCAGCATGTCATTTTATGCTGAGGAATCGCTGGTTTTCCCCATTGAATTCAAAGGGGAGATAAAACTCACAAAAATCGCAAATGTTGCAATTTTTGCGGCAGAAAAATCACAATTTAGAAAAAATATATATATACTAGTATATGTATATATATATATATATATATATATATATATATATATATGTATATGTATATGTATATATATATATATATATATATATATATATATACTTACCTGTTCTCTATGCTTCTCCGTTCAGGCCTGCCTCCTGTGATGACGTTTTATCCCATGTGATTGATGCGATTGATGCAGCCAATCACAGGCTGCAGCGGTCACATGGGATGAAACGTCATCCCAGGAGGTCGGGCTGCAGGACAATAGAGGGACGCGTCGCCATGACTGCGTAAACCGGGGTAAGCATAAGCTTTTTTTAACCTGCTGTTTTCTGCAGCGGACATTCTGCCCGAAAAATTGCACCAAGATTTAGTGCGGTTTTTCATTAGAAATTCTCTGCGAGGTCCAGGGTGGATATGCTGTCTACTTTTACGCAACGTATGCGCCCTGTGTGAACATGGCCTATTACGCGGGAAAGGGTTAAAGTCAATGGGGTAAAACTGCAACAAAAATATGACAAAACTAGGAGTAGAATGCAAACAAAAGGTAATAGATTATATGGGCCTTAGGTTAGACAGCATTTTGCTGCGTTTTTGTGGACTTTTTTTGTTGCATTTTTTAGCATTTTTTAGTGGGGCCAGATGTAATAATAAAGTCTATAGTGAAATATAAAATGCACTACATACAATTGTGTTTAAGTTTGTGGCGTTTGTTAGATAATTTTGTGGTCAATTCTTTACCAAACGCAGCATGATGTGGGTATGGTGTTTTTTTCAGCTGTTTTTTTCCATAGACTTCTCTAAAGGATTTAAAAAATTGCAGGAAAAAAAGCATGTACAAATTGACACTAAATTAAAATAAATGCCACAAAAACGCCACTAAGAACACTATAAAAAAGGATTTTACAAAAAGCCAAATTATGGCTCTCAGAATATGGCGACACAAAACTATTTTTTTTAGCAAATCTTTTTTTTTCTAAAAGCTGTAAAACATAAAAAAACATAGAAATTTGGCATCGCCGTAATTGTAGCAACCTGTAGAACAAGATGAACATGTAGTTCTTACCGCCTGATGGACGCCGTAAAAGCAAATAATCTCTTGTAGTAATTCAGTATCATCTTTAAATAGAGTTCAGCAGATTACTCAGGATTTCTCAACAGATTCATATTTTAAACTTAATGAACATAAATGTAATCTGCTTGGTAATAATTTTATGGTAAAATTAGAGCAGGAGATTAGGTCAAAATTTAAGTACATCTGGATTCAAAATTATACCCCTTATCTGGGAATTCAGGTGGCGCACTTCCTTCCAGCGAAAATAAGTAATAATTCAATAGAATTGATTAAACGCATTGAGAAGGAAGTGTATAAACTAAATACAATCCCATGCTCCTGGATCGCAAAGATTAATTTAATAAAAATGAAAGTCCTGCTGGTAATTTTATTTTCAGGTCTATTCCACTTCTATTTCCTAAAACATTAATCAATAAGCTTCAAAATGTAATATTGGGCTTTGTCTGGGGAAATAAACCCCCAGGAATAGATAAGCTTACTTTGTTTAAAGCTGCTAGTGATGGAGGGATGGGTCCTCCAAATCCGACGTTTTTTTATTTTGTGTGTGCACATACCCTAACACTTAAGGATCTGTATAATCAGAACCGAATTAAATCTTATGAAGAGCTATCTGTTAATTACAGACTACTGCCCATTGTTTATTTTCAATATATTCCAGTAATTCGATTTCTTGCAGAGTGTGGTCTTATTGAAAGAATACATATTATGAAACAAATCCTTCCTAGAATTTATAATTACATAGCTTCTTTGTCCAATGTTACGAACATTAGACCGGAATAAAAAATGTAATTATATATGAAGTTGGGAGCTAGACCTGGGCAAAGCTTTTTCACTATATAACTGCCATCAAGCAATGAGCTGGGCATGTAAAAATATACAATGCATTAACCACATTGAGATAATTTGAAAAATACAACTACGATGGCACTTAACACCAGCTAAATTATCGACAAAATTATTGAGTAAAATTATCGAGAATATACAGATGTAGCCGTCTTTGGCCCCATGCACACGAACGTGCGTTTGCGGCCGCAATTCCCCCGAAAATCTACGTGAGTATTGCGGCCCCATTCATTCCTATGGGGCCATGCACACGACCATGGTTTCCAGGGTCCGTGCATGGCCCAGGAGGGCGAACCGCAGAAAGAACAGGCATGTCTTATTACGGCCGTGTTCTCTGGTCCAGGCTCATAGGAAATAATGGACGCGGCCAAGTGCACAGCCCGCGATTTGCGGATGGCTTGCGGGTGACACTCCGCCCCCGGCCAACACGAAAATCACAGCCGTGCAGATGGCTACGTTTGTGTGCATGAGGCCTTTATCTTGACTTTTAACGCATTAAATACACAGTGGCTAGATCTTTTATCTTGATTTTTTCAATAACATTTCAATGGCTTTTGTTGTGTGATATCACGCTGCAGCAAGTTATCAGAGTCAAGATAAAAGATGGCTACATCCGTGCTCCTCTAAGTCAGATCTTTGTTGGCGTGGATGTGGGGAAAGAGGGGATTTAATTCATATGTGGTGGAAATGCACAAAAATAGAAACATTTTGGCAGGATGTGTTTAGTGTGGTGACTATCATGTGCTCTAAGGAGATTTCCCTTACAACCGAATTTGCACTGTTCGACCTTTCTACTGAAATTACTCCAGGCTCTTTTAGATGGGTTACTAATAGAATTATGTCTGCAGCGGGATTAGAAATGGCCCATAAATGGAAATCAAAAAATTTGCCAGCGCTTCATACCGTTGTTAATAGTTAACCATTATCATTGTTATGAATTAACTCTAAATGTAAATCATGTTTTTCATGTAAAGTATCTACATAAGAAATGGGCAAGCTGGGTGGCCCCCCTTTCTTTCTTTAAATTATTTGGAATATAAGTATGAGTTATATTAAGTGATGTAAATATGGGTTATGGAAATTTTTATTTCATGTGTATTGTAATTGTTTTTTGAAGATGTATATTCAATAAAAAGCATATAAAAAACAAACAAATATAAATAATATATATATGGCATAATCGCTGTTTTTCAGCTTCCCAGTACAAAAATACAGAAGTATTGCAGTGTATTTTAAATGCGATCGGATAATCGCATAGTGAAGTCCCCTAGTGGGACTAGTAAAAAAATGTAAAAAAAAAGTTTAATAAAAAGTGGAAAAAAAAATGAAAAACCCACTTTTCCCCCTTACAAACTGCTTTATTATTAACAAACAAAATAAAGTAAAAAAGTTACACATATTTGGTATCGCCGCGACATAACGACCCCGACTATAAAGTTATTACATCATTTAACCCGCACGGTGAACGTCGTAAAAAATCAAATTAAAAAGTCACATCTACTCCAAAATGGTACCAATAAAAACTAAAAGTCGTCCCGCAAAAAAAAATCCCTCCTACAATTGCATAGGCGAAAAAATAAAAACGTTACGGCTCTTCAAATATGGAGACACAAAAACAAATAATTTTGAAAAAAAAGTGTTTTCACTGTGTAAAAGTAGTAAAACATACAAAAACGATACAAATTTGGTAAATTAAGGACGCAAAAAAGTGTGGCAAAATTGCTGTTTTTTTTCTATTCCCCCCAAAAAAATAGTTAATAAAAGTTAATCAATAAATTCTATGTACCCCAAAATGGTGCTATTAAATATTACAACTTGTCCCGCAAAAAACAAGACCTTATACAGCTATGTCGATGCAAAAATGAAAAGGCTATAGCTCTTTGAATGAGACGATGTAAAAATGTAAAAAATGGTTTGGTCATTAAGGTCTAAAATAGGCTGGTCATTAAGGGGTTAAGGGGTTAAAACTGCAATTGCATTGAAAAGCACATCAAATCATGGTATAAAAGCAGCGGTTTTCGGATGCATTTTTTTCGATGCAGTGAATACACCCTTGGGGTATGTTCCCAAGGGTCGGATACGCTGTGTAAAATTACGCAGCATATCTGGCCTAGAGCCAGCAGTGAATTCTGGTCGAAAAACCGCTCCAAATTTTGCCTGAGATTTTCAGCCGGAATTCTGTGCTGACAAACAAAGCCAATACTCATACCCTGGGCATTGTCATAGCGACACGTGCCTCTGTTCTCCATGCAGCCCGGACTCCTGGGATGACGCTGCTGCCCATGTAACTGCTGCAGCATGTGATTGGCTGCAGCAGTCACATGGGATGAAACGTCAGGCCAGGCTGCACGTAGAATAAAGGAACGCGTCGCTATGACAACACCTGACGGGTAAGTATTGGCTCTTTTACTAATTTCAATTTAAAAAAAAAAGATTTCATTTTATTTTCAGATTTGCGGTTTTTGCAGCGGAACATCTGCTGTTTGTTGCGGGGTTTACCGGCAACAAAAGAGCAATGTTTCCGCAACTTAAATTGAGATGCTGCGGATTTTCCAAAACTTCACCACAGGTTAATTCATGAGCATTTTCAGAGCTTGTCTTTTCTGCAGCGTGTGCATGAGATTTGTTCAAATCTCATACACTTTGCTGCTACTGTAAATACTACGGATTTTCCGCACTGAATTATGTTGTGGAAATGCGTAGGAATCCGTCCTTAAAATAGTATCCAAGAAACTGTCACTTCAACCTTCCAAGAAGATCACAATGCAGCAGCAGATTTGTTCATTTGTGTTTTATCAATACTGGTTCTAGTTTTACTGTGAAGGTGGACCATAAAAAGACAATCTGAATGGTGAACTGATCAAATTCATTTCAATGATAGTGGATGTTGATTATAATTAAAGGGTTCATGCACTGTAATAATAAGTCACCAAGAAACGGGGGCTACATTTTAATATACACCCTATTCCAATTCTGCCTCCCTGCATCAATTACGGGTACGGGTTTGGGGGAAGGGGATCACAAGAAAAATGCTGATTACTTATATTCATTGTTAAAAATGACAACTATAAGTAATAATTTATTAAACAAATAAAAAATGTGATTGTTTATTACTATTCTTACACATATAAATATACCCATATGCATAATTAATTTACATTCATTTTCCTCAATGGAAATATGGAATAACAAATAGCAACACAGCAAAATATGCAAACTACAACATCATAATGTATAAAATAATATATTAAGACAGGAATTATCACAAGGTCAGCAAATTAGACGTTTTCAATGCTGTCGATATTTTACAGTTCACTATTTTGTATTTACAGTTACCTGGATATTCAGACCACAGAAGCAGAAAATAGCAGATTCTAATACACAGTGAGGACCAAAGTTAATACTCTTAGGGAAGGGTGGGGGGTACATTTCTACATCTACATTTCTAACAAAATATGGCAATATAGTGAATCCACATCGCTGATTTCATAGTTCTGTATTAAGAAACCAAAGAAGCTCCTGACAGTCATTCACCTACCTTGTCACCACCTGTATCCTAAGGTAGCATTTAGATGCCGATTAGGGAGAATTATTCAAAGATTTAGAGATCAGAGATTTCCAGAGGTCTCTGAGAACATGGTCAAAAAGAACACGTAAGGTAGAAATGAAACTTGCGAAAAACATCTGTTGTCACGAGAAATGTGATTTCCTGAGGATAGGCTAGTTCTGGGAAGTAGCCTTTCCTTTGGAAAACTAGTCATTGTTGTACAGCTAGAATATCATCCCAGAATGTCCGGAATTTGCAGCCTGCTTCCTGACACCAAGCCTAGTGCAGCTGAAATCCTCAGCAATCTGTAGAATTATAGATAGATAGATAGATAGATAGATAGATAGATAGATAGATAGATAGATAGATAGATAGATAGATAGATAGATAGATAGATAGATAGATAGATAGATAGATCTATATGTATGTGCACAGTATTATATATATATATATATATATATATATATATATATATTAATTCTGTATTTTCGACAGCAAAAAAATAGTTCTGCACACTTCACTATTCTTATCGTCAACAAGAATATACAAAAAAAGTCCCAATGGATTCCATTACTGCTAGTGTAAACAGAGCCTTACTGTTCTGTTTTTGTTTTATCTTTGGTTAGTATACCCATATTAACAGAATTTAGAAATGATTTAGGAAAGGTGAGTAAAAAAAACTATCTATATAGACTATTTCATCTAATATATACGTAACCTGCTTTGAATATTTCATATTTGTCTTTTCTAAGGCTCCACTTTCATCTATTTTTGTCAACATTCCCCATATTATTTTGGCTCATTAGTTACTTCCGTTCTCCACCCTATTGAGTCATTTCCTTTACAGTTACAATAGCTGTCTATGACCTTAACATGTGTTCTATTCTTTAATATTATCCATTTCAATAACATTGTTACAAAGAAAGAAACATATAGTGCCCAATGTTGTGACAAGAAAATAAGCCTAGAACTCTCACTAGTAATAAATCACTGATGATAACAGAACATCCCTTTCTGTATATTATCCTGGTCCCTGGTATAAGAATAAGCAGTGTGTCCTATTAATAAGCATTATTTATATTATAAAGTTATTTATGTATCACTATAATATAAAATGACACCTTTATGCACCCATGCACCTTTATGACTGCCCATAAAAGTGCCACGTAGAAAATGGAGCTGTAAAACAGTCAGGGTATGTTCACACGCAGAGTCAAAAACGTCTCAACATACGGAGCTGTTTTCAAGAGAAAACAGCTCCTGATTTTCAGACGTTTTTTGTGCCACTCGCGATTTTCGCTGTTTTTTTACGGCCGTTTTTGGAGCTTTTTTCAATAGTCTTTGGCAAACGCCTCCAATAACGTCCCAAGAAGTGTTCTGCACTTCTTTTTTGCGGCCGTTTTTTTACGCGTAAAAAAAACGCTCCGTCGGAACGATTTTTCGGCCGTTTTTCGTGCGTTTACGGCCCAAAAAAACGTCCGAAAATAGGTCATGTGAACATACCCTTATGTGCCGGTGTCGTTGGGATTCATTTGCTTATTAGTTTGACACTATTTTTCGGCACTATAGAAGTCACCTCAAATTTTTGAGTATTTGTGTAATGGCAGAAAGGAGGTGAAGGGAAAGTGAGCCCTAATCTACCCACCGCCCTGTCCCTGCCTACTTGCAACGACCCGCCCTAGGCGACGAGGTACAACTGGGCGGCGGTCCCTACGCTGTCTAAGTGCACAGGAAAACAAACAGGGAACACGCAAGGGAAGGGGCAGTAGCCACGGAACGCCACGAGGAAACGGAGCGGCGAACGAACAGTCAGGACCAGGACGAAGTGAGTACACCCGAGCGGGCACGGAGACAGAAGCAAGCCAGGGGCAAAGCAAAGCAGGTCTAGCAGAACTGCAGCAAGGCAGAAGCACGGCAGAAGCAGGCTGGAGCAAGCAGCAGTGGGGCCAGGAATCCAAAAGAATTACAAGCACTGAGGGAGAGAGCAGGGCAGGTAATAAAGGACAGGGGGCGGAGCTAACTCCGACAGACCAGGCCGCGATAGGCTCTCCCACTCCTGAGCCTGCCACCCTGGTTGGTGGGAGATGGTGTCAGTCGAACAGGTCTGGCCTCAGGTGTGGATTGATTAATCCCAGGAGTATACCTAGATGAAGTACCTGGCAGATCCCTAACAGTACTCCCCCTTTTATGAGGGGCCACCGGACCCTTACTAAGGGGACCCGGTTTAGTGGGGAAGAGAAGGTGGAACCTCCTGATCAATACCCCAGCGTGAACATCACGGGCAGGTACCCAAGTCCTCTCCTCCGGCCCGTATCCTCTCCAATGGACCAGGTACTGGAGGGAGCCCTGGACCATCCTACTGTCCATAATCTTGGCCACCTCGAATTCCACCCCCTCAGGGGTGAGAACGGGAACAGGAGGTATCCTCGAGGGGGACCAGGACGGGGAGCAGCGTTTAAGGAGGGAGGCATGGAAGACGTCATGTATGCGAAAGGATGGGGGGAGCTCCAGACGGAAGGATACAGGGTTGAGGACTTCAATGATCTTATAAGGTCCAATAAATCGGGGAGCAAACTTCCTGGACGGGACCTTAAGGCGCAAGTTCCTGGACGACAACCAGACCAAATCCCCGACGACAAACCGGGGGTTAGCAGAACGTCTACTATCCGCCTGAATCTTTTGTGCGCTCTGGGACGCCTCTAGGTTCTTCTGAACCTGGGCCCAGACAGTGCACAGTTCCCGATGAACATCCTCTACCTCAGGATTATTGGAACAACCAGGGGAGACGGAGGAGAATCTTGGGTTAAACCCGAAATTACAGAAAAACGGGGAGACCCCTGACGAGTTACTGACCCGGTTATTCAGGGAAAATTCAGCAAGGGGAAGGAATGAGACCCAATCGAATTGACAGTCAGAGATGAAACACCTTAAATATTGTTCCAGGGATTGGTTGGTCCTTTCCGTTTGGCCATTAGTTTCGGGATGGAAGGCGGAGGAGAAGGACAGATCAATCTCCAACTTTTTACAAAAAGCTCTCCAAAATAAGGAAACAAATTGTACCCCTCTGTCAGAAACGATATTGACTGGGGCCCCATGGAGACGCAGGATGTGTTTCACAAACAAAGAAGCTAACGTCTTGGCGTTAGGTAGCTTCTTAAGGGGCACAAAGTGGCACATCTTGCTGAAGCGGTCGACTACCACCCACACCACCGACTTGCCCTGAGATGGAGGCAAATCGGTGATAAAATCCATGGAGATATGGGTCCAAGGTCTCTGGGGAATGGGCAAGGAACGTAGTAGGCCCGCAGGTCGGGACCTAGGGGTTTTGGACCTAGCGCAAACCTCACAAGCGGCGACGTAAGCCCTAACATCTTTAGGCAACCCAGGCCACCAATAGTTTCTGGTAATGAGGTGTTTGGTGCCCAAGATGCCAGGATGACCAGATAGAGCGGAGTCATGGTTTTCCCTGAGTACCCTCAGCCGGTATTGCAGGGGAACAAACAGTTTGTCCCCAGGGACGTTCCCGGGAGCTGCACCCTGATCAGCCGCGATATCAGAAGCTAAATCAGAATCCGTGGCAGAGACGATTATACCAGGGGGTAAAATACAAGCAGGATCCTTCTCGGAAGGAGGATTGGCCATGAAACTACGTGACAGAGCATCAGCCTTAATATTCTTGGACCCAGCCCTATAGGTAACCAAGAAATTAAATCTGGTAAAGAATAGTGCCCACCGAGCTTGTCTAGGATTAAGCCTCCGGGCCGATTCTAGGAAAACCAGATTCTTGTGATCCGTAAGGACCGTTACCTGGTGTCTGGCCCCCTCCAGGAAGTGCCGCCACTCCTCAAAAGCCCATTTAATGGCTAGAAGTTCGCGGTTGCCAATATCATAGTTACTCTCCGTGGGCGAAAACTTCCTAGAGAAGTAAGCACAGGGGCGGAGATGGGTGAGGGAGCTGGTACCCTGGGACAAGACGGCCCCCACTCCCACCTCGGAAGCGTCAACCTCCACAATAAATGGCTCCTCTTGGTTGGGCTGAATCAGCACGGGGGCCGAGATAAAGCACTTCTTGAGAGTCTCAAAGGCCTGGACGGCCTCAGGGGGCCAATGGAGGACATCAGCACCCTTGCGGGTAAGGTCCGTAAGGGGCTTAGCGACGACCGAGAAGTTGGCAATAAATCTCCTGTAATAGTTGGCGAACCCTAAAAAACACTGTAACGCCTTAAGGGAGGCAGGTTGGACCCATTCCGCCACAGCTTGAACCTTGGCAGGGTCCATGCGGAATTCATGAGGAGTGAGGATTTGCCCTAAAAATGGTATCTCCTGTACCCCAAAGACACATTTTTCAGTCTTAGCAAACAGATTATTCTCCCGAAGGACCTGGAGCACCTTCCTGACATGCTCCACGTGGGAGGACCAGTCCTTGGAAAACACCAGTATGTCATCAAGGTACACAACAAGAAAATTACCCAGGTACTCTCTCAGGATTTCATTAATAAAATTCTGGAAGACAGCAGGGGCATTACACAACCCAAAGGGCATGACCAGGTATTCGAAATGACCCTCGGGTGTGTTGAACGCAGTTTTCCACTCATCCCCCTCTTTGATGCGGATAAGGTTATATGCCCCCCGTAGATCGAACTTAGAAAACCATTGGGCTCCCTGAACCTGATTAAAAAGATCCGGAATCAAAGGAAGTGGGTACTGGTTCCTTACGGTGACCTTATTCAGGTTACGATAATCAATGCACGGCCTAAGACCACCATCCTTCTTCCCCACGAAGAAGAAGCCAGCACCTACAGGAGAAGTCGAGGGGCGAATGAAACCCTTGGCCAGGCATTCTTGGATATACACCCTCATAGCTTCACGTTCAGGACATGAAAGATTAAATATCCTACCCTTAGGAAGCTTGGCACCAGGCACCAAATCGATAGCGCAATCGTAATCTCTATGGGGGGGCAACACCTCGGAGGCCTCCTTAGAAAACACATCGGCGAAGTCCTGAACAAACTCAGGAAGCGTGTTTACCTCCTCCCGGGGAGAAATAGAGTTAACAGAAAGACATGACATAAGACATTCATTACCCCATTTGGTGAGATCCCCAGTATTCCAATCAAACGTGGGATTATGCAACTGCAACCAGGGAAGGCCTAAAACCAGATCAGACGATAATCCCTGCATCACCAGTACAGAGCACTGCTCCAAATGCATGGAGCCAACCAGGAGTTCAAAAACAGGAGTATGCTGAGTAAAATAACCATTAGCAAGGGGGGTTGAGTCGATTCCTACTACAGGGATAGGATAAGGTAAATCAATACAAGGCATCTTTAGAGACATAGCAAATTCCACAGACATGATATTAGCAGATGAGCCAGAATCCACGAAAGCACTGCCCGTGGCAGACCGGCCAGCAAACGAGACCTGAAAGGGAAGCAAAATTTTATTGCGTTTCACATTAACGGGAAATACCTGTGCGCCCAAGTGACCTCCCCGATGATCACTTAGGCGCGGAAGTTTTCCGGCTTTTTATTCTTGCGCCTGGGACAGGTGTTCAGAAGATGCTTGTCGTCCCCACAGTAGAAGCAGAGACCATTCATTCTGCGAAACTCCCTACGTTGTCGAGGGGACATGGAGGCCCCGAGTTGCATAGGTACCTCCGAGTCCTCCGTGGAGGAGCGAGGAGACGGGACCTCGGGGGGGATCGCAGAAAAGTCAGAGGGGAGCACACTGAAGCGTTCTAGCTGACGTTCCCTGAGACGTCGGTCAAGTCGTACTGCTAGGGCCATAACCTGGTCAAGGGAGTCAGACGAGGGGTAGCTAACCAGCAGATCCTTCAGGGCGTCAGATAATCCTAACCTAAACTGGCACCTTAGGGCCGGATCGTTCCACTGAGAAGCTACGCACCACTTCCTAAAATCAGCACAGTATTCCTCAACCGGTCTCCTACCCTGACGTAAGGTCACCAGCTGACTCTCGGCTAAAGCAGTCCTGTCAGTCTCGTCGTAAATGAGTCCGAGGGCAGAGAAAAACGATCAACAGAGGAAAGTTCAGGGGCGTCAGGAGCCAAGGAGAAGGCCCACTCTTGGGGCCCTTCCTGGAGTCGGGATATGATGATACCCACCCGCTGGTTCTCGGAACCTGAGGAGTGGGGCTTTAGGCGGAAATACAGTCTGCAACTCTCCCGGAAGGAGAGAAACATCTTACGGTCCCCTGAAAACCGGTCAGGTAACTTGAGGTCGGGTTCTAGAGGTGAGGTGAGGGGTACTACTAAAGCAGCGTCACCCTGATTGACCCTTTGGGCCAGGGCCTGGACCTGTAGGGAGAGGCCCTGCATCTGCTGGGTCAGGGTCTCAAGGGGGTCCATAATAGCGTCAGCGTAGGAGAAATGGTAGACTAGGTAAGGGCTTGTAATTATGTAATGGCAGAAAGGAGGTGAAGGGAAAGTGAGCCCTAATCTACCCACCGCCCTGTCCCTGCCTACTTGCAACGACCCGCCCTAGGCGACGAGGTACAACTGGGCGGCGGTCCCTACGCTGTCTAAGTGCACAGGAAAACAAACAGGGAACACGCAAGGGAAGGGGCAGTAGCCACGGAACGCCACGAGGAAACGGAGCGGCGAACGAACAGTCAGGACCAGGACGAAGTGAGTACACCCGAGCGGGCACGGAGACAGAAGCAAGCCAGGGGCAAAGCAAAGCAGGTCTAGCAGAACTGCAGCAAGGCAGAAGCACGGCAGAAGCAGGCTGGAGCAAGCAGCAGTGGGGCCAGGAATCCAAAAGAATTACAAGCACTGAGGGAGAGAGCAGGGCAGGTAATAAAGGACAGGGGGCGGAGCTAACTCCGACAGACCAGGCCGCGATAGGCTCTCCCACTCCTGAGCCTGCCACCCTGGTTGGTGGGAGATGGTGTCAGTCGAACAGGTCTGGCCTCAGGTGTGGATTGATTAATCCCAGGAGTATACCTAGATGAAGTACCAGGCAGATCCCTAACAATTTGCTGCATAGACCCATCATTTTGTGAAAATTCTACACATCCCAATGTGCAGACAACACAGTATGTGTTGAAATGTGCTTATTTATAAGGTACATACAATAAATGCTCTGTTAACCCCATAACGACCAGGGATATTTTGACCTGCCACATTCCAAAAGCCATAAAAAAAAAAATTCGTCAATGTAGCTGTATGCGGGTACTATTTTAGGGTACATATAACTTAGTGATGAACTTTTATTTATTCTTTCTGGGGGAATGGAAAAAAAAAACAATTCCGCCATAGTCTTTTGCATTTTACATTTTGTATCATGACAGTGCGGCATAAATAACATGTTAGGCTAAGTTCACATCTCATTTTTACTCTACGTCTGATGTGCACGTTTTGACGTGAGAAAACCGTGTAAAAACGTGTACCACAGCGTGCACATTGATTTCTATGGTCAGGACGGATGCTATAACGCTGTAGTTTGTGCATACGTTTTGTTTGCTTACTTTGTATCTTTTTTTTTTCCATGTCCTGTAAAGCGTAGTCTACTATGCTTTTCAGTACTTTTCAAAAACGTATAAGTTTTTATTTGATTTGAAGTCAATGGCGACGAATGGACGACGTATGCAATATTAAACCCTACGTTTGCATACGTAAACCGCATAGGTTTTTTAACCTTATATGGGAAATGTTGACTTTACAAAGTTTGATGTAGCTAAAGAACAAAAAAAGTATACGTTTTTATAAGTAAGAATGGACAGAAACGTATAAAACTTATAAGACGTATATGTAAGCATATGTTACAAATGCATACATTTTTGTAACTTTAAAAACTTATATGTCGTCGTATACCACAAACGTGTGCACAAATTGAGATGTGAACTGAGACCTACCTTTATTCCATTGGTCGTGCAATTTCAAATAATCCAAACATGTACAGGTTTTTTTTATTTATGTTTTGCTACTTTTACATAGTAAAAACACATTTAAAAGATATTTGTTTTTGTGTCGCCACATTCCAAGTGCAACTTTTTTTAAAAAAAGAACAGATACATACAAATCAATATATACTAAGTAATTACAGTATTGAACTAATACGATTATTCAAAAGAATAGTATAAACAATGCAGCACACAAATCAGCACATAAGAGTAAATTGTTATCATGGCAGCATGAGAAAATTTTATATAAATTATCAGAAGTAAGTAGAAAAGAATCAGGTAAAAATACCCAAATAATAAAAATAACATACGTTAGAAAGAAATTAAGAACATAATTAGAGCGGAGTGATCTCCATCTTCCGCCATCAATGTTTCCATTCTCTGTAGAAAATCCATCTCCACAACCCATTCTTTGATTGTGGGGGACTCAGTGGACTTCCAATGCCTGGGGATGACAGTTCTAGCAGTCTAGCGTGTCGACGTAATCCTCTTTTTATCCCCGGTAAGGGACCAGGAATCAGGGATAAGAGAGCAATCTGTGGAGTGGGGACCATGGGTGATCTCTCAGGTTTCCAGAAAGTCTGAAGGACCGTGCATGACCACGAGATATGTAGTATCGTTCCGGTCTCCAAGGCCGCAACGCCAACAAATATCAAACACATCAGGATACATTTTGTGTAGGATCAGAGGGCATTGATACCACCTAGTCAGAATATTGAAATTATTTTCCTGAGCATGACATGCCATAGGCATTTTATGTGTCAACAGAAAAATACAATCCCAATCCGCAGTCGTCAAACTAACCCCTAGTTCACGTTTCCAGGCACTAATGTATGCAGGAGTTTGCTTCACCGAGGCCTCCAACAGGAGGGAGTATATTGTAGATATGACACGACCTGGAGCTGTCGATTGTAGCAATATGGATTCAAAGGTGGTATTTGTGGACAGTTGAAGCCCCCCTGGTAGGGCAGATCAGAGGAATGCTGATAGCTGAGCATATTCAAGCAATGATCCCCCGCATCTCAGAGGAGGGTAGCTGTCCATCATCCGATAAGACCATGGGACTTATTGATTAACTTTTATTTTATTAGGATGGTGGAACAAAAAGCAATTTCTTTTTTTTATGGAGTTCAGAGGTGGTTTTAAAAATGTGTTCACTTTATTGTTCTGGCCGTTACGACCATGGTGATACAATATATATGTTTTTAAAAAAAATTGTTTTAAACTTTTGCAAAATAAAACAACTTTATGGAAGAAATGGATTTCTTTTTTATTTACTGAGAACTTTTCTTTAGAAACTTTATTTCACATTATTTTGTACATTTTTTAGTCCTACTAGGGGACTTTACAATGGTTGATTGCTGATATAATACTTTGGTATACTGAAAATACCAAAACTATACTGCCTGTTGGTGTAAAACGGACAGGCAATTGCATATAGCTATGGCAGGCCTGGAATCCATTGTTAGGTCCCCGAGTGCCAACTCCACCCATCCAGTGGCGTAACTACCACTGTAGCAGCCATAGCGGCTACTATGGGGCCCGCGGCACGGGCCCCCACCATGGCCGGAGGCTCCGCTAGCTGCCGCTATGGCTACTACAGCGCGACGCCACTGAACACTACGGCAGAGCAGGGAGGTATCTCCCCGCTCTGCCATTAAAGGGGTTGTTCCTACAAAAGACATGTATCCCGTATCCACAGGATAGGGGATACATGTGTGATCACTGGCAGCGATAGGGAGAATGGGGGACCGAAAGTCCCCTAAAGTTCTCCATGAGAAACCTCGGACTTGCGGGGTCTGTGTTGGCAGCTCCGTAGAAATGAATGGAGCGCCGATCGCGCTTGTGCGCATGCGTGACCAGCGCTCCTTTCATTTTTATTGAGCTGCGCAGACTCCAGAAGTCAGAGGTTAGTCATGGAGAACTTCGGGGGACTTTCGTTCCCCCGTTCTCCCTATCGCTGCCAGCGATCATACATGTATCCCCTATCCTGTGGATAGGGGATACATGTCTTTTGTAGGACACACTATAGGTCAGATTTTTTTGGGGGGTTGGGGCTGTATAGCGCTACCTACAGGGGGGCTGTATGGCGCTATCTACAGGGGGGCTGTATAGCATTACCTACAGGGGGGCTGTATAGCGTTACCTACAGGGGGGATGTATAGCGTTACCTACAGGGGGGGCTGTATGGCGCTACCTACAGGGGGGGCTGTATGGCGCTACCTACAGGGGGGCTGTATGGTGCTATCTACAGGGGGGCTGTATGGCATTATCTACAGGGGGGCTGTATGGCGTTATCTACAGGGGGGGCTGCATGGCACTATCTATGGGGGGCTGTATGGCGCTATCTACAGGGGGGCTGTATGGCGTTATCTACAGGGGGGGACTGAATGACGTTATCTACAGGGGGGGCTGTATGGCACAATCTAGAGGGGGGCTGTATGGCGTTATCTACAGGGGGGCTGTATGGTGCTACCTACAGGGGGGGCTGTATAGCGCTACCTACAGGGGGGCTGTATGGCGCTATCTACAGGGGGGGCTGTATAGCGTTACCTACTGGGGGGCTGTATAGCGTTACCTACAGGGGGGGATGTATAGCATTACCTACAGGGGGGGCTGTTTAGCGCTACCTACAGGGGGGCTGTATAGCGTTACCTAAAGGGGGAAGTATAGCGTTACCTACAGGGGGGGCTGTATGGCGCTACCTACAGGGGGCTGTATGGTGCTACCTACAGGGGGGCTGTATGGCGCTATCTACAGGGGGGCTGTATGGCGTTATCTACAGGGGGCTGTATGGCGTTATCTACAGGGGGGCTGCATGGCGCTATCTACAGGGGGGCTGTATAGCATTACCTACAGGGGGCTGTATAGCGTTACCTACAGGGGGGGATGTATAGCATTACCTACAGGGGGGGCTGTATGGCGCTACCTACAGGGGGGGCTGTATGGCGTTACCTACAGGGGGGCTGTATGACGCTATTTACAGGGGGGGCTGCATGGCACTATCTACGGGGGGGCTGTATGGCACTATCTACAGGGGGCTGTATGGCGTTATCTACAGGGGGGGACTGAATGATGTTATCTACAGGGGGGGCTGTATGGCACTATCTAGAGGGGGGCTGTATGGCGTTATCTACAGGGGGGCTGTATAGCGCTACCTACAGGGGGGCTGTATGGCGCTATCTACAGGGGGGGCTGTATAGCGTTACCTACTGGGGGGCTGTATAGCGTTACCTACTGGGGGGGATGTATAGCATTACCTACAGGGGGGCTGTATGGCGTTATCTACAGGGGGGGGCTGCATGGTGCTATCTACAGGGGGGGCTGTATAGCATTACCTACAGGGGGGCTGTATAGCGTTACCTACAGGGGGGATGTATAGCGTTACCTACAGGGGGGCTGTATGGCGCTACCTACAGGGGGGGCTGTATGGCACTACCTACAGGGGGGCTGTATGGCGCTATCTACAGGGGGGGCTGTATGGCACTACCTACAGGGGGGCTGTATGGCGCTATCTACAGGGGGGCTGTATGGCGTTATCTACAGGGGGGCTGTATGGCGTTATCTACAGGGGGGCTGCATGGCACTATCTATGGGGGGGCTGTATGGCGTTATCTACAGGGGGGCTGTATGGCGCTACCTACAGGGGGGCTGTATGGCGCTATCTACAGGGGGGCTGTATGGCGTTATCTACAGGGGGGACTGAATGACGTTATCTACAGGGGGGCTGTATGGCACTATCTAGAGGGGGGCTGCATGGCGTTATCTACAGGGGGGCTGTATGGCGCTACCTACAGGGGGGGCTGTATGGCGCTACCTACAGGGGGCTGTATGGCGCTATCTACAGGGGGGCTGTATGGCGTTATCTACAGGGGGGGCTGTATGGCGTTATCTACAGGGGGGCTGTATGGCATTATCTACAGGGGGGCTATATGGCGTTATCTACAGATGGGGCTGTATGGCGTTATCTACAGGGGGCTGTATGGTGCTATTTACAAAGGGGTCTGTATGGCGTTATCTACAGGGGGGCTGTATGGCGTTATCTACAGGGGGCTGTATGGTGTTATCTACAGGGGGTCTGTATAGCGTTATCTACAGGGGGGCTGTAAAAAAGGCACTATCTACAAGGGGGTGTGTTGTGTGACACCCAGGGGAGGGGGAGCCCCAGTCAAAAGTTTGCTATGGGGCCCAGTTTTTCCTAGTTACGCCCCTGCACCCATCCTCTTTCTCAAACCACTTAGATACCACGGTCACTATTGACCGCAGCATCTAAATGGTGAAATGGCCGTGATCAAAGTAATCTCCATCCCCGGGTGTTGCAGCGAGAGCCCAGAGCAACTATTTTGTGTGGATGACAAAGATGTTGGTCATTCTGCATTAAGGAGTTAATAGCAATGACAAATCCAGGAGAGAGCCTTAATGGTGGGAAAAGGGGTGGCGATTCTGTTATAATATTTCTCAAGTTTTGTAAATCTGTCTAGCCACATGAAACGAAAAATTGATGGTGGCTAGATGGCCTATACTGCATCTATGGCAGCATGAGAGAATGTATGACTTTACAGTGGATTCTCTTCTCAACATGATGGGATAGAAAAAAAAAGTTCACACAAAGATCTTTTTTTTTGTATGACAACCTCGTTTTTATTTGTAGACTTAATGCAACAAAATCTTTGTTTTTTGGATTTTTTTTTTCTTTTAACACATGCTATATGAATAAGAATCCCATTCTCACTGCAATTTCTGTCTTTAAAATTCCCCTCAACCAGTAGCTCAAAACAGAAAGATTTTCTTGCACATCATCATGCTTTTAGAAAAAAAATAAAAAAATACTCTGGAGACTCAAAAAATTATACAGATTAATTATTTAGGGGTTATGAGACAGGGAATTAGGAAATGGAACATGTTTGACTAGGAATCAGGAATGGCTGGAGCTTGTCTTCTTCAAAAAGCAACTAGAAGGTGAAAGTCCAGTTCAGCTAAATATCTCCAAAAGCAAATTCTAACAATTCTGAACAGTTTGATGGCGCCAGCAAAAATTTTTGCTACATCCCTAATGTTAATTAACAATTTATACAAATTCTAAAACTTTATTAATATCAAGTTTTCAAACATTATGTGTAAAGTTTACAGTATGTTGAACATTTACCACCATTATTGCTAGAATTCCACGTCATCAACAGATTAGCCTTGTTAATTATTCAGTTTGTTAGTTCTGTTCTCGAACAGGACGTGGAACAATTTGTGGAAATCCTAGGGTAACCTCTTCATTCATTGAGAACGACTTAAAACACTATAAAGATAGAGATTACTAGAGGTAGAGATTGTTTTCCATAGGTACAACGCTGCCTGGATTGTATCGTTGATATTGATAATTATAGTTATTATAGTTATTTTTATTCTGGTCACATAAATACGTGTTTTACTAAACAGTCAAATAAATAACTAAAAAAATGTGAAACATTCTGATATTTCAATCCTAAAATTCTTTTTGGCACTCCCTTAGCCGCACCTCACTAATAAGCTGTAGACTCTGTTCATTTACTAAACTAAACTTGTCTAAAGGTCATTTTTTAGGGAGTTGTGTTGAATTTATTTATATGCATTCATATTCGTGTATTATTTCTATTAAAACTAAATGGGATTTTATTGATAAAGAAGCCATATTTAGAGAATTTCTCTAGTTAAAAAAAAGTGTTAAATGCCTTTGGTGGTTACATTTTTTTTTTTAGATGAAACCTTTCAGATATATTTTAAAATTGATCAAATTTCCAGGAAGATTCCTACAGCACATACAAGGATGGCATTCACATGTGGGCGCTTCCATGGTATCCTATAAACTAAAACACAAAGTCATCCTTTGCTGGGATTTGCTATATGACATTACAGAAACAGTTATACAGTTTTTACAACTGACAGCAAACTGCAATTAACTCAGAACTTATGCTGAGAAAAAGCTAGTTTGTACTCCAGAATTAGCTAAACAGGTGCAGATGTGTACCTTTAATCTCCTGGATCCCAATACAAAATCTATAACAGGGCTTTATAGCCACCATGTGAATTTTTTTTTGCTTTTTTTTATGCAGCAGAGTTGCCTTTGGGCCCCTGGGTGCGTTGTTATCTTTGCACATCATGTAGATACACCCTTGATAGGGTTGCCAAATTAAGATACACAATGCGCTTATTTATTTTTCTTATGGCATATGCCAATGCCGTATCCTGATCCTATTCTGGTTCTATCCTGATTTATCTGCATCTACTGAATAGAGATAACCAAATCGAATTCGGTCCGAATTTGTCAAAAGTTTCGGATTTAGCAAAACTAGAAACTTTTTTGATTTGCCATGCACAAATCGCATCAAAATGGCATCAGCCATTTTAACCACTTCCTAACCAGGATCTTTACCCCCCCCCCTTCCTGAAAAGGCCCATTTTTACGTTTTAGCCATGTGCCAATTTAAAAGCAAATTGTTGTTCTATTATTTTTTCAACCTACATGAATTTGGTCTTGTTTTTCTCAGATTATATTGGGCTTCCATATTGGGCTTCCATATTGTAAAATAATAGATATATTTTGCTTTTTTTTTAAATATGGAAGGAAAAATGGAAAAAAAGTAGAAAAAAAATGTTGATGTGTGATTTTAGGTGATTTTGTTTCACATATGGTGCATGTCAATGGGTAAACACACCAGAATACATATTTGGCAACTTATTCCTACTTCAACAATACCAAATATGTGTGCATTTCTTACGCGCTGGGCGCAAGGTGGCGCTTACAATGAATGGTGCGCAAACTGGCTTTTAGAGAAAAAATTTCCAATGCTGGTTTGCTGACACTATTCGACCATTACAGATGTCGTGACGTTTCCAGTCCACAAAAACTGATGGCCTATCCTCAGGATAGGCAATCATTATCTGATCGGTCAGGGTCCGACTCCCAGCACCCACGTCGATCGGCTGTTTTGTAGGTACCACAGTGCTCGTACGAGCGCTGTTTCCCCTTCATTTCCTTTACTGCTCACACTGTGAATCGCAGACACACTTGTAGCGGCGGTTCACAGTTTTACAGCTTTCTCCCATTCAAGTGTATACTGTAATACTGTAAACCGCTGCTACAAGTGTTTCTGCGATTCACAGTGTGAGCAGTAAAGGAAATGAAGGGGAAGCGACGATCTTACGAGCATTGCGGCCCTTTCAAAACAGCTGATCGGCGGGGCTGCGGGGAGACGGGCCACCACCGATCAGATATTGATGGCTTATCCTGAGGGTAGGCCATTAATTTTTGTGGACTGGAAAACCCCTTTGACATCCCAAAAATAATTATTGTATGGAAAGTAGACCCCAAGGTATTCATTTAACGACAGATCAAAGACTTGAAAATCTGCCGTGTAAAATGTCTGCAGCATGCAGATGAGTTTTATAAAATCTCATCTACTTGCCTTGTACTGTAATCCGCTGCAGACTTTGCGCAAAGCCGCAGGTAAAATTTACAGTGAATCTGCCACATCTATCGTCACCCTAAGGCCCAGTTCACACAGAGTTTTTTTGGCGTTGATTTTGACATGGAAACCACGTCGGAATCAGCGCCAATATACGACCGAAATTGTTGTTTTATCCCAGGCGGCTGGGAGGTAGAAAATGCGTTTTACACCCACGGTCCTCAATGGCCTCGGGCAAAAAACATGGCAAAAAAGTGCAGGCAGGTCCTGAAGGAATTTTGAGGCAGATATTTTTCTGCCTGCAAAATACTCTGTGTGAGTTACATGGTGACTTTGGCTACGACACCATGATACACAACCAAAGATCGCTTTGTCCCATAACGGACACCGCAAATAATGAAAGTCTATGTGGTTGCGTTGCGACCTGCAAGAAACTGCGACACGACAGTTTGGATTCCTGCAACTGTCATGTCGTGGCAACTTTCGCATTGCGACACAACCACATTGACTTTTATTACATGCAATGTAGGCTACGGGACATAGTGAACTTCGGCCGGTCAACCTGTGTCGTGCGTGGCCAAAGCATAGCAGACAGACAAATTTATTTATAGAGAAAGTTTTTATAGAAAAAAAGTGTGTTTTTTGTTTTTTTTTACATTACATTATTCTTCTCCCTTTCTGTAGCTGTATCACAGAGCTCCTCATAGTCGGCGTGTAAGCGCTGCTGTTCGGAGCAACCTGATCGTTGTGACAGGTTGTCACAACGATCACATGAGTCACTCAGCGTGGTCTCCGGTGAAAGTTTCATGATACAGCTATCTAGAGACAGCTGTATCACGGACCTAAATGCCGCCGGGGAGCGGCAAACCTGCTAACTCTGCAGAACGTTCTGGAACGGCCCTGCAGAGTTAATTGCGGACCGCCGGGACGTTTATAGTCTATGGGCGGTCCAAAAGTGGTTAAAGATTAGATAAAGGATCACATGACCTCGGAAGGGCTTTACCATAATGCAGTGTAGGCAGCCTTACCCAAAATGCACGGTGGTTATCCCTCCCTCTGGCGCAGCCAGTCATGAGGGGTATAGGTGGATGACATTACTAATGATAGCTTGGCGATAAAGAGCTTGAAAGGGATTGGATACATTCCTAGAAGACATCAGAGAGTCAGATACAATTTTTCATGGCAATCAGGGCCCTTGCAATTTTCAGCAAATTGATTCAGACTGAATCAGTTGGCAAATCGGAACAAAAATTAATTTCGGGAAATTTGCTCAACGCTAATCATAAATCATTTCAGTCATCTCACCCCATAGAATAATAAAAAAAGGAAAAGCTAAGACATACCTATGATTGTTGTTAAAGTGGAACTCCAGGCCAAAAATACAATTTTAGCTTCTTGGATTTAGCTTCTTGGATAGCAGAAGGGTTTTATCTGGCTACTCTCTCATATATCACATAATTTGTTCAGCTGCTTTCTAAGGGCTTGTCCGCACGCTGTGGAATTGCCGCGTTTTTTTCGGCCTGAATTTCGGACAGAAAATACGCAGCAGAAAACATTAGCAGCAAAGTGGGTGAGATTTAACAAATCTCATCCACATTCTGCGTAAAAATTCAGAGCAGAAATTGACCTGCGGTGCGTATTTTTCAAACCGCAGCATGTAAATTCCTGCTGCGGAAAGTGTCCAGAATTGCTGCATTTTTCAGAGGAGATGTCACCATCTCCTAACATTGTGAAAAACGCAGCAAAATACGTACCAAATTCTGCAGAAAAAAATGCAGGAAATGGTGCGTTTTTGCCGCATCGGAAAGCCTTTGATTTTCAACAGAATTGCGCAGAAATTTTCTGCAACAATTCTGTGGTGTGTGGACAAGACCTTATTTTGGAGTCATAAACAAGAACCTTAGCTGAGGTCAGAGATGCCAGTAGTTCTTAAAAAGTATTTTTGCCATTTTTTTTCTTACTGGTTGAGTTGTTGCTGTATCCGTACAGTAATTTGCCACCCTTCTAGGAGGATTCTGCACTGTTCCAAGTTCATTTCAGATACATTTTTTCACTGTCATTTATTTCTGTTCCAGTGCCTTAAATACCCCATGTTCCAAATTATTATGCACATTGTATTTAAGTGTCATAAACATTTAATTATTAGTTTTTCAATGAAACTCATGGTTGGTATTGTGTCTTAGGCTGGGTTCACACGACCTATTTTCAGACGTAAACGAGGCGTATTATGCCTCATTTTACGTCTGAAAATAGGGCTGCAATACGTCGGCAAACATCTGCCCATTCATTTGAATGGGTTTGCCGACGTACTGTGCAGACAACCAGTAATTTACGCGTCGTCGTTTGACGGCTGTCAAACGACGACGCGTAAATGGACTGCCTCGGCAAAGAAGTGCAGGGCACTTCTTTGCCACGTAATTTGAGCTGTTCTTCATTGAACTCAATGAAGCACAGCTCAAGATTTACGAGCGTCTCAGACGCCTCGTAAATTACGAGGAGGAGCATTTACGTGTGAAACGAGGCAGCTGTAAACAGTCTGTCTTTTCACACGTAAATGCCTCTCATCGTGTGAACATACCCGTAGGGCTCTTTGGATCATTGTAATCAATCTCAGACACCTGTGATAATTAGATTTCCAGGTGTGCCCAATCAAAGGAAAACTACTTAAGTAGGACGTTCCACATTATTAAGCAGGCCACAGGTTTCAAGCAATATGGGAAAGAAAAAGGATCTCTCTGCTGCCGAAAAGCGTGAAATAGTGCAATACCTTGGACAAGGTATGAAAACATTGGATATTTCAAGAAAACTTAAGCGTGATCATCGTACTGTGAAAAGATTTGTGCCTGATTCAGAGCACAGACGGATTCGTTCACATAAAGGCATAATGAGGAAGGTTTCTGCCAGACAAATTAATAGGATTAGGAGAGCAGCTGCTAAACTGCCATTGCAAAGCAGCAAACAGGTATTTGAAGCCGCTGGTGCCTCTGGAGTCCCGCGAACCTCAAGGTGTAGGATCCTCCAGAGGTTTGCAAGTGTGCATAAAGCTATTATTCGGCCACCCCTAAACAATGCTCACAAGCAGAAACGGTTGCAGTGGGCTCAGAAATACATGAAGACTAATTTTCAAACCGTGTTGTTAACTGATGAGTGTCGTGCAACCCTGGATGGTCCAGATGGATGGAGTAGTGGATGGTTGGTGAATGGCCACCATGTCCCAACAAGGCTGTGACGTCAGCAAGGAGGTGGCAGAGTCATGTTTTGGGCTGGAATCATGGGGAGAGAGCTGGTAGGCCCCTTTAGGGTCCCTGACGGTGTGAAAATGACCTTTGCAAAGTACGTAGAGTTTATGACTGACCACTTTCTTCCATAGTAAAATGATCTTCATGCATGACAATGCACCATCTCATGCTGCAAAGAATACCTCTGTGTGATTGGCTGCTATGGGCATAAAAGGAGAGAAACTCATGGTGTGGCCCCCATGTTCCCCTGACCTCAACCCTATTGAGAACCTTTGGAGCATCCTCAAGCAAAATATCTATGAGGGTGGGAGGCAGTTCACATCAAAACAGAAGCTCTGGGAGGCTATTTTGACATCCTGCAAAGATATTCAAGCAGAAACTGTCCAAATACTCACAAATTCAATGGATGCAAGAATTGTGAAGGTGATATCAAAGAAGGGGTCCTATGTTAACATGTAACTTGGCCTGTTAAGTTTTTTTTGATTGAAAGAGCTTTTGATTTCTGTAAATGTGACCTCCTGATGCTGCAAATTCAACAAATTACCATTTTAGTTCTCTTTACAACCTTTAAAATGTTTTGATCTCTGTTGTGCATAATAATTTGAAACAGTGCATTTAGAGTTTTTTACTTCTAAAAAAACTCTGTTATCATTAGGAGTAGAGATGAGCGAACTGATGAAAAGTTTGGTTCGGCTAGTTCGGCTAGTTCGCCGAATTTCACGAAAAAGTTCGATTCGGACTGAACTAGTTCTGACCGAACCTGTAATTTCCGTCCGCCGAGCATGGTACTGTCCAGGTTGTTGATAGAGTTAATGGGCTGCACTAACTCTTTCAGCAACCTGGACAGTACATGCTCGGCGCGCGGAAAATACAATTTTAATGTAATAAAAAAATAAAAAAAATACGTTCATACTTACATTCCTCCTGTCCGGCCTCCAGCGATGACGTTTCATCCATGTCGCCGCTGCAGCCAATCACAGGCTGTAGTGGCGGTCACGCACGTCAAGATGACGTCAGAAGGCTGGCCTCCAGGGATGACGCTTCATCCCACGTGACCGCCTCTGCAGCCAATCACAGGCTGCAGTGGCCTCTGCAGCCAGTCACAGGCTGCAGCTTCCTTTGCAGCCAATCACACGCTCCTCTCCTGAAATACTCTGTGCTGCCTTAAACTCTGTGGACAGGTCAGGATCCTGTTTCTTTTAAATGCTGCTGGGGAACCCGCTCGAGCCACTATATAAGGCTGCGCTACAGTGCAGCATTTAAAAGAAACAGGATCCTGACCTGTCCACAGAGTTTAAGGCAGCACAGAGTATTTCAGGAGATGAGCGTGCAGATTCAGTGCTGCTGTGAACTCTGCTCTTACCATTACGTAGCTCTCAGTCTGTTACCTCTCCTCCACTCCTGTCCTCAATAACACCTTCACATGATTGGCAAGTCACCACGTAATGGTAAGAGCAGAGTTCACAGCAGCACAGAGTATTTCAGGAGATGAGCGTGCAGATCTTGTGCGGGGTGGTGACTTGCCAATCATGTGAAGGTGATCATGGAGACACATAGGTCTGTATAGGAGCTGTAGACACAAAACAGTGTTTTTAATTATAATTATAAGGGCTTTGTACACATTTTATTAACTATTGCTTAACCCCTTCCCACCATATCCAGTTTTAGTTTTTTCATTTTTACTTTTTTTTTTAAAAAAAAACAACTTCTGAAACCCATACATTATTTAACCCCTTCAAGACTGAGCCTGTTTTGGTCTTGAGGACGAAGCCAATTTTTTAAAATATGACTTGTGTTAATTTATGTAGTAATAACTTGAGAATGCTTTTACCTATCCAAGTGATTCTGAAATTGTTTTCTCGTGACATATTGTACTTTGTTAGTGAAAAAATGTGGTTGATAAATTCAATATTTATTTGTAAAATACACCAAAATTTTGAGAAAATTTGCAAACATTAGCATTTTTCTCAACTTAAATGTATTTGCTTGTAAAACAAATAGTAATACCACACAAAATACTTACTAGTTTATATTTCCCATATGTCAACTTTATGTTTGCATCATGTTTTGAACGTCCTTTTATTTTTCTATGACGTTACAATGCTTAGAACTTTAGCAGCAATCTCTCACATTTTCAAGAAAATTTCAAAAGGCTATTTTTTCAGGAACCAGTTCAGTTCTGAAGTGGCTTTTAGGGCCTTATAAAGTCCCCATAAATCACCCCATTTTGAAAACTGCACCCCTCTGAGTATTCAGATCAGCATTCCAAAAGTGTTTTAACCCTTTAGGCATTTTTTACAGGAATTAAAGCAAAGAAGAGGTAAAATGTACAAATTTATTTTTTTTCCCTCAAAACTCATTTGTAATACATTTCCCGTAACACAAAAGGTTTTACCTGAGAAATGCAACTCAATATTTATTGCCCAGATTCTGCAATTTTTAGAAATATCCCACATGTGGCCCTAGTGTGCTAATGGACTGAAACACCGGCCTCAGAAGCAAAGGAGCACCTAGTGGATTTTGGGGCCTCCTTTTTAAAAAAAATATATTTTAGGCACCATGTCAGGTTTGAAGAGGTCTTGTGGTATCAAAACAGTGGAAACCCCAAAAAGTGACCAAATTTTGGAAACTACACCCCTCAAGGAATTTATCTAGGGGTATAGTTAGCATTTTGACTCCACTATTTCTTTGCTAAATTTATTTGAATTAGTCTGTGAAGATGAAAATCTACTTTTTTCTGAAAAAACGTTGGCATTTTAAATATTTACAGGGAATAAAGGAAGAAAAAACAACCCAACATTTGTAAAGCAATTTCTCCCGATTACGAGAATACCTCATATGTGGTAATAAACTGCTCTTTGGACCCACAGCAGGGCTCAGAAAAGAAAGAGTGTCATTTGGACTTTGGAGCGCTGATTTTGCTGGGATGGTTTTCGGTGACATGTTGCATTTGCAATGCACTGGAGGGACCAAAACAGTGGAAACCCCCCAAAAGTGACCCCATTTTGTAAACTACACCCCTCAAGGATTTTGTCTAGGGGTATAGTTAGCATTTTGACCCCACAGTTTGTTTGCTAAATTTATTTGAATTAGTATGTGAAGATGAAAATCAAATTTTTTTTCTGTAAAAACGTAGACCTCTTTACGGGGTATATTCGTGCAAAGCCTATCTCAGCTTTATAATAGTGACCACTGGTCCACATAAATGATGTACTAGATCCAAATAGATACCATCCCAAATGTAATAATATGTGAATATTATTACTAATGAAAACCCCTTAATCGTCTGCATATCCCTTAACAATGTCACTCGTATAACAAGAGGAATATTTAGTTATATTTATTAAAGAATAGTAAAGAGTAGTAAAAAACACATTCATAACATGTCAGATATCAATAGACAGTATTTATTAAACATCAAAAATGATGATCAATATAAGCCTGTCCCATTACTGGTGAGGCAATCGATGTTCCAACATAATGTGTGAAATATGATCTGTGAACAAAAAGAATAAAAGTAAGTTAAAATCAATCAGTAAAAGTGACAGTAACTGATAATCAATACCTACACTAATGCTGGTGCAAAACACAAAAGTAGAGAGAGAGATAGGTAAAGTGGCATCTAAAAAACACTACCAAGAGGGAAGTCTACATTGAGGCCACGTGGTTTCAGAGTATCATGTCTATGTATCCATTCTAACTCTCGAAGCTTAAGTATCCTATTTCTATCGCCATTCCGCCGCAAAGGGGGAACATGGTCTATTATTCAGAATCTTAAATCACGTTCTCCATGTTTAGAGTCTGTAACGTGTTTTGAGACTGGAAGATCAAGTCTCTTCTTCCGTGTCGTATAACGATGTTGGTTCAATCGTGTCTTAGCATCAAGTGACGTCTCCCCTACGTATAATAAATGACAGGGGCACTGGAGTACATATATTACATATTCCGTACTACAGGTAAGGAAATAGTTGATTCTAAACTGTTTATCAGTAATTGGATGTCTAAAGAGGTTCCCTTTGACTATAAGTGTGCAATTGGTACAGCCTAGGCATGGAAAACAACCTTTCTTAGGAAGATATAGATAGGATTGTCGTTAAACCTTGGAAGATCCAAGATCCGATCGCACAAGCTTATCTCTAAGGCTGGGCGGTCTCCGGTACAAAAATATAGGCATACCTCTTAAATCATCTACATTGGTAAGACAACGGCCCAGTTTTGGCAATTCGAATGACATCATTAATCTGATTGCTCATATGAGAGAAGGTAGCGACAAAAGGAATACGTTTATCTCTATCCCTATTTGTTTTATTCTGTAGTAAATGAGTTCTAGGAATAAGATCAACATGTCGTCTGTGTTGATCCAGCAAATATCCAGTATATCCTCTCGCTTTAAATTTATCTGTCATACCATCTAGACCACAGCTCAATCTATCAGGTTTATTAATAATTTGCTTGGTCCGCAACAATTGACTTATAGGTAAGGATTTTATCATGCTTCTTAGGTGTGAACTATCATAGTGTAATAGGCTATTTCTATCCATGGCTTTCACAAATAGATCTGTGGAGAAAGTTGTTCCACTTAGTTCCACTAACACATCCACAAATTTTAATGTGGTCTTGGAACTGACTAACGTAAATTTAACCATTTGGTCAATTGTATTAAGAAAGCCCTGAAACACCGAAAGCTCCGATGGTCCTCCCGTCCAGATGAGGAAGACATCATCTATGTACCATCACCACCTTAGCACATGTCGATAGTGGTGGGATACATAGATGAGGTGCTCCTCGAGAGAACACATGTATATATTTGCATATGTTGGTGCTATGTTTGAACCCATAGCAGTTCCTTGACATTGAACAAAAAAATTGGTCACGAAATAGAAAATAATTTCTGGACAGTATAACCTCTAATTATGACAATAGCAGAGATTTGCACTCAATCGAATAACAAGATTTATCCAACATTTTCTCAACAGCTCTAAGACCACAATCATGTTATATAAAAGTGTAAAGAGATGTCACATCAAAAGAGGCCAAAATGACATCACTACCCTCAGTTAAAGAGATCCCTTGCAATTTAATAAAAAAATCAGTCGTATCTTTAATGTACGAATCCGCACCAACAACAAAGTGCCTTAAACATTTATCTAAAAAAATGGCTATATTGGAAAAAATTTAATCATTCCCCGAGGCGATTGGTTGTCCTGGGGGATTAATCAGCGTTTTGTGGATCTTGGGCAATATGTATAGTACCGGAGTCCTAGGATGCTCCACAATCAAAACATTTTTTCATCATCGATAAGGCCACCACTGCTTGCTTCATTGATAATAGTAGTAATTAATTTAAAAATATCAAACTTTGGATCATGAGGGATAGGTACATAAATAGACGTATCTGAGAGTTGGCGGTTAATCTCTTGTATGTGCATTTCAGTATCCATGATGACAGTTGCCCCGTCCTTGTCTGCAGGCTTGATGGTCAAACTGTCATCATGGATCAGTTCATTAAGGGCTGACATCTCATCCCTCGTCATATTAGTATATGCATATCTCACATTATCATATCCTGATCTTAATTTGTCACTATTGGTTTTCACCACATTAATAAATGCATCGACAGCTGATACAGTAGAAGGAGGAGCAAAAGAACTCCTATTGGACAGGTCAAAATCTTTCAATCTTTTTTTTTTCTTTATCATCAAAATCTTTCAATTGAAAACGTTTATTTCACTTGTAGAGGTGCCGGTCCTTATTGTGGTGAGTCTTTTAATTGTAATAATATTCACTCAGGTGTACTGTATGGATGATTATTCACAATTATAGCACTGATATTTTAACAATGTATTTCTTACCATGATGATTTGTCAATGTATGGTGAGACACGATTTTACTATAGCACTGCATAATCACATGTTGCTTTAAATATTTTATATAAACTTTATATATGAATTTATACCTAACTGACTATTTTTCTACAATTGTTGCTTGACTATGGTTCTCCTATATGTATATATATGCTGTCTTTACCTGATATTGTTTGCTTGAGAAAGGCTCTTGTGTTGAGCTCAAACGTTGCACTGATGGACCAATAAAACACCACCACTGTTTTTTGCTTATACCTTGGAGTGCTGCCTGATTGTTTGAATCTATCTACAGAGGCGTAGCTAGGTTCTCTAGCACCCGGGGCAAAGATTCAGTTTGGTGCCCCCCCCAACCTATTTCCCTACATCTCCTTCCCCCTCGCCGTGTTTGTTTTCTCGACCAATTAATGACGTGTCATTTCTTTTCCACATTTCTTTTTAATTAACTCGAGCATAAAAACATTTGTACATTTTACAAGCAATATAGTTTTATACACAACAGCAGAACCAAGTTCAGTACATATATACAGCACCAGAACAAAGCTCAGTACATAAATACAAAACCAGCACAAATACAGCTCAATTTAGTGCAACCCCTGCCGTATAGGTATGTACGGCGTAGAACTACAGCTCCCAGCATGGCCCAAACAATGGTAAGGATATGCTGGGAGATGCTGTCTCACAAAAAATAAAACATATCATAATCATACCACCCATCATCTCACTGCAGATCATACAGTGACTACAGTGCTGATTAGAGGCAGAATAAACATTTACATTAAGTGACTCACCGGTGACGTCTCAGATTCTAGTTCTTTTTCTCCATCCAGTCCAGACTTCTCCCGGTCACAGACTATTTCTGTGGTTTGCCGCTCAGATGTCTTCAGCTTCTCACTTTTCCAACATTTCTACACCTATAAATAAAGATAAAGTTCTCATTATACCACATACTACGCCCCTTAATATAATAGCGCCATACACTGCACCTCTATTTATAATAGCACCATACACTTGTCTCACACACACACACACACACACACACACACACACACACACCGTGCCCCCTATAGATAGTGACTGCCATGGAGCCCCCTGTAGATAGTGCCCCCATATAGCCCACCCTTGTATATAGTGTCCCACAAATAGCTCCCCTATAGTGCTCCACAGATAGCCCACCCCTGTATATAGCCCCCTGTAGATATAGCCCACCACTGTATATAGTGCTCCACATATAGTCCACCCCTGTATATAGTGCTCCACATATAGTCCACCCCTGTATATAGTGCTCCACAGATAGCCCACTCCTGTATATAGCCGCCTATAGATATAGCCCACCACTGTATATAGTGCTCCATAGATAGCCCACCCCTGTATATAGCCCCCCTGTAGATATAGCCCATCCCTGTATATGGTGCTCCATAGATAGCCCACCCCAGTATATAGCCCCCCTGTAGATAGAGCCCCCCCATAGATAAAGCTCCCCCGTACCCGGCCATTCATTGCTTCTAATTGTACCTGTGTCCTATAGACGCAGGCACAATTATTCTGCAGGAGGGGGTGGCGCTGGCGTCCCCCTCTAAGTTGCGCTCGGGGCAAATGCCCCGCCTGCCCCCCCCCTAGCAACTCCCCTGCTCTCTAGGGGTATAGTGAGCATTTAGACCCCACAGGTCTTTTGCAGAATTTATTAGAATTAGCCCGTGAAAATGAATATCAACATTATTTCAACTAAAATGTTGTTTTTTTTCATTTTCACAAAGGATAAAGGAGGAAAAAGCACCTCAACATTTGTAAAGCAATTTCTCCCAAGTACAGCAATACCACACATGTGGTCATAAATGTTTTTTTATTGGAAATTAATTAACTCTTTCCGGACTGATCCATTTTTTGCTTTTTCGTTTTTACCTCCCGCTTTCCAAGAGCCATAACGTTTTTATTTTTCCATCAATAAAGGGGTGTGAGGGCTTATTTCTTGCGGGATGAGTTGTAGTTTCTATTGACACCATTTAAAGTAGCATTTAACCCTTTCATGCCGACAATCTATAGATACACGTCCTTTCCGCACATACTCCGTGCTGCCAGGGTGTGAATATACAGATCTCTTTTCCAGCCGGCTATGCGCTGTGAACAGCGCTCGGACGCCGGCTGTGTCAGTGTCCCCGGCTCCCCAGCAACTTGTTATCTGACAGCCGAACCGATTGGTTCGGCTACAGAGAATATGATAACCGTTATTAACCGCTTCCTGACCGCCCACAGTAAATTCATGTCTGCGCTTGCTGGGCTCTGTGCAGCGCTGATGTGAATTCACAGTGGGTGTTAAAAGCGCTATCCGGGTGTCTCAGAGTAGTGCTGACACCCGGATCACGCTGTCAACCCCTGACTCTTGTCCCGGAGACATGATCGGGACCTGATTGGTTCAGGTCCCGATCATGTGATCGCAGGGAAAGTTTGTTGTAGCAACAAACTGGAAAGTTTGTTGCTACAACAAACTTTCCCGAGGACCGATTGCAGGTGCTGCCGTCGGTTGAATGACAAAACCGGTGGCCATACAACAGCCTCCGGGTCTGCCATGCACGGAAGTCTATGAGGACCTAGGTAGTGTAATGTGTTATAGCAGCCATCAGTGCTGCTGGTCTTCAAGTAAAAAAAGTTAAAAAAAAAAGTTATAAAAATGTTTTAGAAAAGTGTAAAAACAAGTTATAAGTTACAACTTACAAAAATAAAAAATGCTTTTATTATAGGTGAAAAAATTAAACCGTTAAAAAAGTACACATATTTGGTATCACCGCGTTCGTAACGACCCAAACTACAAAGCTTTAATATTATTTTTCCCGCACGGTGAACACCGCAAAAAATAATTAAATAACAATGCTAGCATCACTATATTTTTGGACATCACCCCTGACAAAATATAGAATAAAAAGTGATCAAAAAGTCGCATGTACCCCAAAATAATACCAATAAAAACTACAACCCGTCACGCAAAAAAACAAGCCCTAACACAGCTTTTTTGACTGAAAAATAAAAAAGTTATGGCTCTCAGAATATGGTGATACAAAAAAATAAATCATTTTATAGAAAAGTGATTTTATTGCGGAAGCGCCACAAAACTTAAAAAAATAACTATATACATATGGTATCGCCGTCATCGTACCAACCCGCAGAATAAAGTAAAATGTCATTTATAGAGCACAGTGATTACTGTAGAAAAAAAAAGGACAAAAAACATTCTCAAAATATATGGTTTTTTTTGTCACTTTGCTTGCCAAAACATTGAATAAAAAGTAATCAAAAAATCGCATGTACCCTAAAATGGCACCAATGAAAACTATAGATTGTAACGTAACAAATAAGCCCTTGCCCGGCTCCAGTGCAGAAAAAGTTAAAAAAAGTTTTGCCGCTCAGAATATAGCGACAGAAATTGTGCAGAGTGTCGAAAAGCGGATAAGATTGGGCACCATTTATCAGTGCGAGACCAGGCACATATCTATGAATTATTATTTATTTATCCCATTATTATACCCTCTTATGCCCTGATGTACTCTGCACAGATTACATATGCCACCACATTATAAACTGAAATACCAGCAAAACCCCAAACAGAAAAACTACCAAGCAAAATCTGCGCTCCAAAAGCCAAATGACGCTCCTTCCCTTCTGAGCTCTGCCGTGGGTCCAAACAGCAGTGTATGACCACATATGGGGTATTGCCGTAATCATGAGAAATAGCTTTACAAGTCTTGGGGTGCTTTTTATTCTTTTTTCCTTGTAAAAATTATATATTTTTATATTTTTTCAGAAAAAAATAGATTTTCATTCTCACAGACATATTCCAATAAATATAGCAAAAGATCTGTCGGGTCAAGATGTTAGCTGTACCCCTAGATTAATTCCTTGAGGTGTGTAGTTTCCAAAACCACTTTTGGGGAGATTCCACTGTTTTGGCACAACAAGACCTCTTCAAACCTGACAGTGTGCATAAAATATATTCTAAAAAAAGGAGATCCACTAGGCGCTCCTTTGCTTCTGAGGCCGGTGCTTCATTCCATTAGGGCACTAGAGCCACAAGTGTGATATTTCTAAAAACTGCAGAATCTGGGCAATAAATATTGAGTTTCGTTTCTCTGATAAAACCTTCTGTGTTACACAAAAAAATGTATTACAAATTAATTTCGGCAAAAAAAATGAAATTTGTACATTTCACCTCTACTTTGCTTTAATTCCTGTGAAACTCCTAAAGGGTTAATAAACTTTCTGAATGCTGTTTTAAATACTTTGAGGGGTGCAGTTTTTAAAATGGGGTGATTTATGGGGTCTATCTAGTACATAAGGCCCTCAAAGCCACATCAGAACTGAACTGGTTTCTTGAAAACGTGAGAAATTGCTGCTAAAGTTCTAAGCTGTGTAACATCCTAAAAAAATAAAATAATGTAAAAAAATACAGTGCAAATATAAAGTAGACATATGGGGGATATTGATTAGCAACAATTTTGTGTGGTATTACAAACTGTTTTACAATAGATGACATTAAAAATTAGAAAAATTATAATTTTTGCAAATTTTCTTTACATTTTGGTGTTTTTCACAAATAAGGTATGAATTTAGTGACCAAATTTTTCCACTAACATAAAGTACAATATGTCACGAGAAAACAATCTCTGAATCGCTTGGACAGGCAAAAGCATTCCAGGGTTATTACCACATAAAATGACACATGTCAGATTTGAAAAAATGGGGCTGGTCATTGAGGCATCGATGACACTTGGTCCTGAAAGGGTTAATGTACTTGGAAACTGAAAATAAAATTCTTTGCAGGCTGAAATGGGGAAAAACTGAGATTCCCTCATTGTTTTTTGGGTTTCGTTTTCATGGCTTTCACCGTGCAGTAAAAACGACAAGTTAAATCTTTTCTGCGACTCAATATGATTACGGTGATTTTTAATATTTCACTACTTTTACAAAGTATACACTATTTGTTAAAAAACCAAAATTGTTTTGTTTCACCACATTCCGAGAGGCATAACTTTTTTTATTTTTCGGTCGATTGAGCGGGACAAGCTGTAGTTTTTATTGGTATAATTTTTTGGTACGTACAACTTTTTATCACTTTTTATTAAAAAATGTTGGTGTTTTAAATTCTTTCTTTTTTATGGTGTTCACCGTGCGAGTTAAATAATGGTATATTGTAATGGTTTGGACTTTTATGAATGCAGTGATACCAATTTTGTTTATTTTTTTTATTTTTGACATTACTTTAGAGAAGAAATGGGAAAAGTTTTCTTGTTGGTCATTAAATATTTATGATTTTTTTTTCGCTAACAATAACTTTATTTTATTTTTTTTTACCCATTTTATTAGTCTCCCAAGGGGACTTAAAGCAGCGATCATTAGATTGCTGGTACAATACACTGCAATACTAACGTATTTCAGTGTAATGTCATTTTTACAGGCTTCTGTAACAGTGCGTGAGCCCACTTTATACATCACCCCCCCCCCCCCCATCCCACCAACACGACACGACCACGGGTTGCACAAAGGGGTTAATTATACTTATCCACTGATATGCGATTTTAGTGCACAATATGTTGTGCCCAGTTTGTGCGACTGAAGAGAAATATCTCATAAAATATTAATCCGGTTTACCCGGGTATGGCAATGCCATATCTGTTGACTTAAACTGCTGTTTGTGCACGCTGTAGGGTTCAGAAGAGAGGAAGCACCATTTGACTAATGGAGCGCAGATTTTGCTTGGTAATAGTTCTGTTTGGGGTTTTACTGGTATTTCAGTTTATAATGTGGGGGCATATGTAAACTCTGTGGAGTATAATAAGAGGGTTTAATAATGCGGTAAATAAATAACTATCTGCATATGTGTGGCCAGTGTTGCACTGATAAATGGTGCCCAATCTTATCCGCTTTTGGAATGCTCTGCACAATTTGTGTCGGCATAGTCTGAGAGCCGGAAGTTTTTTATTTTTTTCTTCACCGGAGCTGTGTGAGTGCTTATTTATTGCGGGACTATCTGTAGTTTTCATAGATTCAATTTTGGGGTACACATGATTTTTATTATCACTTTTTATTCAATTTTTTGGCAAGCAAGATGATCAAAGACCATCGATTCTGACAATGCTTTTTATTCTTTTTTTTTTTACTGTGTTCACTGTGGGCTATAAATGATGTTTTCCTTTATTCTGTGGGTCGATACGATTATGGCGATACCATATGTATATAGTTTTTTTATGTTTTGCAGCATTTGCGCAATAAAATAACTTTTTCATAAAATAATTTATTTTTTGTGTCACCATATTTTGATAACCGTAACTTTATTTTTTTCAGTCAAAAAAGCTGCATAAGGGCTTGTTTTTTGCGGGACGGGTTGAAGTTTTTATTGGTACTATTTTGGGGTACATGCGACTTTTTGAACACTTTTTAGTCTATATTTTGGGAGGGTTGGTAACCAAGAAATAGTGATTCTGGCATGTTTTTTTCTTTTTTTTTTTGCGGTGTTCACCATGTGGGAAAAATAATATTATAGTATTATACTTTTGGTCGTTATGAGCGCGGTGATACCAAATATGTGTACTTTTTTTAACGTGTTCATGTTTTTCCTATAATAAAAGACTTAATATAGAAAAAAAACATTTTGTTTATGTAACTTGCCAACCATCGGTAGCACCCAAAATCACATTTTGGGGGCTGCCGATGTGTTACAAACCCCCTAAATCCATCTAAGGGGTTAATTGCCAAAATCAGCGGCGACGGGCCGCTGATCGGCAACAGGGACAGCAGGGCAGACATCCCGTACTGTTAATCGAAGCTGCGATGTAGCGCCGTGCAGCAGTTAACTGTTAAAGCGTGGGCGTAAATGGATCCCCAGGTGCGCAAAGATACTGCTCACCTGGACATGCATTTATGCCAAGGTGCGGGAAGGGGTTTATTTACTGTCGATGAAGCTGTGTAAGGGTTTGTTTTTGTGGGGCAAAATGTATTCTTTATTGGTACTCTTTTGGGGTACATATGACATTTATGTGACCAAAAAACTGCAATTTTGTCAATTTTTTTAATTTAATAATTATGGGGTTCCCCGTGAGGGATAACTAATGTGATATTTAATTAGTTTGGATTGTTACGGACGCGGTGATACCAATTATGTTTATTTTTATTGTTTATATTATTTGACGTGATAAGGTTTTGTTTGTTTTACTTTTAAGGTTTATTTTTATTTTTTATTAAATGTTATTATTTCCTTTAGTCCCACTAGGAATCGCTTTGATGATACACTGCAATACTTGTGTATTGCAGTGTATAGTCCTTTTAAGCATTATCTTATTAAGCCCTGCTAGGTCTCAATATAAGTACTACAATGGCAGACCAAGGGGCCTTCATTAGGCCCCCAGCTGCCATGACACTCCATCGGCTTCCCACGTGCGAGGGCTGATGGGGTGACAGAGGGCCCCCTCTGTCTAATCACTTAGATGCTCAGGTCGTTATTGACCATGGCATATATGTGGCTATACGGCCGAGATCAGAGTTATCTCCTATCCTGGGCGTTAGAGCAGGGCGTTATTTATAGTATACAAAGCTCATCAGCAGTGGGACAGAGGCACTTTAAACTTGGACATCTATGAGATACCTAGAATTGACTTATGATAATATATAAGAAATCTAGACTTATGCATATGGCCTTGTTGGCCTTGTTAGGCACATGAGACGCAAATGCTCTGAATTTTCCTTGCTCGTTTGCACACGGAAAATCGGCAGCGCAGTACAGCACCAGCGATTTGAATGAGATTTTAACATTTTGTTATGGATGTCCACTTTTCAATGTAGAAAGGGTGTAAATCCGCAGGAAAAATAAGCACCAAAATCTGCATGTAACACATGTGAATTTTGCTGCGAAAACGCTGTCGATTTGCTGTGAGAAAAACAAACATATCTGCTAGGTGTGTGGGTACCCTTATTGCGCTGTACAAACTCTCAGGTGTATGAAGCCATAAACAGGGCCGGTTTTAGACAAAGTGTAGCCCTGGGCAAAGTTAAAAGTGGGGCCCCAAATGCTGAATTACTGTATCAATAATGCTATCAATTCAGTAGGCGGTGTGCAGAGAACTGCATCGCTGATTTCTAGCACGTCTAGTAGTGTTGCAAGCCCCCTCTCACACAAATAAAAAAAATCCATATAACGTACATATAGTTATTAATTCATACCACTGTACCAGATGAAATATTGCATACTGTTACTGAACACAACTCACTATTATAAGACTATTACCAACAATACAAGGTCCAAATAATATTGCAACACAATAACCACGTAGTGACTGAATAATACCCCCATACTGTTACTGAATAATACCACTGCACCATAACCACAGAGTGACTGAATAATACCCCCCTACCACAGATGTAGCCATCTTTACCTTGACTTTTAATGCTTTAAATAAACAATGGCTCTTATCTTTACTTTTTCAATGACTTTTCAATGGCTTTTGTTGTGTGATATCACGCTGCAGCAAGTTATCAGAGTCAAGTTAAAAATGACTATATCTGTATTACTGAATAATACCTCGTATCCAGTGACTCACAGGTGATGTCTTCTCTAATTAGTCGTTCACTTTCCCTTTTTTCTCCATCCGGCCCAGAGCACTGTGACGACTTATTCCAGCCACGACTCGTCTGAAAATTTGACACATAGACTTGTTGGTTTCTCGCTTTTCCAGCATCCTCCCCGCCTATACCCCATCCTCTAAACAAACTCATAATCCACAGTGCCCCGGATGGTAATAATGATCCCTTAGTGCTCGACACAATAAAAGTGCCCCATCAGTAACCATGCCCCCCCCTTGTATCCCCACACAGTACCAATGCGCCCTGTAGATAGCACCACATACACAGCCCCCTGTAGATAGCGCCACACACACACACACACACACACAGCCCCCTAAAGATAGCACCACACACACACACACACACACACACACACACTGCTCCCTCTAGATGGTGCCACACACAGTCACCTGTAGATAGCACCACACACAGCCCCCTGTGATAGTGCCACACACACACACACACACACACAGCTCCCTGTAGATAGCACCACACACACAGGCCCCTGTAGATAGAGCCACAGACACAGTCCCCTGTAGATAGAGCCACACACATCCCCCCTAGTAGATAGTGCCACACACAGTGACCCTCTTGTAGATAAGGCTACACAGCCCCCTCTTGTAAATAGTGCCATACAGCCCTCCTTACAAATAGTGCCACCCAGCCCCCTCCTTATAGTGCCACACAGAGCCCCTTTACAGATAGTGCTACACAGCCCCCCTTGCAGATTGTGCCACACAGTCCTCCCCCTTGTAGATAGTTCCATTCAGACCCCTTGTAGATAGTGCCACACAGCCCCCCCTTGTATAGTGCCACACAGCTCTCCCCCTTATAGATAGTGCCCCCCCCCCTTAAAAAAAGTTTTTTACTTAACATGCCCCATTCTCGTGACGAAGGGAGCTGCTCAACACAGCCTCCAGACAGGACCCTTGCGTAGGCCGGCATGATCCAGTGACGTCATGACCTGGCCTGCACAGAGATTCTTCCCAGCACCTTATAGTCTGCAGGCTGAACGTGGCCTGCAGCCTAATTGAATGTGGCAGTTGCTAGCACTGGGGGCCCCCCAGGTGCTAGCGACACCATCGAACATGAGTGGGCCTGTGCCGCCCGGCCCATAAATGTTATGTGCCGTGCGGAGCAGGCCCCCTCATGCCACGGGCCCTGTAGCAGCTGCTATGGCTGCTATAGTCGGCAGGGGGCCCTGAAAGGATGGGGGCCCTGGGCAATTGCCCAGTTCCCCCCCCCCCCTTCCTAACACCGGCAATGGCCATAATGCAGCACTCATAGAAGTCTATGGAGCCATACTATATCTCGGAGGATGATCTCACACAGCTGCACGGCTTGATACAGTACAATTGTCAGAGCTGTGTCAACTGTTCTAAAATCACTGTTTAACACAATGACGCTGAGTGCTGCGTCGCATATAAGGCCCTCATGGTGTGTTAAGACATTGTATGAGCCGCGGCCTGTTGTCAGAGGCTGAGGAAACCAGGTTGAGGAGAAGCAAAGTGGAGCGGTGAAGTGAGCATCCATTTAACTACTGTATTTTGACACAAAAGTATTTAACATCATATGAAGATATCTTAAATAAGTTCTACATGTCAGTAATAACCTGTTATGCAGTAGAAAGAAGAGAGATATTCATATTTCAATCCAATAAATAAACAGTTTAGAGTTGAGATTTGAACTCATATAAAGAAGAGCAACGAAGCTAATAAGGGGCATGGAGAATCTAAGTTATGAGGAAAGATTAAAAGAATTAAACCTATTTAGTGTAATGACGGGGGTAAGGAAACAGACAATTGAGCCCTAATCTACCCGCCACTCAGTCCCTGCCTACTTGCAACGACCCGCACTAGGCGACGGGGTATAACTGGGCGACAGTCCCTACGCTCAATATGTGCACGACAGACAAACAGACAAGGGTACACAGAAGAAAGGGAAAAGGGGCAGTTGCCCACGGCAACACCGAGAGCAACAAGAGTGGTGAACGAGCCGAGTCAAACCAGGAGTGTACGAGGTACCAAACGCAGAGCAGGAGAGTAGTGAACAAGCCGAGTCAAACCAGGAGTGTACGAGGTACCAAACGCAGAGCAGGAGAGTAGTCAGTAAGCCAGGGTCAATATGAAGCAGGGTCAAATATATCAAGAAGCTGCAGCAGGGCCAGGAAACCAAATGAGAAGAATCACAAGCTAGCTCCGTCTGGCCAGGCTATGATAGGCTCTCCCACTCCTAAGCCTGCCATCCTGAGTGGTGGAAGATGGAGTCAGTCTCCCAGACATAGAAGCAGGTGCAGACTCATTACCTATGGGCGTGGATACAGAAGCTGTGCCTGACAGATCCTTAACAGTACCCCCCCTTTTATGAGGGGCCACCGGACCCTTTCTAGATGGACCTGGTTTATTGGGGAAACGAAGGTGGAACCTCCTGACCAATACCCCAGCGTGAACATCCCGGGCGGGTACCCAAGTCCTCTCCTTAGGTCCGTATCCTCTCCAATGGACCAGGTACTGGAGGGAGCCTTGGACCATCTTGCTGTCCACAATCTTGGCCACCTCGAATTCTACCCCCTCAGGGGTGAGAACGGGGACAGGAGGTTTCCTCGAGGGAGCCAAGGACGGAGAGCAGCGTTTAAGGAGGGAGGCATGAAACACGTCGTGTACTCGAAAAGATGGGGGCAACTCCAGTCGGAAGGAGACAGGATTGAGGACTTCAATGACCTTGTACGGCCCTATAAACCGGGGAGCAAACTTCTTGGACGGGACTTTTAGGCGAGAGTTCTTTGACGACAGCCACACCCGATCCCCGACCATAAACAAGGGGTTAGCAGAACGTCTTCTATCTGCCTGAGTTTTTTGTATGCTCTGGGACGCCTCTAGGTTCTTCTGAACCAGGGCCCAGACTGTGCACAGTTCCCGATGAACGACCTCTACCTCGGGATTGTTGGAACTACCAGGTGAAACGGAGGAGAACCGTGGATTAAACCCAAAATTACAGAAAAAGGGGGAGACCCCTGACAAGTTACTGACCCGGTTATTAAGGGAAAATTCGGCGAGGGGGATGAATGAGACCCAATCATATTGACAGTCAGAGATAAAACACCTTAAATATTGTTCTAGAGACTGATTAGTCCTCTCAGTTTGGCCATTAGTTTCAGGATGGAAGGCAGAGGAGAAGGACAGATCAATCTCCAACATTTTACAGAAGGCTCTCCAAAACAAGGAAACAAATTGTACCCCTCTGTCAGAAACAATATTGACAGGGACCCCATCGAGACGCAGGATATGTTTGACAAACAAGGTAGCTAACGTCTTAGCATTGGGTAGTTTTTTGAGGGGCACAAAGTGGCACATCTTACTGAAGCGGTCTACTACAACCCACACCACCGACTTGCCTTGAGAAGGAGGCAAATCGGTGATAAAATCCATGGAGATATGGGTCCAAGGTCTCTGGGGAATGGGCAAAGAACATAGTAAGCCCGCTGGTCGGGACCTGGGAGTCTTGGACCTAGCACAAACCTCACAAGCGGCGACGTAGGCCTTAACGTCCTTAGGCAACCCAGGCCACCAATAGTTTCTGGCAATGAGGTGCTTGGTACCCAGGATGCCTGGATGACCAGATAGAGCAGAGTCATGATTTTCCCTAAGTACCCTTAGCTGGAATTGCAGGGGAACAAACAGCTTGTTCTCAGGAAGGTTCCCGGGAGCTGAACCTTGATCAGCAGCAATTTCAGAAACTAAATCAGAATCAATAGAGGAAATGATTATACCTGGAGGCAAAATACAAGCAGGATCTTCCTCCAAAGGAGGGCTGGCCATGAAGCTACGCGACAGACAGTGCATCAGCCTTAACATTTTTAGACCCAGCCCTATAGGTAACCAAAAAGTTGAATCTGGTAAAAAATAACGCCCATCGAGCTTGTCTCGGGTTTAGCCTCCGGGCAGATTCTAGGAAAACCAGATTCTTGTGGTCGGTAAGGACCGTTACCTGGTGCCTAGCCCCCTCCAGGAAGTGGCGCCACTCTTCAAATGCCCATTTAATGGCTAAGAGTTCGAGGTTGCCAATATCATAGTTACTCTCAGTGGGCGAAAACTTCCTGGAGAAGTAGGCACAGGGACGGAGATGGGTGAGGGACCTGGTACCCTGGGACAAGACAGCCCCCACTCCCACCTCGGACGCATCAACCTCCACGATAAATGGCTCCATTTGGTTGGGCTGAACCAGCACCGGGGCCGAGATAAAGCACTTCTTAAGGACCTCAAAAGCCTGGACAGCCTCAGGAGGCCAGCGGAGGAGATCAGCACCCTTGCGAGTGAGATCCGAAAGAGGCTTAGCGATGACCGAGAAGTTAGCAATAAATCTCCTGTAATAATTAGCGAACCCCAAGAAGCACTGTAACGCCTTCAGGGAGGCAGGTTGGACCCATTCCCCCACAGCCTGGACCTTGGCGGGGTCCATGCGGAAATCATGAGGAGTGAGGATTTGACCCAAAAATGGTATCTCCTGCACCCCAAACACACATTTTTCGGTCTTCGCAAACAGTTTGTTTTCCCGAAGGACCTGGAGCACCTTCCTGACATGCTCAATGTGGGAGGACCAGTCCTTGGAAAACACAAGTATGTCATCAAGGTACACTACAAGAAATACCCCCAGGTAATCTCTTAAAATCTCATTTATGAAATTCTGGAAGAGCGCGGGAGCATTACACAACCCAAAGGGCATGACGAGGTATTCGAAATGACCTTCGGGCGTGTTAAACGCAGTCTTCCACTCATCCCCCTCTTTGATGCGGATAAGGTTATACGCCCCCCGTAGATCAAACTTAGAGAACCATTGGGCCCCCTGAACCTGATTAAAGAGATCAGGAATCAAAGGAAGGGGATACTGGTTCCTTACAGTGACCTTATTCAAGTTACGGTAGTCAATGCATGGCCTAAGACCACCATCCTTCTTCCCTACGAAGAAGAAGCCAGCACCTACCGGAGAAGTAGAGGGGCGAATGTAACCCTTGGCCAGGCATTCCTGGATATACTCTCTCATGGCTTCACGTTCGGGACAAGAGAGATTAAATATCCAACCCTTAGGGAGCTTAGCTCCTGGTACCAAATCGATAGCGCAATCATATTCTCTATGAGGAGGTAACACTTCGGAGGCCTCCTTAGAGAAAACATCAGCGAAGTCCTGAACAAACTCAGGTAGCGTGTTCACCTCCTCAGGGGGAGAAATAGAATTAACAGAAAAACATGACGTCAAGCATTCATTACCCCATTTGGTAAGATCCCCAGTATTCCAGTCAAACGTGGGATTATGCAACTGCAACCAGGGAAGGCCTAAAACCAAATCGGACGATAATCCCTGCATCAACAGTACAGAGAACTGCTCCAAATGCATGGAGCCAACAAGGAGTTCAAAAACAGGGGTATGCTGTGTAAAATAACCATTAGCAAGAGGAGTGGAGTCGATACCCACTACCGGGACAGGTTTAGGCAAATCAATCAAAGGCATAGCTAGAGACATAGCAAATTCCACAGACATGATATTAGCAGACGACCCTGAATCCACGAAGGCACTGCCGGTAGCAGACCTACCACCAAAAGAGACCTGAAAGGGAAGCAAGATTTTATTACGTTTCATATTTACGGGAAATACCTGTGCGCCCAAGTGACCTCCCCGATGATCACTTAGGCGCGGAAGTTTTCCGGCTGCTTATTATTACGCCTAGGACAGGTGTTCACTTGATGCTTTTCATCCCCACAATAGAAGCAGAGACCATTCTTCCTGCGGAACTCTCTACGTTGTTGGGGGGACACGGAGGCTCCGAGTTGCATAGGTACCTCCGAGTCTTCCGTGGAAGAACGAAGCAACGGAACCTCAGGAGGCATCATAGGGGAGTCAGAGGAGAAAACACAAAAACGTTCACGTTGTCGTCCCTGAGACGTCGGTCAAGTCGTACCGCTAAAGCCATAACCTGGTCTAGGGAGTCAGAAGAGGGATAGCTAACTAGCAGGTCTTTCAGGGCGTTCGACAGACCCAACCTAAACTGGCACCTTAAGGCAGGGTCATTCCACCGAGAAGCTACGTACCACTTTCTAAAGTCAGAGCAATACTCCTCAACAGGTCTCTTACCCTGACGTAAGGTCACCAGCTGACTCTCGGCAGTTCTGTCAGTCTCGTCATAAATGAGTCCGAGAGCGGAAAAGAAAAGATCAACGGAGGAAAGTTCAGGGGCATCAGGAGCCAAGGAGAAGGCCCATACTTGGGGCCCTTCCTGGAGCCGGGACATAATTATACCCACCCGCTGGCTCTCAGAACCTGAGGAGTGGGGCTTTAAGCGAAAATAGAGCTTACAACTCTCCCGAAAGGAGAGAAAAGTCTTCCGGTCCCCTGAGAACCGGTCAGACAACTTGAGGTGGGGTTCAAGAGGTGAGGTGAGGGGCACTACCATGGTAGCATCAGGCTGGTTGACCGTCTGAGCCAGGGCCTGGACCTGTAAGGAGAGACCCTACATTTGCTGAGCCAGGGTCTCAAGGGGGTCCATAGTAGTGTGAGGGACCAGGGTAGACTAGGTATAGGGCTTGTGATTATGTAATGACGGGGGTAAGGAAACAGACAAGTGAGCCCTAATCTACCCGCCACTCAGTCCCTGCCTACTTGCAACGACCCGCCCTAGGCGACGGGGTACAACTGGGCGACAGTCCCTACGCTCAATATGTGCATGACAGACAAGGGTACACAGAAGCAAGGGAAAAGGAGCAGTTGCCCACGGCAACACCGAGAGCAACAAGAATGGTGAACGAGCCGAGTCAAACCAGGAGTGTACGAGGTACCAAACGCAGAGCAGGAGAGTAGTGAACAAGTCGAGTCAAACCAGGAGTGTACGAGGTACCAAACGCAGAGCAGGAGAGTAGTCAGTAAGCCAGGGTCAATATGAAGCAGGGTCAAATATATCAAGAAGCTGCAGCAGGGCCAGGAAACCAAATGAGAAGAATCACAAGCAAGGAGGAACAGGAAAGGCAGGTATAAATAGACAGAGGGCGGGAGCTAGCTCCGTCTGGCCAGGCTATGATAGGCTCTCCCACTCCTAAGCCTGCCATCCTGAGTGGTGGAAGATGGAGTCAGTCTCCCAGACATAGAAGCAGGTGCAGACTGATTACCTATGGGCGTGGATACAGAAGCTGTGCCTGGCAGATCCTTAACATTTAGCCTTGAAAAAAGACGACTAAGGGGGTCATGATTAACTTATATAAATATATTAATGGCACATACAAAAAATATGGTGAAATCCTATTCCATGTAAAACCCCCTCAAAAAACAAAGGGGCACTCTCTCCGTCTGGAGAAAAAAGGTTCAATCTGCAGAGGCGACAAGCCTTCTTTACTGTGAGAACTGTGAATCTATGGAATAGCCTACCGCAGGAGCTGGTCACAGCAGGGACAGTAGATGGCTTTAAAAAAGGATTAGATAATTTCCTAGAACAAAAAATATCAGCTCCTATGAGTAGAAATTTTTCCCATCCCTTTTCCCATTCCTTGGTTGAACTTGATGGACATGTGTCTTTTTTCAACCATACTAACTATGCAACTATGTAATAATTGGTGAAATATAATAAGACTGGCGTGTCAAACGTCAGTTTTAAACTAATGTACGTCGGCATAAACTGTGCCAAATATATCTAGAGGTGAACACCTCTTAATATATTTGGTGCATATTTGACTGTCCATGTGACAGAAATGCAAATTTATGCCTGCTTTCAGAAGGTGTAGATATGCGGCATAACTTACGCCAGTTTTTCGCGTGGATTATGATAAATCTATCGTTCTGGTGGAGACCCCGCCGCTTAAGGTACGCCCTGGCCCTTTTCTCGCCAATTTGCAACATGTTTGGCATAAATGTTTGATATAAACATAAATTGTCTGCCATTAATCTATTAAGATATTTACCTATTGTCTAGTTTTAAAACATTATAAGAGTATGTTATTAGCAATACATTAGTTTCTCCATCCTTATCCTGTCTGTAAATGGTTTTAAATGTCATAACAGTCACATGTACTTTCATAGTCAGCACACAATGGTGTACCAGAATAGTGACAAACTGCTCATTGTTTCAGTTCCAATCCGGTCATGAAATTGCAGGATATTGCAGCTAAGTAGGGTACCGCATTACTATTGTTTCATGTCTGCAATGCATTTCGCCAATTTGGCTATGGGTGTGACATATCTTGGTAATTGCCAATTTTATATGGACCCTAGAGTCACAGTGGGCCCCCTTTTTAATCAGTTATGAGACCAAACAGCACAAAAAACAGCATCAAAATGAGTTGCTATTTGGCTCTCGCCGCCCCATCACCAGTGACTGCCATCAATCATGCTGAGAGGGTCGAGAGGAGGCAGGGAAGCGCTCGCCTCATGAATAAAGCAGACCTATTAGTTTGAGTCTGATGTGTTCTTTGTTAGCTGCTATAAGCCAGAGTGCACAATATTTTTTTTGTGTAGTTCAGTGGACCTGTCACCATACTACGCAGTTCAGTGCAGTTCAGTTTGAGTAAACGCTTCTATGCATATACACATGCGCAAGCAGGAGAAGCCATGAATGAAGCGGTCACATTATAAAAGCATGTGAACGCTACTTCTATTATGTGGAAAGGATGATACTTAATGTAGCCACAACTGAATCCCTGTGTCATCGACACACAGCATCCTTACATTTTAGGAGAAGTTATAAGTAAATGGCATGACTATTTATTTTATGACAGATTAGAGACATTTAGTAGAAACTGTTCAGAAACTATAAATATAACCTATGTGTTAGAAAAAGTCAGAAAAATATTAAAACAAAATTTTTAACAACAAAACAATAAAGATACAGAATTTCTTATTTCCTTCAGGATTAAAAGATGGCAACCAGAACAGCCTTGTGAACAATGTATTGTGTAGTTTGATAATAGGAATATTAAATAGCCGCATTATGGGTAAAGTAGTACAGTAGTCCTGTATTTAACAACACAGAGTTACTTAAGTGGACACTAACTTTTCAAAAATGTAGGCTAATTAATATTATAGCTGATATAAAACAACTTTGTAACATTGTTTTAGCAATACAAATTCTGGGTGAAGTTACTGCCCCTAGTTGTCTCCATTCCTGTAATCTGCTGTCCACCCCCTGACTTCAGAAGGTGGGGGTGTGTCTCTTCACTGCTTGCCAATACAAGTCTATAAAGAGGGGAGGGGGAGCAGGAGGAGGGAGCAGAGAGAGAGACTCAGCAATACACGCTGCATGCAAATTTATGGAGGGGGGAGGGGTGAGCAGGGGAAGGAAGGAGGAACAGAGGGAAACACACAGACGTGATGGGAAGATTTCTGTCACACCAGTACTGGATTCTCAGATACACCGGTCTATACTGCTGTATAATGTCCTCCATGCTGCTGCACTTTTTATATATATATATATATATATATATATATATTAGAGATAGGAGAGCAGGATTCTCCTCTTCTGTATGTGCAGTGTATAGAAGACATGATAGCAGTTATGCTCCACCCACTAGCTAAGAGAAAACTGTGAATTAGAGAGAGTCTGCAGAGGGGAAAACTGCTAAATAATGGCATATATAAGTCATATAATAGTCAGAAATAGTGTTACTCCTCATGTATACACATATGACAGCTTATTGTGAAAAGTACCCTGAAAAGTTAGGTACACTCTAACAACCTCAAGGGTGTTACTAATATGACATTTGGGAAAGGCTCTTGATGGTATGGATGTTTGAAATATTTATTTCACATAATGTACTGCACAATATGCAGCTCTAACCTGCCCTTCTTCCATTGATTCGCCTTTGGCATTAACTTAAATTTTTTATATAATACATTCGTTATAAATAGTAACTACAATGGGTGGGGAATTGCAGATTTTATTATTTTCTGACTTTCAACCAAGCCTGGAGCACAACAAATTAATAGCAAAAATACAAAATTTTATTAACATGAAAATATGACAAGGTTAAAACTGGAACAGGGAATGAGTCACACAATAAAAAGACATCAAAAACAATCATGCACCAGATGTAGATGTGACATAGATCTATACAAGCTTGTTTATTTGTTAATACAGCAAAGGAGAATAGTATATGTGCCTCTGCGGACCTGTAGCTACTAAAGCCTAATGAATGATGGCAAAAAGAAGGTCAACAAGGGATAAAATACATGTATGTACTGCCTGGGTCGCCTCTATGAGAGTATATGTGTGGCAATAGTTATATGCAGATACCTGAATACAGTGATTGTCTGTATATGTATGATAGCCTAATATACGCCATAGTGTGTATTGCAGGATCAGTGCTACAGATAACATACAGCAATGTGCATAGACGCACAAAGAGGTAACAGGCCAATACCAGGCAAGAAAGTCAGTAATAGCTGTACAACATACCAGTGGACATGATGAGGATGTCTGGACCCGACGCGCGTTTCGGCAACTGCCTTCGTCCGGGGTTAGGGTCAAACTGCTAATATCTACCTATATATAGAGCATAGCTCAGGTGTTTGCAATGTATACAGAGATGAGGAAAGGAGGAGGCAAGATCAGGTGACAGAAGTCGGCGTCTGGTGCGGGGTACCAAGATGGCGCTGCCCCACTTCCGGTCCGCGTCATCAGAGAGGATGTGGGGCGGCGCGAACTAACCACGCCCCCCACACATCCCACTCCGAGTAGAGACAGCGGTCGGAAGAGGCCAGGGCCACTCCCCCCATGAACACGAACATCTGATCAGGATGTCATGAACACCAGCGCGCAGTCCATCAACGATATGTGCCAGAAGGAAACAAGAAAAGAAAAGAGAGATGCAAATGATTTGCAAGATGTTGTGTATGATAGAAAATAAACAAATAGCGTTAAATGACTTCGTATGGTGTGAGCTGTGTAATATGTGACATAAAAACTAAGAAGGAAGGGGTGATAAGAATGAATAGATAAATGCATCGCTGACAATAGTGAAAATGATAAAATAAACATGATAAAATAAACAATGTGATGAAAAAATATGAGTGTAAGAACTTAAAGGTAGAAAAAATGAAAGTGTAGGAGATGATGGATATAAATACCAATAAAAGTATGCGTGGGGTGTCAAATATGAAATATGATACAGGTGAGTTAAACTACAAAGTGATGAAATAATAATAAAACACCATACAACAAATTGATATGTGTGTGAACATACAAAAATAGTGGACACAAAATAATTCTGTGAATATCAGTACGGGATAGCACCTAAGTACTGAGTCTAAGATAACCATTATAATGAAGCCACATGTATTGGTAAAAAGGGGGTATAGTACAAACACATGTCTATACATACGGCAGATAGTATATGTTAACAATTTAAGTTCTCTGTATTTGTAAATCTTAAACATATATAGTTGCGGATAATAAATGAGTAGGAACAAATAGTAGATAACTAATACATGATACAATAAAAAAGAAGATATATAGTCGATGCAGAGAATGTATATAGAACACAGTGTAGTATGTCTTGTTTCTTCTTAAAAGAAGCGAGGGATGGACCGCAAGACACCTCCTGAGATGGACTCGGTAAAAGAGTATCATAGTTCTGTATACATGAATAAATGGAAAAAACAACAGGAAATGGTAGTTAGTTTTTTTTTTTTAAAAATGACAACAGGGATGAGGAAAAGATAAAAGCCAAGACCCACAAGGAGTCAATGGTTACAGAAACGAAACATAGCTCAGGGATTCGTTTAGTCCATGTGGAGACATTGTCCCAAGGGTCCAGATCCAACGAGACTCACATTGTGCGAGTTTTTGTTTTATGGCCCCACCTCTCGTACCACATATAATATGATCAATCCCTCTCACCTTCAGCTTGGAGGGATCGCATGAGTGGTGTGTTCTGAAATGTCGGGCCACAGGTTTCAACATCTCCAAAATTTCTGCCCCTGATGCTCACTTTATATCAGCCATATGTTCACGTACCCGCACCTTCAACTCTCTAGAAGTGAGACCAATATAAATCTTTGGGCACGGACATACAGCGTAGTATACAACGGCTTTGGTAGTGCATGTAATGGAATGAGTGATATTAAAGGTTTTACCACCAGATGCATCGGTAAAGGTAGTAACATCTTCTATGTTGGGACATGCTACACATTTTCCGCAGGGCTTGCATCCCCATCTTGGACCCTTGGTCCCAAATGGATATTTAGTTTTTTTGGGATCATAGAAACTTCTTACGAGATAATCTTTCAGATTTTTGGATCGTCTAGCAGTCACGGAGGGATATTTTGTGATGAATCTATGTAAAGAGGGATCGGTCAGGAGGATCGGCCAGTATCTTTTAAGGATTTCCTTCATTTGTGGCCATCGAGAATGGTATCCTGTAATGAATCTGACCTGGTTCTGTTTCTCTGCCTTCTTTTTAGGGAATAGCAGATCATCCCTAGATGTCCATTTTGCCCTTCGATAGGCTTTTTTGATTGATCTAGCACTATATCCCCGCTCTAGGAAACGATGTTTCAAGTCTGCTGCCTGTTTCTCAAATAGCAAATCAGAGGAACATATCCTCTTGATCCGTAAAAATTGTCCAATTGGGACCGCTGAAATGGTTTGTGGGGGATGAGACGAAGACGAGTGGAGCAGTGCATTCACAGAAGTTTCCTTACGGAAAACATCGCTATGTATAAAGCCCTTCTCATCAGTAAAGATTTTAACATCCAAAAAGTCCACACAGCTGGAATGTGCTTTATGGGTGAATTTAAGGTTTACATCATTCATGTTAAGCCTAACCATGAAGGAGTCGAGGTCTGCATGTGTGCCCTTCCAGATGACCAAAATGTCATCAATGTAGCGGGCCCAGAAAAGGACCCGCGCCATTGATTCCTCTCGGTCATCTGAGAAGAGAGTCCTCTCCCACAGCCCCAGGAAGAGGTTAGCGTAAGATGGTGCACACGCTGCCCCCATGGCTGTTCCCTGGAGCTGTAGGTAGAAGTGCTCATTGAACACAAAAAAATTGTGTGTTAGGATGTGTTCAAGCATCTGTGCAATAAATGCACATAGTGATTTGTCTAGTTCTGACATTGACAAAAAATACTGAACTGCTCTCAAACCATCTTCGTGCTTAATGCATGTATAGAGGGACTCCACGTCGATGGTAACAAGGAGCATGTCGCTATCAATGCTGATGCCACTGATCTTCTGCAATAGATCAGCAGTATCACGAATGTACGAGGGTAAATTGACCACCAGATTTTTTAGATGGTGGTCAATGAATCTGCATATCCCTTCTGTAAGACTGCCCCTGCCTGAGATGATAGGTCTCCCTGGTGGAATCCTCTCATTTTTGTGGATCTTAGGCAGCAGATAAAGGGTGGGAACGGTGGGTTCATCCATTGAAAGGGCCAAGTGAAGTTCTTTGGAGATGACATTGTCTTCCACTGCCTGGAGAAGTTTGGCCTGCAACTCCAGTTTAAAGGCCGACAGAGGGTTGAAGGTCAACTTCTTATAGCAATGTTTGTCTCTCAGCTGTCTATTTGCCTCCGCCTCATACATGGCACATGGCCACACTACCACATTGCCCCCTTTATCTGCTGCCTTAAATACCACATCTTTAATTTTTTTCAATTGTTTTAAGCTGTTTCTCTCTAATACCGTTAGATTATCATGTTTGATATATCTTGGGATGTTATGAAATTCCTGGGTTACTGCTTTAGTAAAGAGGTCCACCTATAAACTTTATTATTTTGAAAATTACCAAGATGGCGCTGCCCCACTTAACCTCAACCACAAAATGATACTGGCCATGGATGTAGAGATTGAAAGTGTCCAGGCACAATTATTTCCACTCATGTCTGTAGACGGTATGTCCAAATTTAAACATAACCTTGACATCCAATTTATGGAGTGGGAGAAAGATATCCAAGAAGTTAAGTCCAGAAAATTCTCCAGAGATATTGGAGATTTTCAAAATAATAAAGTTTATAGGTGGAGAAGAAATCAGGCCACAGGAGGTCTCAACCGTACCCCTTCCATCTCCTCAATTTCGTCTCAGAGTGAAACCGACACTATGCCCTATAGATCTACCTTTAACACTCGGCCTAAAAGAAAACTGGCACAAAGACAAGTGGCAAATAAAAAACGTCCAGATGCACGGGAACAGAGTAGCCAGTTAAAGGTAATTAATCTGTCATCACATGTATTTTCTAAAATTGATTTAGAACTTATAGCCAAGGGCTTGACTTTTTCACCCAGTGCTGCCTTTGACATATTTTCTGCAGTAAAAGATCTACACGTCTTCGGCCGCTCACTCATCTTCAACAAATGGTTTAACAAACCAGTGGACAGGGACCTTTTTCCTACATCTGAGGAACAACAGGCACTCAAGGCGCTTGAAGATTTGTTGGGAGAACATAACATTGATGAAACTGCAGGTAATATTCCAGCATGTATTCGGATTAAATCAAAAAACTTCCCTGCCCTTAGTCTATGCCCCGCGGTGGACCTCTTTACTAAAGCAGTAACCCAGGAATTTCATAACATCCCAAGATATATCAAACATGATAATCTAACGGTATTAGAGAGAAACAGCTTAAAACAATTGAAAAAAATTAAAGATGTGGTATTTAAGGCAGCAGATAAAGGGGGCAATGTGGTAGTGTGGCCATGTGCCATGTATGAGGCGGAGGCAAATAGACAGCTGAGAGACAAACATTGCTATAAGAAGTTGACCTTCAACCCTCTGTCGGCCTTTAAACTGGAGTTGCAGGCCAAACTTCTCCAGGCAGTGGAAGACAATGTCATCTCCAAAGAACTTCACTTGGCCCTTTCAATGGATGAACCCACCGTTCCCACCCTTTATCTGCTGCCTAAGATCCACAAAAATGAGAGGATTCCACCAGGGAGACCTATCATCTCAGGCAGGGGCAGTCTTACAGAAGGGATATGCAGATTCATTGACCACCATCTAAAAAATCTGGTGGTCAATTTACCCTCGTACATTCGTGATACTGCTGATCTATTGCAGAAGATCAGTGGCATCAGCATTGATAGCGACATGCTCCTTGTTACCATCGACGTGGAGTCCCTCTATACATGCATTAAGCACGAAGATGGTTTGAGAGCAGTTCAGTATTTTTTGTCAATGTCAGAACTAGACAAATCACTATGTGCATTTATTGCACAGATGCTTGAACACATCCTAACACACAATTTTTTTGTGTTCAATGAGCACTTCTACCTACAGCTCCAGGGAACAGCCATGGGGGCAGCGTGTGCACCATCTTACGCTAACCTCTTCCTGGGGCTGTGGGAGAGGACTCTCTTCTCAGATGACCGAGAGGAATCAATGGCGCGGGTCCTTTTCTGGGCCCGCTACATTGATGACATTTTGGTCATCTGGAAGGGCACACATGCAGACCTCGACTCCTTCATGGTTAGGCTTAACATGAATGATGTAAACCTTAAATTCACCCATAAAGCACATTCCAGCTGTGTGGACTTTTTGGATGTTAAAATCTTTACTGATGAGAAGGGCTTTATACATAGCGATGTTTTCCGTAAGGAAACTTCTGTGAATGCACTGCTCCACTCGTCTTCGTCTCATCCCCCACAAACCATTTCAGCGGTCCCAATTGGACAATTTTTACGGATCAAGAGGATATGTTCCTCTGATTTGCTATTTGAGAAACAGGCAGCAGACTTGAAACATCGTTTCCTAGAGCGGGGATATAGTGCTAGATCAATCAAAAAAGCCTATCGAAGGGCAAAATGGACATCTAGGGATGATCTGCTATTCCCTAAAAAGAAGGCAGAGAAACAGAACCAGGTCAGATTCATTACAGGATACCATTCTCGATGGCCACAAATGAAGGAAATCCTTAAAAGATACTGGCCGATCCTCCTGACCGATCCCTCTTTACATAGATTCATCACAAAATATCCCTCCGTGACTGCTAGACGATCCAAAAATCTGAAAGATTATCTCGTAAGAAGTTTCTATGATCCCAAAAAAACTAAATATCCATTTGGGACCAAGGGTCCAAGATGGGGATGCAAGCCCTGCGGAAAATGTGTAGCATGTCCCAACATAGAAGATGTTACTACCTTTACCGATGCATCTGGTGGTAAAACCTTTAATATCACTCATTCCATTACATGCACTACCAAAGCCGTTGTATACTACGCTGTATGTCCGTGCCCAAAGATTTATATTGGTCTCACTTCTAGAGAGTTGAAGGTGCGGGTACGTGAACATATGGCTGATATAAAGTGAGCATCAGGGGCAGAAATTTTGGAGATGTTGAAACCTGTGGCCCGACATTTCAGAACACACCACTCATGCGATCCCTCCAAGCTGAAGGTGAGAGGGATTGATCATATTATATGTGGTACGAGAGGTGGGGCCATAAAACAAAAACTCGCACAATGTGAGTCTCGTTGGATCTGGACCCTTGGGACAATGTCTCCACATGGACTAAACGAATCCCTGAGCTATGTTTCGTTTCTGTAACCATTGACTCCTTGTGGGTCTTGGCTTTTATCTTTTCCTCATCCCTGTTGTCATTTTTAAAAAAAAAAAACTAACTACCATTTCCTGTTGTTTTTTCCATTTATTCATGTATACAGAACTATGATACTCTTTTACCGAGTCCATCTCAGGAGGTGTCTTGCGGTCCATCCCTCGCTTCTTTTAAGAAGAAACAAGACATACTACACTGTGTTCTATATACATTCTCTGCATCGACTATATATCTTCTTTTTTATTGTATCATGTATTAGTTATCTACTATTTGTTCCTACTCATTTATTATCCGCAACTATATATGTTTAAGATTTACAAATACAGAGAACTTAAATTGTTAACATATACTATCTGCCGTATGTATAGACATGTGTTTGTACTATACCCCCTTTTTACCAATACATGTGGCTTCATTATAATGGTTATCTTAGACTCAGTACTTAGGTGCTATCCCGTACTGATATTCACAGAATTATTTTGTGTCCACTATTTTTGTATGTTCACACACATATCAATTTGTTGTATGGTGTTTTATTATTATTTCATCACTTTGTAGTTTAACTCACCTGTATCATATTTCATATTTGACACCCCACGCATACTTTTATTGGTATTTATATCCATCATCTCCTACACTTTCATTTTTTCTACCTTTAAGTTCTTACACTCATATTTTTTCATCACATTGTTTATTTTATCATGTTTATTTTATCATTTTCACTATTGTCAGCGATGCATTTATCTATTCATTCTTATCACCCCTTCCTTCTTAGTTTTTATGTCACATATTACACAGCTCACACCATACGAAGTCATTTAACGCTATTTGTTTATTTTCTATCATACACAACATCTTGCAAATCATTTGCATCTCTCTTTTCTTTTCTTGTTTCCTTCTGGCACATATCGTTGATGGACTGCGCGCTGGTGTTCATGACATCCTGATCAGATGTTCGTGTTCATGGGGGGAGTGGCCCTGGCCTCTTCCGACCGCTGTCTCTACTCGGAGTGGGATGTGTGGGGGGCGTGGTTAGTTCGCGCCGCCCCACATCCTCTCTGATGACGCGGACCGGAAGTGGGGCAGCGCCATCTTGGTACCCCGCACCAGACGCCGACTTCTGTCACCTGATCTTGCCTCCTCCTTTCCTCATCTCTGTATACATTGCAAACACCTGAGCTATGCTCTATATATAGGTAGATATTAGCAGTTTGACCCTAACCCCGGACGAAGGCAGTTGCCGAAACGCGCGTCGGGTCCAGACATCCTCATCATGTCCACTGGTATGTTGTACAGCTATTACTGACTTTCTTGCCTGGTATTGGCCTGTTACCTCTTTGTGCGTCTATGCACATTGCTGTATGTTATCTGTAGCACTGATCCTGCAATACACACTATGGCGTATATTAGGCTATCATACATATACAGACAATCACTGTATTCAGGTATCTGCATATAACTATTGCCACACATATACTCTCATAGAGGCGACCCAGGCAGTACATACATGTATTTTATCCCTTGTTGACCTTCTTTTTGCCATCATTCATTAGGCTTTAGTAGCTACAGGTCCGCAGAGGCACATATACTATTCTCCTTTGCTGTATTAACAAATAAACAAGCTTGTATAGATCTATGTCACATCTACATCTGGTGCATGATTGTTTTTGATGTCTTTTTATTGTGTGACTCATTCCCTGTTCCAGTTTTAACCTTGTCATATTTTCATGTTAATAAAATTTTGTATTTTTGCTATTAATTTGTTGTGCTCCAGTCGATCATTTCTTCTTTTGGGTTCATCAATTGTTGATCGACGCACCAAGTGTATCTTGGTCATTACTTGGGACGCAGACACAGTAGATTTTATAGTGTTCAGCAACATTGCTTTATATTGAACATCACTCTGTGTCTGTGCCCCTTTCTGGTGGTATTGTATTGGCATATAAAAATTTCAACCAAGCCTTTAGAGAAAGCTTTAAGGTAGTCACATATTTAACAATAATAATTCATCAAGAAAGTATTTATAAAGAACATAGATAAAACTGTTGTTGATGAAACAATGAAAGCACACACAGGTCTGGCAGCAGTGTTCTTTACAGAGAAATCATCTACAGCAGGGGTCTCAAGCACGCGGCCCGCGGGCCGCATGCGGCCCCTGGGGCTGTCATTTGCGGCCCGCGGGACACAGAGCCGCTAGACTCTGGAACTCTGGACAACGATGTCTGGGGCTTCCCCAGAGCCGGAGTCCCGTGCAGAGCGCTAGTATCGGCTCTGCTCCGGGACTCTGTGGAATTCCCTGACATCGCTGTCCATATATGGACAGTGTGTCAGGGTCTTCCCCAGAGCGGAGTCCTGAGCAGAGCACTAGTACAGGCTCTGCTCCGGGACTCTGTGGAATTCCCTGACATCGCTGTCCATATATGGACAGTGTGTCAGGGTCTTCCCCAGAGCGGAGTCCCGAGCAGAGCGCTAGTATAGGCTCTGCTCTGGGACTCTGTGGAATTCCCTGACATCGCTGTCCATATATGGACAGTGTGTCAGGGTCTTCCCCAGAGCGGAGTCCCGGGCAGAGCGCTAGTACAGGCTCTGTTCTGGGACGCTGTGGAATTGCCTGACATCACTGTCCATATATGGACAGTGTGTCGGGGTCTTCCCCAGAGCGGAGTCCCGAGCAGAGCGCTAGTATAGGCTCTGCTCTGGGACTCTGTGGAATTCCCTGACATCGCTGTCCATATATGGACAGTGTGTCAGGGTCTTCCCCAGAGGGGAGTCCCGAGCAGAGCGCTAGTACATATATGGGCAGTGTGTCAGGGTCTTCCCCAGAGTGGAGTCCCGAGCAGAGCGCTAGTACAGGCTCTGCTCCGGGACTCTGTGGAATTCCCTGACATCGCTGTCCATATATGGACAGTGTGTCAGGGTCTTCCCCAGAGCGGAGACTCGAGCAGAGCGCTAGTATCGGCTCTGCTCCGGGACTCTGTGGAATTCCCCAGAGCAGGAGTCCCAGTGATGTCAGGACCACAGCTGGAGTCCCAGGAAGAGCCTACTAGCGCTCTGCCCAGGACTCCAGCTCTGGGGTTGCCCCTAACATCTCTGTCCATATATGGACAGTGATGTCAGGAGCAGAGCTGGAATCCCAGGCAGAGTGCTAGAAGCGGCTCTGCTCCGGGACTCCAGCTCTGGGCAAGCCCCTGTCATCACTGTGGCAGCATCTGCGGAGGACACTGTGGCAGCATCTGCGGAGGGCACTGTGGCAGCATCTGCGGAGGGCACTGTGGCAGCATCTATGGAGGGCACTGGGGCAGCATCTACGGAGGACACTGCGGCAGCATCTACGGAGGGCACTGCGTCAGCATCTACGGAGGGCACTGCGGCAGCATCTACGGAGGGCACTGTGGCAGCATCTACGGAGGGCACTGCGGCAGCATCTACAGAAGACTCTGCGGCAACATCCACAGAAGACTCTGCGGCAGCATCCAGAGAGGGCACTGCGGCAGCATCCACAGAGGGCTCTGCGGCAGCATCCACAGAGGGCACTGCGGCAGCATCCACAGAGGGCACTGCGGCAGCATCCACAGAGGGCACTGAGGCAGCATCCACAGAGGGCACTGCGGCAGCATCTAAAAAGGGGCTGCCCAATCTTGACATGTGTGTCTGCCAAACGCTGCCAACTGAGCCGCCAGACTACATTTAGCAACACTTAAACTGGAAAACTGGATTGTTGAAATAAGCGCGTGGAGAAATATCTCAAATTTTAAACCTAGTGGTATTATTATAGTAATGTAGTATTCATTTTATAGTAATGTAGTATTATTATTATAGTAATATAGTGTTATAGTAGTTCAAATAAGTAATTTATTAACAATAATTTTGTGTTGTATCAAATTTTAAAGTAATGCGGCCCGTCAAATTCCCATTTTTTCTATATGCGGCCCACTTACCCTGCCGAGTTTGAGACCCCTAATCTACAGCACTGTTCTCCACTGGGAAAAATCGATAAATATCTCCAACCGTAATTGACAAGTGGCTTTACTGGTCGTTTGCTAATGATCAAGTGAAGACATATCAATGGGATGTGACTGCCATCCTTAACACACAGTGCGGGTGCGTTATGCATACATCAACTGTGAAAACAATGGATGCTACAAATGTATTTGTTCAAATCTACTTAAGATAGTGCACATGGTTAACATTTATATTGAAAATGGGTACCACAACAGATCTTTAAAGGGAATGTGTTGCCAGAAAAACATGTTTTTTTTTTTAAAATTAAACATTTAGTGTGTGGGTGATTAAACATTGTTCAAATTTTTTTTATTTTTTTCACGAGTCAGGAAATAGTCAGGAAATATTATAAATTAATTCTAATTTATAATACTACCCATTTTTGGTCACTAGATGGAGCTATTCCCAAAATTGCAGCATTGCAACATTGGGTTAAAAGCCCTCGCTCTAGTGAGCTCTCAGCATCCCCCCCTCCTTTATCCTGGCTAGTGCCGGGATAAACGAGGGGTTTGAACGGTGTAACCTCCTACACTGTGTGTCGCCATTTTTTGAGCTAACACAGTGTAGTAGGTTTACATACAGTAGTAAACACACACAAACACGAACATACATTGAAATCTCTTACCTGCTCCTGCCGCCGCAGCTCCCTCCGGCCCGTCCGCTCCGTTTGCTGCCGCTGGTCCAAGTGCACAAATCCGGAAGCCGCGACCGGAAGTAGTAATATTACTGTCCGGCCGCGACTTCCGGTCCACAGGAAAATGGCGCCGGACGGCGCCAATTTCGAATTGGACTGTGTGGGAGCGGCGCATGCGCAGTTCCCACACAGACGCCGTACACTGAAGTCAATGGGACGGGAGCCGTTCGCAGTCCCTATGGGACTGTGGCTGCCGTATTCCATGTCTGTATGTGTCGTTAATCGACACAGACAGAAATGGAACAAAAAATGGCAGCCCCCATAGGGAAGAAAAAGTGTAAAAATAAGAAAAAGTAAAACACAAACACACAAATAAATATAAACGTTTTTAATAAAGCACTAACATCTTGAACATATGAAAATTTTTTTGGGTGATGACACTGTTCCTTTAAGCGTGGATGCTTGGCTTTAAGGCTAATGCACACGGCTGTATTGTTTTGTACAGAGGTATATTAGAGGTCCCTTAGAGAATGCATGGGGCATCCACTAAACCTCAGTATGCCTCAGATTTCTGGCATTCTCCATTGGATTCTGTATGAACAGAGGAATTCTCCGTACACCCAGAACCCATCAGAGCTTGTACAGCAGCACAAGGAGGAAGTGTGGCTGCGAACTAGGAACCCATTTGGCCCCTGTGCACAGTCGTACACAGCTCTGCCTTGTACATGAGCCCTTATCTTCATGTACCGGACAACATCATTGTGCTGAAGCTACAGAGGCAGGGACTGGGGGACAATGTATGCACATAGTAACAAATTGGTTACAGGACAGAAAACAAAGAGTGATTATAAATAGTACTTACCTAAAATCAGTGGGGTACCACAAGGATCTGTGTTAGGCCTCATTCACACAAATAATTTTTCCGGCAATTTAAACTGCCTCAAAAAACGCTTCTAAAAATGGCAGCATTATTCAAATGTAACATGCGTGCGCTTTTTAAGGCATTTTTAGTGGCATTTATTTTTGTGTTTTTCATTTAGTGTTATTATGTACATGTGGTTCTTTTTTGGCATTATTGAAGTCCTATAGAGAAGCATATGGGGAAAAAAACACCACTGACCACAATTAACTCAGAAAGGCCACAAACCAAAACACAGTCGTATCTAGTGCATTTGCTATTTTACTATGGACTTTAATGTAACATCTGGCTGCACTAGAAAAACAAAAAAATCCATTAAAAATACCACCATGCTGTGTGTGAATCCAGCCTAAGCCCCAATTCTTTTTAATAAATGTATTAATGGCCTTGTGAATGGGATTGATAGTAAAGTGTCAGTTTTAGCTAAAGATAAAAAAAATTATAGGATATTTAGCTCAGCTTGATTGGAAACTATTACAGAACGATCTTCAGCTGGCAGCATGGGCAAAAACATGGCAAATTAATTTTAATGTTGATAAATGTACAGTAAAGCACCTAGGCCGCAGTAGTAGTATTAATACATTCATTAAATAGAATAAAACTGGAGCTAACAGAACAAGAGTGACAAGTAAGCTAAGATGCAGTACTCAATGTCAAAAAGCAGCTGCAAAACCAAATGGGATTTTAGGGTGAAGGATCAGGGCATATTCTTTGCGTGTGGAATAAAGGCATTTCGTACATCAATATAGCAAAGGGTTCTTTACAGTTAAAGTATTCAAACTATGGAATGCCCTACCCCAAGAGGTAGTGATCGCAGATACCAGTGCCGCACCTGCAATGAGGCGAGGTGAGCCTACCGCCTCAGGCAGCACCACCTGGCTGAAAATGGGGGGCGGCATTTTGAGCCAGGGACAGCCTGGATGGGGGGGCAGGGGCATGCCTTATTTTACTTAGCAGATGTGCCGCACGATGGGCACGCCTGATACAACATTCTTCCTCCTCCTCTCTGACGCTGTGCACAGCACGTGCTGCCAGAAAGGAGCAGGTCTGCAGGAGGAGCGGTCAAGCGCTCTCTCCTCAACTAAGAAGAGAAGTGACGTGACGCATGAGGTGAGCTGTGGTCTGTATTAAAGATTGAGCTCCACTTACAGCGCTCACGCTCCTGCCTTTACTCATTTAAAAGGGATCGGCCGACACTGGGGGGCCAGGAGTATACTGCAAGGGGGGTCTGGGCATTTTACTGAGAGCCAAGGGCTCTATGCGGGGGAATAATCCCCCCCATAGAGCCCTCATTAGTCACTATAATGCAAGGTTAGGGGTGTGGGGTGGGGGGCGGCGGTCTGAGCATCTGACTGACTGCAGAGAGCTCTATGGGGGAGGAATTCCGCTCCCCCTTTAAAGCAGTCAATCAGACGCTCAGACCACCCTAACCTTGCAGTATAGTAGCTAATGAGGGCTCTATGAGGGGGATTATTCCCCCCCATAGAGCCCTCGGCTGTCAGTAAGATGCTCAGACCGCTCTTTGTAGAATACCCCCCCAAGCCACCCCTTTTAAATTAGTGGGGGCAGGAAGTTGAGCGCAGTATAATTCTTCCCTATAAATCTGCCCCCACTAATTTAAAAGTGATCGGCCGACACTGAAGGGGCAGGAGTATTCTACAAGGGGTTGTTTGAGCATCTTGCTGACAGCTAAGGGCTCTATGGGGCTGAATAATCCCCCCATAGAGCCCTCACTAGTTACCATACTGCAAAGTTAGTGGGGCCTGAGCATCTGACTAACTGCTGAGGGCTCTAAGGGGAATTCCCCCCTTAGAGCCCTTAGCAGTCAGTTAGACACCCAGGCACCCTCCTTGCAGTATAGTAATTAGTGAGGGCTCTATGGGGGGGATTATTCAGCCCTATAGAGCCCTCGACTGTCAGTAAGATGCTTAGACAACCCCCCCCTAGCGTCGGCTGATCACTTAAATTAATGGGGGCAAGAAGCTGAGTTCAGTATAACTCCCCCCACAGAGTCGTCAGAGTCAGTACCCCCCTTGCAGTATATCTGTAAAGGATCTGCCAGACACAGCTTCTGTGTCGACGCCCGTGGTAAATAAGTCTGCACCTGCTCCTAAGTCTGATAGAGTGACTCGATCATCTACCACTCGGGCTGGGAGGCTGAGAAGTGGGAGAGCCTAACCAAATGGAGCCATTCATCGTGGAGGTTGACGCCTCCGAGGTGGGAGTGGGTGCTGTCTTGTCCCAGGGTACCAGGTCCCTCACCCATCTCCATCCCTGTGCCTACTTCTCCAGGAAGTTCTCGCCCACTGAGAGTAACTATGACATTGGCAACCGCGAACTCTTAGCCATTAAGTGGGCATTTGAAGAGTGGCGCCACTTCTTGGAGGGGGGCTAGGCACCAGGTAACGGTCCTTGCCGACCACAAGAATCTGGTTTTCCTAGAATCTGCCCGGAGGCTAAACCCGAGGCAAGCTCGATGGGCGTTGTTTTTTACTAGATTCAACTTTTTGGTCACCTATAGGGCTGGGTCTAAAAATATTAAAGCTGATGCACTGTCGCGTAGTTTCATGGCCAGCCCTCCTTCGGAGGAAGATACTGCTTGTGTTTTGCCCCAGGTATAATCATTTCCTTTGTTGATTCTGACTTAGTCTCCGAAATTGCGGCTGATCAAGGTACAGCTCCCGGGAACCTTCCTGAGAACAAGCTGTTTGTTCCCCTGCAATTCCGGCTAAGGGTACTCAGGGAAAATCATGACTCTGCACTATCTGGTCATCCAGGCATCCTTGGTACCAAGCACCTCATTGCCAGAAACTATTGGTGGCCTGGGTTGCCTAAAGACGTTAAGGCCTACGTCGCCGCTTGTGAAATTTGTGCTAGGTCCAAGACTCCCAGGTCCTGTCCAGCGGGCTTACTATGTTCTTACTATGCCCATTCCCCAGAGACCTTGGACCCATATCTCCATGGATTTTATCACCGATCTGCCTCCATCTCAAGGCAAGTCGGTGGTGTGGGTTGTAGTAGACCGCTTCAGTAAGATGTGCCACTTTGTGCCCCTCAAGAAACTACCCAATGCTAAGACGTTAGCTACCTTGTTTGTCAAACACATCCTGCGTCTCCATGGGGTTCCTGTCAATAACATTTTTGACAGAGGGGTACAATTTGTTTCATTGTTTTGGAGAGCTTTCTGTAAAAAGTTGGAGATTGATCTGTCCTTCTCCTCGGCCTTCCATCCTGAAACTAATGGTCAAACTAATCAGTCTCTAGAACAATATTTAAGGTGTTTTATCTCTGACTGTCAATATGATTGGGTCTCCTTCATCTTCCCTCGCCGAATTTTCCCTTAATAACCGGGTCAGTAACTCGTCAGGGGTCTCCCCCTTTTTCTGTAATTTTGGGTTTAATCCACGGTTCTCCTCCGTTTCACCTGGTGGTTCAAACAATTCCGAGGTAGATGTCGTTCATCGGGAACTGTGCACAGTCTGGGCCCAGGTTCAGAAGAACCTAGAGGCATCCCAGAGCATACAAAAGACTCAGGCAGATAGAAGACGTTCTGCTAACCCCTTGTTTATGGTCGGGGATCTGGTGTGGCTGTCTTCAAAAAATTTGCGCCTTAAAGTCCCATCCAAAAAATTTGCTCCCCGGTATATAGGGCCGTACAAGGTCATTGAAGTCCTTAACTCTGTCTCCTTCCGACTGGAGTTACCCCCGTCTTTTCGAATACACGACATGTTTCATGCCTCCCTCCTGAAACGCTGCTCCCCGTCCTTGGCTACCTCAAGGAAACCTCCGGTCCCTGTTCTCACCCCTGAAGGGGTAGAATTCAAGGTGGCCAAGATTGTGGACAGCAGGATGGTCCAAGGCTCCCTCCAGTACCTGGTCCATTGGAGAGGATACAGGCCTGAGGATAGGACTTGGGTACCCGCCCGGGATGTTCACGCTGGGGTATTGCTCAGGAGGTTCCATCTTCGGTTCCCCAATAAGCCAAGTCCACCTAGAAAGGGCCCAGTGGCCCTCATAAAAGGGGGGGTACTGTAAAGGATCTGCCAGACACAGCTTCTGTGTCGACGCCCGTGGTATATCAGTCTGCACCTGCTCCTAAGTCTGATATAGTGACTCGATCATCTACCACTCGGGCTGGGAGGCTGAGAAGTGGGATAGCCTATCACAGCCTGGCCAGACGGAGCTAGCTCCGGCCCTCTGTCTATTTATACCTTCATTTCCTGCTCCTCCTTTGCCTGTGATTCTGCCTGTTTCCTGGCTCTGCTGCTGCTGCTGCTTGTACTATTGACCTCTGCTTCATATTGACCCTGGCTTTACTGACTACTCTCCTGCTCTGCATTTGGTACCTCGTACACTCCTGGTTTGGCTCGGCTTGTTCACTACTCTTGTTGCTCACGGTGTTGCCGTGGGCAACTGCCACATTTACCTTAGCTTCTGTGTACCCTTGTCTGTTTGTCTGTCGTGCACATATTGAGCGTAGGGACCGTCGCCCGGGTGTGCGCCGTCGCCTGGGACAGGCCGTGCAGGTAGGCAGGGACTGAGTGGCGGGTAGATTAGGGCTCAGCTGTCTGTCTCCCTACCCCGTCATTACAATATCCCACCCCCATAACAGTAGTTATTATACTGCAAGGAGGGTGTTTTTCCAGTGTGATTGGTGCGACTTTCTAATTACTTTTTATTAAAAATTATTTTCACTTTGAGACACAGCTCTTTGTATCCTGTGTACAGAGCAGTTGTATCTAGCACTGAAACTTGTATCCGTCAGGTCAGTGGGACTGACGGGTTCAATGTCAGCGGGTACTGCAGGATCGAGCTGTTACCGATCACATCTAAGTTCATAACTCAGATGTGATCGATTACGGGTGACCTAATGGATTCAGGTTTCAGTGCTAGATACAGCTGACCTGTACACAGGATACAAAGCAGCTGTATCTCAAAGTAAAAATAATTTGCAATTAAAAGTTGCGCCAATCACACTGATATATATATATATATATATATATATATATATATATATATATATATATAAAAATACATATATATATATATATATATATATATATACATATATAAAAGTTTAGAATCAGCAGAAGTGCTCAGGTGAGTGCCTTGCCGCTTCATTTATGATCGACTTTCAGCCGAGTGAGCGGTGTACGGACTCATAGACTTTTTTATTGAGCCCGCACACTGCTCCAAGGAAAGCTGAACAGAATCGAAGCGGCACAGTGCTCACACGAACACTTCTGCCTCTTCGTTTTAGCGACTAGTGGGGGTCTCAGTGCTCGGACCCCACTGATCAAAACTTCTGACGTAAAAAATTAAATAAAAAATGCTGTTACACTTTAAAGGAAAGGTGTTATCATTTTTCTTATTCTTTTATTTGATATGTTTTAAGGGGCCTATTTTTTCTAATTATTTTAATATGTTCTCTAAAGTAACTATTTATCCATATGTTTGTACTTCTGTGGGGGCAGCCATCTTTATTTTTATTTTTCATGCTGCTAATTTTTGTTTTGCAGGTTCATCTGGACCATTTGGACTACGTTGAAAATTTGTTGGACTACTTTGCTGATTTACGCTTTCTTTCTTTTTTTTTTTAATAAAATGGTTAAAGTGGATTGTGTAGCAGAGTTGTTATTTTTAATAAAAAATATTTTTTTATGTCTGTTTGCTTTTTAATACTTTATTACCTCTTTAGTAATGGCAGCTGTCTGATTGAGAGCACCCATCCCTAAGGCAGGGCTTAGCGTTAGCCAGTAAAAAAGGCTAGCACTAACCCCCTATTATTACTCCGGTACCCACCGCCAGCAGGAGTACCCGGAAGAGCCGAGTATGATCCAGTACCCGACCATCTGAAGTGAAGAGCGGGTACTTGGGTGGCCGCAGGCTGGTACTATCAGGCTGGGAAGGGCCAAAAAACTTGGCCCTTCCCCCCCTGGTGATGCTAGGCTGCAGCTGCGTTATTGTATCTGGCTGGTTATGGAAAATGGAGGGGATCTCACGTAATTTTTTTTCAATTATTTATTTTTAAAAAATTACGTGGGGTTCCCCTATTTTTCATAACAGCCACAGCCTAGCATTACCAGGTTGAAAAGGGCCACGATTTTTGTCTCTTTCCAGCCTGAGAATACCAGCCTGCGGCCGCCCCGCTGCCTGACCGTAACTTTAGAAAGTTGGGTACTGGATAGTACACAACTCTTCCCAGTATCCCTGGCGGGAGTGGGAACCAGGGTAATAATGGGGGTTTTTACTGGCTAATGCTAAGCCCCAGCCTTAGTAATTGAACGCTGTAAATCACACAGCAGCCATTACTAAGGCCACAATAGACTATTAAAAAAAACAGACATAAGAATTTTTTTTTATTGAAATAAAAACTCCCCCATGCAACCCTCGTTCACCCTTTTATTTAAAAAGAAAAAAAAAGTAGATCATCAAAGTAGTCCAATGAATCTAGGATATAGTCCAAATGGTCCAGCGGAACCTACCAAAAAAAGTTAGCAGTATAAAAAAATAAAAAAACTTTAACCTACCTAGAGCAGTCTTTTGTCTTTTCTCTCCTGCCCTGCACCAGAATAGAAACTAGAGGTCAAGGAAAAATAATTCCCCTTTATGTAACTCTGCTACCTGTCAACTGAAAAGTCATCCGCCAGAAAAAGGTTCCCCCATGGCGGAGTACAAGAAAGTCTACTTCCCAGGTGAGGTTTTCTTGTACTCCGCCATCAAGAAACATTTTTTTCTTCTGGCAGATGATTTTTCCGTTGACAGGTAGCAGAGTTCTTACAGGGCAGTGTTAGGGGAGCAAAAACACCAATTGCCTAGTGCCCCCAGAATGGGCCTCTACTCCTGGGCCAGTGCTGAGTACTTGCCCCCTGCCTAAAATTTGCCAGCCAACCCCTGGCCACCGGCTCCATGTTCTGTCGTTTGCTTTTGTAGGCCACATCCTGGTTTAGGCCTGCAGCCTACAAGAATTCGGGAGTATGCTGATGACATCAGCGGCCCGGCACGAATAAGTCACTGCATCATACCATCCACGCCGGGCCACTGAACTCCGGCTGGGGTTACAAGACTATTAGATCATAAAAAGGGGTCATAAAAAAGGGTCATACAAAAGGGGGCATCCTTATTGTGGGGGCATAAAGCAGGCATTTTTACGGAGTGGGGGTATAAAGAGGCAGTATTACTGTGAGGGAATTATTACTGAGTTTGGCAGAAAAAGGGGCATTAGTACTGAGTGGGGGCATAAATGGCTGCATTACTAGTGAGTGGAGACATTATTACTGTGGGGACATAAAGGGGGTATTAGTACTGAGTGGAAACACTACATTATTACTGTGGGGACATAAAGGGGGTATTAGTACTGAGTGGAAACACTATTACTGAGTGGGGACACTAAAAGTGGCTCTATCACTGGGTAAGGTATTAATGGGACACTATCACTGCGTAGGGGAACAAAAGTAGCATTTTAGGGGAAAAAAAGGGGGTATGTACTATTACTGTGTGGGTCATCTAGAGGAACCATTATTACCATCTGGGGCATGATGTATAGGGAGTTTGTGTAGAGTTAGGGAATAGTTAGGGCGTGTGCTAGAAAAGCAAGGACCAAAAGATATCTGTGTCATATTCTGCATTGCCTACGAAATTGTGGGTGGGAGAAGTTGTCATTGCGGTCTTGGCTGGATGAAGAAGAAAAGGTGAAAGTGAACAACTCCAATCTGAGAAGACGTCACCGGTGAGTCACTAGATATCACTATACTGTAATCACTTATATGGTCTGCGGATCTCCTGTGTATAACTGCCATCTACCTCTAAAAGGTCACTGTATGGTGGTAATATTGGTCCATATATAGTGTGTTTTATTCAATAACAGTATGGTGTGTTTTTTCTGACACTATGTTGTAGTAATATGTGATCTTGGTTTTGTTAGTTTTATTCAGTAACAGTATGGTGGTATTATTCAGTCACTATGTGGCAGTAATATTGTAATGTCCATGGCTGCGGGCCGTCAGCTCCAACCCCCCCCCCCCCCTGACATTCACAGCCACGAGTCGGCAAGCACTGGCCCCAGCCTCCTCCTCAGGAGACGCCAGCGCTCGCTTCCACTCACATCAACCGGATCCCGTAGGGTGCGCGCGCACGCTTGTGCCCGCTCTTAAAGGGGCAGCGCGTGCACCGGATCTTTGATGAACTTTGAACCCGTGAATACCCTGCACTATAAGAGGGGTCCAGCCCCCTGCTTCTATGCCTGAGCGTTGTTGATGTTTCCTAAGTTTGTCTACGTGATGACCTCCTAGTGTTTTCCTGTTCCTGTTCCTGTTCCCAGCATGCCATACTATCCTGGTCTAGCACTGTGCAGTGCCAAAGTCGTGTCGTGCTGTATCCCACTTCTGACTTGCTTCTCCTCGCCTGACATCTACCTGCTGCCTAGTCCAAGCTGAGCCTGCCCTGCTGCTGTCCAAGCTGCCACAGGTACCTATACGAACTATAGACATTTACCTGTGCCCTGTTGGCCAGCTACCTTACCGCCAAGGCGGTACGGCCCAGTGGGTCCACAGACCCTTCGTGACAAATATGTGCTCATGGAGTGGAGGTATTATTCAGTAACAGTATGGTGGTATTAGTCAGTCACTATGTGGTGGTAATATGTAATCGTGGAGTGGAGGCATTATTCAGCAACAGTATGGTGGTATTATTTAGACACTATGTGGTGATAATATGCAGTCATGGTGTGGAAGTATTATTAAGTTACTATGTGGTTATGGTGTGGTAATATTATTCACTAATACTACTATTGTTCAGTGGACTGGCTTGACTGTAATTGCAGAGAGTGACGCTGCAAATGAGACTGACTGCCGAGGAGAGATACACCGCATTCCAAATAATTATGCAAATGTTATTTTTCGCTGATTTTCCTAAATAGTCGATGCAAATGACAGTCAGTATAATCTTCAAGCCATCAACCGTTGGAGTATAATGCAAATTTTATTGAACAAATCTCCTAATGATAACAGATTTTTTTTTAGAAGTCAAAAACTCAAAATGCACTGTTTCAAATTATTATGCACAACAGAGATCAAAACATTTTAAATGTTGTAAAGAGAACTAAAATGGTAATTTGTTGAATTTGCAGCATCAGGAGGTCATATTTACAGACGTCAAAAGCTCTTTCAATCAAAAAAAACTTAACAGGCCAAGTTACATGTTAACATAGGGCCCCTTCTTTGATATCACCTTCACAATTGTTGCATCCATTGAATTTGTGAGTATTTGGACCGTTTCTGCTTGAATATCTTTGCAGGATGTCAGAATAGCCTCCAGAGCTTCTGTTTTGATGTGAACTGCCTCCCACTCTCATAGATATTTTGCTTGAGGATGCTCCAAAGGTTCTCAATAGGGTTGAGGTCAGGGGAACATGGGGGCCACAAGATGAGTTTCTCTCCTTTTATGCCCATAGCAGCCAATGACACAGAGGTATTCTTTGCAGCATGAGATGGTGTATTGTCGTGCATGAAGATAACTTTGCTACGGAAGGCACAGTTCTTCTTTTTGTACCATGGAAGAAAGTGGTCAGTCATAAACTCTACGTACTTTGCAGAGGTCATTTTCACACCGTCAGGGACCCTAAAGGGGCCTACTAGCTCTCTCCCCATGATTCCAGCCCAAAACATGACTCCGCCACCTCCCTGCTGATGTCGCAGCCTTGTTGGGACATGGTGGCCATTCACCAACCATCCACTACTCCATCCATCTGGACCATCCAGGGTTGCACGGCACTCATCAGTAAACATCACGGTTTGAAAATTAGTCTTCATGTATTTCTGAGCCCACTGCAACCATTTCTGCTTGTGAGCATTGTTTAGGGGTGGCCGAATAATAGCATTATGCACACTAGCAAACCTCTGGAGGATCCTACACCTTGAGGCTCGCGGGACTCCAGAGGCACCAGCGGCTTCAAATACCTGTTTGCTGCTTTGCAATGGCATTTTAGCAGCTGCTCTCCTAATCCTATTAATTTGCCTGGCACAAACCTTCCTCATTATGCCTTTAACTGAACGAACCCGTCTGTGCTCTGAATCAGCCACAAATCTTTTCACAGTACGATGATCACGCTTAAGTTTTCTTGAAATATCCAATGTTTTCATAGCTTGTCCAAGGTATTGCACTATTTCATGCTTTTCGGCAGCAGAGAGATCCTTTTTCTCTCCCATATTGTTGAAACCTGTGGCCTGCTTAATAATGTGGAACGTCCTTCTTAAGTAGTTTTCCTTTGATTGGGCACACCTGGCAAACTAATTATCACAGGTGTCTGAGATTGATTACAATGATCCAAAGAGCCCTAAGACACAATACCATCCATGAGTTTCATTGAAAAACTAATAATTAAATGTTTATGACACTTAAATCCAATGTGCATAATAATTTGGAACACGGTGTACTATGTCAGCTTTTAAAAAAGGCTAGATGATTATTTACTGACGAATGACATTGAGGGTTATAACTAATCTAGCAATGAAAGACGTGTAATTGATGCAGAAAGGTTGAACTTAATAGACATGTGTCATTTTTCAACCTACGTAACTCTGTAATAAAAAAAAGGTAATTGTTGTATTTTTGTTTAATGTATTGCTTAGAGATATCAGAAAATTGAGGCATAATTGTTGTCAAAATAAAAATATGACCACAATTCACACCTAATAGCAGACTAGAAAACGTACAGACACATTGTTAAAGTGTAGCTAAACGTACAGCAAACTTCTGACATGTCATAGTGACATGTCAGAAGTTTGGATTGGTGGGGGTCTGAGCCCTGAGACCCCCACCAATTGCTAGAACGAAGCAGATGAAGTGTTCGTGTGAGCACTCAGCTGCTTCGTGTCTGTTCGGCTTTTTCCGGAAATAAATGTATCGTGTACGGACTCAATAGAAAGTCTATGAGCCCGTACTCCGATACATCGGCTTTCCGGAAAAAGCCGAACAGAAACGAAGCAGCTGAGCACTCACACGAACGTTTCAGCTGCTTCGTTCTAGCGATTGGTGGGGGTCTTAGTGCTCGGACCCCCACCAATCCAAACTTCTGACATGTCACTATGAAGTTTGCCGAACGTTTAGCTACACTTTTACTACCCATCCTCCACCTGTACCACCTAGCATCAATCCAATCCAATATGCAGGGTGGGCCATTTATATGGATACACCTAAATAAAATGGGAATGGTTGGTGATATTAACTTCCTGTTTGTGGCACATTAGTATATGGGAGGGGGGAAACTTTTCAAGCTGGGTGTTGACCATGGTGGCCATTTTGAAGTCGGCCATTTTGTATCCAACTTTAGTTTTTTCAATCGGAAGAAGGTCATCTGACACATCAAACTTATTGAGAATTTCACAAGAAAAACAATGGTGTGTTTGGTTTTAACGTTACTTTATTCTTTCATGAGTTATTTACAAGTTTCTGACCACTTATAAAATGTGTTCAAAGTGCTGCCCGAGCATTCCTAGATGAACAGTTTCCTGGAAAGTGTATTGGTCGTCGTGGGCCAGTTGAATGGCCCCCTAGGTCTCCCGATCTGACCCCCTTAGACTTTTAACTTTGGGGCCATCTGAAGGCAATTGTCTATGCTGTGAAGATACGAGATGTGCAGCAACTGAAACTATGGCTACTGGAAGCCTGTGCTAGCATTTCTTCTGCGGTGTCGCTATCAGTGTGTGAAGAGTGGGAGAAGAGGGTTGCATTGACAATCCAACACAATGGGCAGCACTTTGAACACATTTTATAAGTGGTCAAAAACGTGTAAATAACTCATGAAAGAATAAAGTAACGTTAAAACCAAGCACACCATTGTTTTTCTTGTGAAATTCTCGATAAGTTTGATGTGTCACATGACCCTTTTCCCATTGAAAAAACTAAAGTTGGATACAAAATGGCCGACTTCAAAATGGCCGCCATGGTCAACACCCAGCTTGAAAAGTTTCCCCCCTCCCATATACTAATGTGCCACAAACAGGAAGTTAATATCACCAACCATTCCCATTTTATTTAGGTGTATCCATATAAATGGCCCACCCTGTATTATGATATTGAAAATAGAACAAATTTCTTTAAAAACATGATGCTTTATTTGAGAATTTATTTATACATTGCTACTGTCATACATGATGAATCAAACATTTTAGTTGAAATAACTTGACCATGATGAACTACAGCAACCTGCTTGGCAATTGTTGCTATGGACATGCAATCTCTATTTGAGTTTTGCTTGTGTTTGCAAAAAACAAATCGCCTTAAGCTAAAATAGCTGAATTTTTAGTATTTCCAAGGGTTTGTCGCATGTCGTAGACACCCAGTCACCTTACATCATCATTGTCGACAATAACCAGTATATAAGCAGCTCCAACCAGCTCAAAGCCAATAGAGCTGTCAGCATCACCTGATCTACTTATCAAGGTAAGGCATCAAGAAGATGCACTAATTATGTTTGCTCCAGTCTGGTGAGAGTTTTAGCCAGTAATGTAAATAGTTGTTGCTGTTGTTGTTGTTTTCTTTATTCCAGACTAGTTCAATTCAATTATGCTTTATAAATAATTTATGAAATATGGTGGACATAGAATTATCAAAATAAATATGTGTGTGTGCGTGCATGCGTGCGTGCGTGCGTGCATGTGTGTGTGTGTGTGTGTGTGTGTGTGTGTGTAAGCTGCTGAGGTGTATAATGTACCAAAGTATATAAGAGGTGAGTATTCTGAGGTAACAAATATTCATGTAAAATGTTCAACATGGACCCTAACTGCGCTCTGCGGTACCTATTGACTTTAGATTTCATGAGGGTGTCCGTCATTTTACTGGAAGAAAAAGTCCAGCATGGTGCGCTGTTTCTTCTGCCATTTTTCACCGGGACTGCGACGGAGGCTCCTAGCGGTGCCTCTGACGAAAATGTGAACAGAACCGTAGAAAAAGACTAAAATTCTTATATGAATATCCAATGGAATGTATAGGGGAAATATCAAACAGAAAACCTGACAGAGCCATTTTAAAGGAACACTGTACATTGTGCAGAGCATGACACAGGGATTCAAAGAACACTAAATAAAAAAAGTCATGCTCTGCCCTCTAAGCCCTGCACTAGGCATAACACTGTGTATCAGTTTTGCCTGAAATGTTCCTTTAAGTCAATGCAATCGGTCAAGATTTGTTTGGATTATGTGCAAAACGAATGCATTATATCCACCAGAGTTAACTACGAGACTGCTGTGTGCTCCATTTGGTGGCACTACTAGGGGAGAATACCTCTGTAATATAGCATGTGCTCCAGCATGGCACAATTTTTCTATGTAATATCTTAGCGACAAAGGGGCACAGTTGGGTCCATTGGAGCCATGTGCATGAGGGCTAAGAAGAAATGGGCACCTATAATTTAACACTTGGTGTAAAGTGGAATGAATATTTAAAAAACTCTAAATTAATCCTAATAATTTACTCCTCATTTACCTCTATATTCCAGGCACAATGAAGGTTTTACTAACAGGGCTTTTGGCACTGTGTACTGTTTTGTCGGGTAAGAAAAATGTTAATTTTTAACACATTATTAAAAGTAGTATTAGTGCAACATGCCATGTTTAACCATGTCTTCTATTATCCTCTCTTTCTATAGTGCATGCTGTAGTTGAAGAGGCTTGCACTGGATCTAATTGTACCTGTGACCTCACTAAATACAATGCATCAGGTAATGTATATACACTGTTATTAATATCACTACCGGTCACATTGCAGTAGCATTGCTTCTAGGGGAGAACATCTCCATAGTTTTGTGCCACACAGAGTCACTGTGGCTCCATATTACGGAGTCTATATGCCACCTTATTGCGTCCTTCACATGTCGGAGGGAAACTTAGCTATCGATTATTTTTTTCAGCAGAAGCAGTATAAGTAGCGACTATTGACTATATGTCCTTATTGAAAACATGTAACAATGTATAAAACATGAGTAGAATTTTATTTTCGCTCATAAATGATGTTAAAATGGGTGAATCTAGTAATAGAATGATTACCATACAAGTAATATTTTATGCTAGGACCCTATACAGATGATGCATGCTATTTATAAACCCAGTTGTGTTTTACTCAGAATAGTATTCTGTGTACAATTGTAATGAATGTAAAACAAGCTTAACCATTCTTCCCCCTTATTTAGTGACACCGCCAACTCCGACTATTAACTGCGCAAATGGAAATATGACAGTTTACATTTCAAAATGCCAACTGCAAAAAAGCCTGTTTAATACCTCTAACCTGGCACTGCGTGATTACACTGGTCCTGAATGTGCAAGCAGTGAATACTTGGTTGGTGGAGAACCTCAAGTAACCTTCCACAATCCACTGAACCTCGCAAAGTGTGGCAACAATGTGACTGTGAGTACTAGTAAACCAGTGTTATATAGTTCAACAAAGGTTGAAAGAAGACACAGGTCTATCAAGTTCAACCTTTCTTAATCCATTACACACATTTCATTGTCAGTAAAAAAATATCTAGTCCTTTTTAAAATGCTAACATAGTATCTTCCATCCCTACCTTTAGGGAATTCCATAGTTTGAATACTCTAACTGTAAAGAACCCTTTCCTATATTGTTGTCTGAAAGGTCTTTCTTCTACACGCAAGTTATGTCCCCTGGTCCTTTGTAAAGCTCTTGGAAAGAGCATATTGTGTACTAGTTCTTTGTATTGACCACACATATACTTATACATGTTAATAAGATCACCTCTAAGGCATCTTTTTCCAAATTGAACAAGCCCAATTTTTCTAGCCTTTCATTGTTACAGGGACCCCCATCCCATATCTTAATCTAGTCATCCCCCTTTGAACCCTATCCAGTTCTCCTAAATCCTTTTTACAATGTGGAGCCCAAGACTTAATTCCATCCATAATTCAATCCCCAAGGTCTTTAATAAAAAAAATATTAAAAAGAATTGGGACCAACTCAGACCATTGTGGTACCCGACTGCTGACTTTAGCCTATATTCAGTGTGTACCATTTACAAATTCCCTTTGTTCTCTGTCCGTTAAACAATTATTTACCTATGTACATACATTGTTCCACAATGCCAGTTTTTGAAAAATTAAATACACTTTTTTTGCGAAGCATTTATTAAAAATGTATTTATCTTTATTGACGTGTTTATGTACTATAGTATTTCGGTTTTGCTTCTGGGAAAGCTTGGTGAAAACCAATTTAGCCTTTATAGCTTCCATTACCATTTCCACAAGTTTATTAACCACCTTTCCCCAGACACTTGAACAGGCCCGAGACGCAGAGTAGGGGGGGACGACTCTTAAGGCATCATTGGGTTAGGGGGTCGCAAGGGGCTTTAAGATTCTTTCTACAACAAACTGGAAATTGTATCTGAGCTTCTGATAATCCTGTACGGCACAACCGTATATACATATCTGCCTAGTTATGTAGTGAGTGACATATCCTTGGTATGTCACTGCATCGGTAAGCGGATTCGCTGCTCAAGACGTTAAAAATAAATTTTTTACATAAGATGAAAACTTAATGCTCTTTCATGTCTTACATAAACATACAATATTGCAGTTTAGCTGTAATATTTTGGTATTTTAAATTGTGTAGTAATAAGTAAATGCCATTCTATTCATTGTCTTTCCACCATTGCTATGTGATGCACAGATGAAATGTAACAGGCATTTTTATTTTCTTCTCAGTTAAATGCCACTCATGCCATTTATACCAATATCCTGCACATATATGCTGAACAACATACTCTCATAACTAGGAATAATGCCACTGCGAACCTGAGCTGCATCTACCCCTTGAATTACCCAGTTATGCTTAACTTTACCTTAAAACCAGTAACTTCGTAAGTTCCATCATTCTTAAAACCTTTATTAATTAAATACAGCATGACCATCTTTTTGCTTGACTTACTGGAGATAGTTGCCTCCCAAAGCATTAAATCAATAGAATTTTAACTTATGATTACATTACTAACACAAGGCCATGTTGCTAATGTAAGTAATTTTATTTGATTTTTCAACAGTTAGTGCTGGATTCTTGTTATGAAAGCTGAGCTAACAAAATAGGAATAATATAATATATTCTAATTGAATCTTTATAGCAGTATTATTACAAACCAAAATGATACACTAAGTACAGTAGTGAATAAAAAATCATTAGATAGATAAATAGATAGACCTTTCAATGCTATTTATACGCTTTTTATGTTTATTTCAGGACTACTGATATATCAGTACCAGGTGTAAATGGAGCACTGACAGTAACTATGAATATATATTTAGAAAGTTCATTTACCAGCGAGCCAATTACTGATACCACAGTACTGACTGTGGAACAAACAGTGTATGTTCAAGTGTGGATCCCAGGTTTGGAAGCAGATACATTTTCTGTTAAAGTGATAAGCCTATACGTCACACCAGGTGGAACTGAACCCGAGGATGGGAAGATGTATAATCTAACGACTGGAAGCAATGGGTACGCTCTTCCTTCTTTTATCATTTCAGCTTCCCTATAAGTTGACATGATCTGTTAGGCCCCGCGTGCACATGTAGCGGAAATATCCACGGCAAATCCACCCTCTAATATGCGCCGTGTGTAGGGGTTCTAAGATTTTCTCTATGATAAATTTATTAATAATATACACAAACATTCAGTCATTTTTAAGGCTATGGTGTATTAATGAAAACATTTATGATCAAATGCAATATACACGATTCCTATATTAGGGTATCTAGGAGTAGAGAAGTGTTTTGGCTTTACAGAGGTACATTTACCCTGCAAGCACAACCAATGTATTACCTTAGCCTGTATATAAAATTGTGTCAGATATGCTCCTTCAAAAAATCCAGTCCCGACTGAATTCTAAACTTCTCGATTGATCCTTGATCACAAGCTGTATGTAACCAGTGTATACCGTTGTATAGAACTCTACTAAAAAATGTAATGCTGCATACAGTCTTGTAAACTCGCCCTGGCCTGTTATAACTAGACTTCTTTCACATTGCCCCTTTAAATATTGCTCATTTAACATTAACTAAGATAATAATGGGGTTAGTTTAGTCCATAAAACACACTGGGGCAGATTTACTAAAACTGTCATAGATTTAGACAGCGTAAACATAGAAAAGGCAACCAGAAAATTAGCAACAGTTTGGATAAATTTGTTAGGCAGACATGTTTGACACTATTCACTTCTTTATATTACGTCGTAGTTGGCTTAGGTTACGCCAGTTTTTTTAGCCAAATTACGGCGCAATTTTGGATGCTGGGGGTGATATTTAAGAGATGCCACGCAAAAAGATGTCTAAAAATGTTAATAAATGTTGTGCACGGCAGGTGCACCAGAATTGTGGCACATTTTTAATAGTAAATATGCCCCAATGTGTTTGCATATAATTATCTTTATATTATCTTTATTGTGGAAAGGCAGCTTATTGATAAGATCAAACATTATTTTTTTTACTACCAATGAAGTGGTCTGTTTCACTGATAATAGCTATTCTGCTCTCTAAAATATAAACCTATTTCATTCATATAATGGACATTTTATAAGGCACTGAACAAATATATAATAAAGCCAGTAAAACCAGAGCAAATGTACAACCATGTGATTATTTCCATCTGCATCCATTATGTTTAGGTGCCCAAACACTGAATATGGTGCTGACATTATCACTGTACTTCAAAATGGTAATAGTACTGAAGCAAGATTTGCAATGAAAGTCTTCAAGATCACCGGCCAAGACTATGTAAAGCTCTTTGCAGATGTTACAATCTGCACCTCTAATTGTGCAGTGGTAAGAATCTTTTATTCATTTACTTTTAATTAAATTCTGTTAAAGGTGAACACATTTGTTTTTGTCATGTGAGAAACACAAAATGTAGTAGAAAGGAGCAGTATACAGGAGTATTGTCATGATATAGATAACTATAGATATAGATCATGACAGATAACTATAGATATAGATCAAGGGACAATGTAGCATATATTTTTATCAATCTATGTTCTATATTCAAGGAACACCTAATTTGTTTTTTCACTTTTCTTCCCATATTATTCTTCCCACACTCATACAAACACTAGCAGGAAAGGAATATAAAAAGAGGAATATATTATGTGTATGGAGCCCAGATTATACAATTATTCAATCTTTAGGGCTTTGTCCTGGTTTTGTCATTTACACTATTGGGATGTGTCTTGGTAATATTCTGATCCTTTCTTCCATCTATTCCCTACTTCTTCCTAACCCACTGAATGTAAGTTAGCATAAAGTACAATGTCAGGCCTCGTTTACACGTGCTTTTCACGCGTGTCGTACGCACCTATATTAGTCTATGGGGGCATGCAGACAGTCCGTGACTTTTGTTCAGCGTGAGTGCGCTGAAAAAACTCACGACATGTCCTATCTTTGTGCGCTGTTCGTGCATCACGCACCCATTTAAGTCAATGGGTGCGTAAAAACCACACATGCCGCACGGAAGCACTTCCATGCGAACTGCGTGATTCACGCAACAGCTGTCAAACTCTGAATGTAAACAGAAAAGCGCCACGTGCTTTTCTTTTTACAAACATCCAAACGGATGACACACTGATGACACACGCAGCTGTTAAGTGCCTTTTGCGCACGCAAGATGCTGCGTTTTTTGCGTGCGCAAAATGCACACGCTCGTGTAAATAAGGTCTCACATCTGGCTGCTGCAATAAAGAATGACATGTGGCCGTACCACTGCAATGTGTGACAGAGCCCTCATGTTCCTTTCCATATATAAATATAAAAACCTACTTGTACATTGTACACAAATACACCAGTGTTAGCTAAAAGTGGTTTACCTTCAAAGAATCCTGACAACTAAACACTGTTCTTTTCTACATGGTACAGGCCTGCGGATCAAAATCTGTTAGATCATCCTTACCATCAAATGTGGCAAGTTTGAGCGTGGAGCTAATTGCTGGTAAGTAAAATCTCCATATTTTATTGTTCTATTATGTGCTGGCACATTGTGCTGTAAAATATGCTAAGACGTTGTATTGCAGTGTTGTTCTGGGGTTCCTCAGACCAAGCAGAGGAAATGATTGTGGCCAACCTCCATCAATACACAACATGTGCACGTCCATTTTTAATTTCATAGTAAAACGTGTGGTTATTACTGCACAAACAGGACATACCAATAAGGTTAAAATGGATTCATTGTGAATCAACCCATAAGAAAAAGATTCTAGCGATTCTAGCGTAATTGGCGCCAAACCAGCTCTAAATGGGATTGTTTTCTGCAAGACCCTTGGGGTCCTGCTGTATCACGTTCCCTGGGCCCATCGAAGGATCCTGCGGTACTCTGGTTCACCTTGTTCCCAATCTTTCTCCTATTAATTTCAACATTATTTAATATCTGATGTATCAATCTGTATTAAATGTTCATTGTTTACCCTTTTTCTCCTTTCTTTTAACAGAAAGCAAAATTTCTTCTGGTGCCACTGACCGTAAGTATTAAATTATATTCGATGTGATTTTTCAAATACAAATGGATTATATATTATCATATAAAATATTTATTATATATTATTCAACCTCCTTGTATATTTTAACACGCTTGTGATGAAATAGGATCACACAGTTCTGCTTTGTTATCTGTTGTTTTATCATTTACTGTTGTTTTTTGGATCAGGTCACAAATATAGTTATCTTATGGTAGCTTAATAAAATATATTTTATTTAAAGAAATACTCAAAAACTCAGTTTTGCCCAGGAGAGTGCCCACTAATGCTTCCTTCACATGTCCCTGGTGCTCTGTTTTTTATACAGCAAACACTTTCCCTTATCTCATCTAATCCAGTGTTTCTTTACATGATGCTGGGAAAAGCATTTTGATCATTTTTTGGTCGTGTGCAGCCCCAACTTTGCTGTGTATTATCTGTATTATTCAGTGTTTTAAGAATCTATAGTACTCAGTTTTTAAGTTCTGAGGTTTTGAGGTTAAGTCTGCCCTGTGGCCTTTTCTGAAATAAATTCTCACTTTTTTAAAAAAAATAAAAAATTCCAGTCTGTAAGTGAAAACTGGCCACTGGTTATGCTGGTCTTTTTAGAAACAAGGAGATCCAGTATAGTGAAATCCTTGACTGTAGCGCTTGTTTCTATAGTCTGAACCTGACAGACTTATGAATAATGACTAAAGTACTCTTTATGTTTTACCGTAGGTTTCTCCTTGACATGGACCTTGGTATCACTCATCTCATCCCTGCTCTTTGCAAAGTTTATGTAAAGAATTTCCCTTCGTAACACAAAAGAAACCTGCTGAGCCAAGAAATAATTGTAACAAATTCTTTCATTTAAAGCTTTAATATTTCTTAATTTGTCAAGCGCCCACATAGAATGACACAATTAACAAATGCATGTATGTGATATGCATACAATGTAAGGAGACCATATGACGATAACATGTAATATCCCAAATAACAGTACATACTGCTTCTGCACTAAAAGCTTCTGCTAAATCTTATTTACAGTAGTTACGTAACCTCTGCTTGTACTTGTATGGTCGGCCTAACAAGCAGAATACAGCCAAAGGCCTTGTACTTTTTACACGCTTCATTTATTTATGGATTACTGAAAACTTTTGGCTCTAAGCTACTTGGACAGGGATCTCTGTTATAGTATTGGACTAATGCTGAAAACTTTTGCACTCCAGCTCTTTTATAGTACTGTTATCCCCGGTAGAACATTTTGTACACTTTGACATGTGGCAATATAAATATATAAGCTTTATTTTATTAATCAATGTATAGCTTTCTAGCATGTAATAAATTTCATTGCAATAATATTTGTCTTGTTGCCATTTATACTGAGGTACTTTCAAGTTGTGTTCCAAACAAAGTAAAGAAAATATTTCAGTTGGGGGTGGACGAAACATTTGGACAGTGCCAAGGGCCCGTGAGCAGAAGGGACCCACAGCCCCCTTACCAGATGCATATAAGTTTAAGTGCAGGGTCCACCTTAGGAAAGATGCATGATGGAATAAATCTATGGTGCTTTGCAAGCTTATAGTCCAAAAGATATCAGTTAAACTACAAACCTTCAACCTCCAATGAGCTATTACAATCCTTATTTCTAACAGCTCATTTACTGCATAAAAATCTTATTATAATATAAATCAGACTATTAAGTGATTTAGTGATATCAGCTATGGAGGCTGAAATGCCGAACTACAAATACTTTTTTTCAGATTCTATTGTCTTATATAGTGGAAATACAGCTCGGTAATAGGAAATTCTCATGTCACTATAGCGAATTGTCACAGATTTGGTAATCTCTATTATATGTCTTAAAGGATAGAATAGAATGATATAATTGATATATTGTGCACTGTGTTTGGGTTAAACTCTTTTAATAATTTAAACTTTCGCATGAGGTTTTAATCATTATTTATTAAAGGTTATTGCCATTTTTCACATGGAGAACATCTATTTTTATATATATGTTAGTTGTTACCTGGAGTTAAAAAAAAGTTGCACTAATTTCAGGCTGTAATATTCATTCCTTCTTTCATTTTTGGACCCTCAGATATTTCATTTGCAAGCTGCTCCTAGTTTCGGACTTTTCGGACAAGATTGGAGTTAGCTTTGATCCCAGTCGTTGCAACAGGATGTCAGCTGTATGTTACAGCTAACACTCTGGCAGATGGCATGGGCTGAGCTACTGAGCCTGTGCCATCACTGCGCCATACATTTATGGTACTTTGTGTTAGGGACCAGCCGCCAGCGCCGTAAATGGTGCAGGTGGAGAAAGGGGTTGAATAACTCACAATTAGCTGCTCTTTTCCTTATAATTAACACAGATAATAATAGCCTAATAATTATACTACTTCTGTGTAGCTGAATGTTTTCATGTCATATGCCATTTAATCTCGTTATCAATGGGTGCATCTACTTTAGGCCAGTCCATCTTGTCAACAGGACACTTACTTTGGTCAGTCCAGTTTATTTAGGCCAGCTCAACTCTGTCAAGAGCCCTTTGAAAGGTTCTTAAGTGGTATTAGCCCCTCTTACTTATAATAAGCCTTTATAATGCTGGACTTCGTCCTCTCTGCTTGACCTCGGCATCTTTCGTCCTTGCCAATCTTCTTCTTTCTTCTGTCACCGCTATGTTTTCTTATATTCTGAAGGTCTTCTCCCTACCTCTCTGCCAACAGATGATTTGGCGCCCTGACACTTAGACGCCACTGGATTTTTGCATTTCTAATCCGACTTCCTCCAATACATAACAACAATGTGAATCTCCTCCTTGCTATAAAGTACTGCCGGATTGGTAAATTTCCAATCTGCCCGCACTGATTGGTCAAGAATGCTTGGCACTGCACATCTCACATTCTGACAATGCTGACTGCCACCGTAACATGTACAAGGTTAAAATAGTCCTACATGGTCTACATTACTCTCTGCCTGCCTATCCATTACACATTAAACTTCTTGTTGATAAGGGAGGCTCAAATATTGCCTGATTCTGTAATCTGGTAAATTGTCAGGTGTAAAAATGTAAGGGTAGTAAAGGGTATGGGGTTGGTAAAAGCTAATCACAAAACATAGATATAAGTAATACAGTAAAAGAATAAAAATAAAATAATGTTAATAGATCAGAATATTAGGCATTAGTAGAGTTTCATTAACCCCTTCCCGTTTTGGCCACTTTTGAGCTTCCTGTTAGAGCCTCATTTTTCAAATCTGACATGTTTCCCTTTATGTGGTAATAACTTCGGAATGCTTTTACCTATCCAAGCTATTCTGAGACTGTTTTCTCGTGACACATTGGACTTTTTGATACTGGCTAAATTTGCTCGATACGTTCAGTATTTAATTGTGAAAAACACCAAAATTTAGTGAAAGCATTTTTCTTAATTTTAGATGTATCTGCTTGTAAGATAGGCAGTTATACCACACAAAATTGTTGCTAATTAACATCCCACATATGTCTACTTTAAATTGGCATCGTTTTTTGAACATCCTTTTATTTTTCTTCGACGATACAATGCTTTGAACTTTAGCAGCAATATCTCACATTTTCAAGAAAATTTCAATAGGCTATTTTTAAAGGGGCCAGTTCAGTTATGAAGTGACTTTGAGGGCCTTATATATTAGAAACCCCCAAAAAGTCACCCCATTTTAAAAACGCTACCCCTCAAAGTATTCAAAACAGCATTTAGAGAGTTTCTTAACCCTTTAGACGTTTCACAGGAATTAAATCAAAGTAGAGGTGAAATTAATATTTTTGCAGAAATACATTTTTTAATAAAAAATTTTTGTAACACAGAAAGTTTTACCAGAGAAATGCAACTCAATATTTATTGCCCAGGTTCTGCAGTTTTAGAAAATATCCCACATGTAGCCCTAGTGTGCTACTGGACTGAAGCACCGGCCTCAGAAGCAAAGGAGCACCTACAGGATTTTGGGGCCTTCTTTTTCTTACAATATATTTTAGGCACCATGTCAGGTTTGAAGGGCTTTTGCGGTGCAAAAACAGTGAAAATACCCCAAAAGTAAATCCATTTGGGAAACTACACACCTCAAGGAAAAAATCTAGGGGTATAGTGAGCATTTTGACAACACAGGTTTTTTTACAAAAATGATTGGACGTAGGCCGTTAAAATTAAAATCTACATTTTTTCAAAGAAAATCTAGGTTTAGCGATTTTTTTTTCTCATTTCTACAAGGAATAAAGGAGAAAAATAACCCCAAAATTTGTAAAGCAATTTCTCCCAAGTGAAACAATACCCCACGTGTGGTCATAAACGGCTGTTTGGACACACAGCAGGGCTTAGAAGGGATGGAGCCCCATTTGGCTTTTGGAGCTTAAATTTAGCAGGAATGGTTTGCGGAGGCCATGTCACATTTGCAAAGCCCCTGAGGGGACAAAACAGTTGAAACCCCCCACAAGTGACCCCATTTTTTAAACTACACCCATTGAGGAAATTATCTAGGGGTACAGTGAGCATTTTGACCCCACAGGTTTTTTGCAGAAATTATTGGAATTAGGCCGTGAAAATGAAAATCTACATTTTTTTCAAAGAAAATGTAGGTTTGGCAAATTTTTTCATATTTCCACAAAGACTAAAGGAGAAAAAGCACCACAAAATTTGTAAAGCAATTTCTCCCAAGTAAAACATATCCCATATGTGGTCATAAATTGCTGTTTGTACCCACAGCAGGGCTTGAAGGGATAGAGCGCCCTTTAGCTTTTGGAGCTCAAATTTAGCAGGAATTGTTTGCAGAGGCCATGTCATATTTACAAAGCCCCTGAGGGGACAAAACAGTGGAAACCCCCCACAAGTGACCCCATTTTAGAAACTACACCCATTGAGGAAATTATATAGGGGTATAGTGAGCGTTTTAACCCCACAGGTTTTTTGCAGAAATTATTGGAATTAGGCCCTGAAAATGAAAATCGACATTTTTTCAAAGAAAATCTAGGTTTAGCTAATTTTTTCTCATTTCCACAAGGACTGAAGGAGAAAAAGCACCACAAAATTTGTAAAGCAATTTCTCCCGAGTAAAACAATACCCCACATGTGGTCAAAAACGGCTGTTTGGACATACATCAGAGCTTAGAAGGGAAAGAGCGCTATTTGGCTTTTGGAGATCACATTTAGCAGGAATGGTTTGCGGAGGACATGTCGCATTTGCAAATTGCCTGAGGGGACAAAACAATGAAAATGCCCAAAAAGTGACTCCATTTAGGAAACTACACCCCTTGAGGATATCATCTACGGGTGTAGTGAGCATTTTGACCCCACAGGTGTTTCATTGAATTCATTAAAATTGGGCAGTGAAAATAAAAACAATCCTTTTTCTTCAATAAGACGTAGCTTTAGCTCAAAATTTTTCAATTTCTCAACAAATAAAGGAAAAAAATAACCCAACATTTGTAAAGCAATTTCTCCAGAGTAGGGCAATACCCCATATGTGGTCATAAACTGCTGTTTGGGCACACTGCAGGGCTCAGAAGGGAAGGAGCGGCATTTGGCTTTTGGAGTCCAGATTTTGCTGGATTGGTTTCTGGGCGCCTGTGGGACCAAAACAGTGGAAACCCCCCAGAAGTGACCACATTTTGGAAACTACACCCCTCAAGGTATTCACCTATGGGTGTAGTGAGCATGTTAACCCCGCAGGTGTTTTGTAGAAATTAGTGTGCACTCGATGTTGCAGAGTGAAAATGGGAATTTTTCCATAGATAAGCCAATATGTGGTGCCCAGCTTGTGCCACCATAACAAGGCAGCTCTCTAATTATTATGCTATCTTTCCTGGTTTTGGAAACACCCTACATGTGACCCTAATCTATTGCCTGGACATTTGACAGGGCTCAGGAGTGAAAGAGTACCATGTAAAATTGAGGCCTAATTTGGCGATTTACAAAGTATTGGTTTTAAATTGCAGGGCTCAGATATGAAATAATAAAAAGAAAGTGCCCACATTTTGGAAACTACACCCTAAGGCATTTATTAAGGGGTGTAGTGAGCATTTTCACCCCAGAGGTCTTTTCCATAAATGATTGCGCTGCGAATGGTGCAAATTAAAAATTTATATTTTTTCATATATATGCCATTTCAGTGGCAAATATGGTGTGCCCAGCTTGTGCCACTGGAGACACACATACCAAAAATTGTTAAAAGGGTTCTCCCGGGTATGGCGATGCCATATATGTTGAAGTAAACTGCTGTTTGGGCACGCTGTAGGGTTCAGAGGGGAGGGAGCGCCATTTGGCTTTTGGAGGGTGGATTTTCTCCGTAGTAGTTTTGTTTTGTAGTATTGCTGGTGTTTCCGTTTATAATGTGGTGGCATATGTAAGCTGGGCAGAGTATATCAGGGGCATAGGAAGGTGGTATAATAATGGTGTAAAAAAACAATAAAATAATCCATAGATGTGTGTTACGCTGTGGAGCAATCCTTTCTGCACAGGCCAGTGTTGCACTGATAAACGGTGTCCTTTCTTTTCCCCTTTTTGGTCCACACTCCGCAGCTTTGCAGCTTGGGGAATTTTTCTGGGAAGTGTTGTCCTGGTATAATACGGGCACCGTCGCTTCCAGCGGATATGTTTGGGTCCTACCCTTCCTGGTTCCCTAATTTTAGGGCCTTGATAAATCGCCTCTTGAAAAGAAATATTACCCTGGGACCTGCACAACTGCATATTTTTTATTTCCTGACTTATTGGAGCCTTAACTAATTTTATTTTTTCATAGATATAGTGGTTTGAGAGCTGTTTTTTTGCGGGACAAGCTGTAGTTCTTATTGGTACCATTTTGGGGTACATGCGACTTTTTGATCACTTTTTATCCTATTTTTTGGGAGGCCAGGTAACCAAAAAAATGCAATTCTGGCATAGTTTTTTAGTTTTTTTTATACAGAGTTCACCACGCATTATAAATTACATGTTAACTTTATTCTGCGTTTCAGTTCGATTCCGGTGATACCTAATTTATGTAACTTTTTTATGTTTTACAACTTTTTGCACAATAAAATTACTTTTGTAAAAAGAATGTATGTTTTCTGTCGCCAAATTGTGAGAACCGTAATTTTAACATTTTTTCGTCCACGGAGCTGTATGAGGGCTTTTTTTTTGCGAGACGAGCTATAGTTTTTATATATACCATTTTTGGATACGGGAGACTTTTTGATCACTTTTTATTCCAATATATGTAGGGCAATGTGACCAAAATACAAATTCTGGTATAGTTTTTATGTGGTTTTTTTTACGCTGTTCACCGCGTGCAATAAATAATATAAGATTTTTATAGCTCAGGCCGTTACAGTCGTGGCGATACCAAATGCATATGGTTTATTATTTTTTTTCAATAATAAAAGGACCTGATAAGGGAACAGGGCGATTCTGTTTTATTTTATTACTTGAAACTTTTATGATGTTTTCAAACTTTTACTTTTTTCACTTTTTTTACATTTTTTTCATACTTTTTTTTACACTTTTTTTCAACTCCCACTAGGGGACTTGAAGGTCCAACTGTCTGATTTTTATTTTCTAATACATTGCACTACCTACGTAGTGCAATGTATTAGATCTGTCAGTTATTCACTGACAGCAAGCCGATTAGGCTTCGCCACCCGGCGGGGCCTAATCGGCTTCCATAATGGCAGAGCAGGAGGCCATTGTGTCTCCTGTTGCCATAGCAGTAGTCGGTAGCCCTAATTGCATGGCAGGGCTGGCGATCTGCTAGCAACCGCTAAGATGAAGCGATCGCTTTCGATCGCTGCATCGAAGGGGTTAATGGCAGGGATCGGAGCTAGCTCCGGTTCCTGCCATTACAGGTGGATGTCAGCTGTAACATACAGCTGACATCCACCGCTGATGATGCCGGCTCAACTCCTGAGCCGGCGCCATCCTGCAAGCGGCTGCGGAAGCCGTTCAGGCTCCGCCACCGGGCGGGTCCTGAATGGCTTCCATGCTAGGCAGACCGGGAGGCCAGTATTAGGCCTCCGGTTGCCATTTCAGCCAACAGAACCCTGGCAATTTCATTGCCAGGGTTCCGATGAGCTGCACACAACTTAAATGCCTCGATCGCGTTTGAGCGCTGCATTTAAGGGGTTAATGGCGGGGATCTAAGCTAATTTCAGTCCCCGCTATTACAGCCGGATTGCAGCTGTAAGATACCGCTGACATCCGGCGATGATGGCACCGGCTCAGCTTCTGGATACGTATGATGTATGGATACGGCAAAATGCGGGAAGCACTAGCTTTCTATGGCGTACCCGTACGTCAAATGTCGGGAAGGGGTTAAAAACATAGCCATAGGCTTCATTGTTTATCAAATTTCTGGTGATTAGTATTAGAGGGTCTCAACATTGTCTCATACCTGCAGTTTCCATTCATGTTTTGGGTAATTTCTATGATGGTGGGGATTTTTTTCTTCTTCCATTTTTCTTTTTTGTATGACTTGGCTATAATGAGAGTATTTAAGGTTAAGTTTGGAAAATGATGGGAAAAGTCTTTATGCCTAAAGATAATATGGCCGAATCTGTATTTGACCTCTCATTTACATGATTTCATTACAAAAGGACAACCAAAATTTGTGAATCATTTTGTATTTTTCCACCATATACTGTATGCATAAATGTGCCTTCAGGGTCGATTCTAGCTTTTCTGCTGCCTGCAGTGAAAATTAAAGGGCGCCCCCCAGATTTTGATTGACATCTTCCTGGCTGTTCTACCTCACTAGCAGCTGTAAAGGATCTGCCAGACACAGCTTCTGTGTCGACGCCCGTGGTTAATCAGTCTGCATCTGTCCCTAGGTCTGATAGAGTGACTCACTCTGCTACCACTCACGCTGGTAGGCTGAGGAGTGGGAGAACCTATCACAGCCTGGCCAGACGGTTCTAGCTCCCGCCCTTGGTCTATTTATACCTTCATTTGCTGTCTGTCCTTTGCCTGTGATTCTTGTGTTTCCTGGCTCTGCTGTTCCTGCTAATACCATTGACCTCTGCTTCATACTGACCCTGCCTGACTGACTATTCTCCTTTTCTGCTTTTGTTACCGCGTACTCTCCAGGTTTGACTCGGCTCGTTCACCACTCTGTTGCTCACGGTGTTTCCGTGGGCAACTTCCCCTCTTCCCTTGCTTCTGTGTTCCCTTGTCTGTTTTGTTTGTCGCTCACATAGTTAGCGTAGGGACCGTCGCCCAGTTGTACGCCGTCGCCTAGGACGGACTGTGCAAGTAGGCAGGGACTGAGTGGCGGGTAGATTAGGGCTCACCTGTCCATTTCCCTACCCCGACATTACATAATCACAGGCCCATATACCTTTACTACCCTGGTTCCTACACTACTATGGACCCCCTTGAGGCCCTGGCTCAGCAAATGCAGGGTCTCTCCCTACAGGTCCAAGCCCTGGCTCAGAGGTGCAACCAGCGTGATGAAACCTAATAAGATCTTGCTTCCCTTTCAGGTCTCTTTTGAGGGTAGGTCTGCCACCCGCAGTGCCTTCGTGGATTCAGGGTCTTCCGCTAATATTATGTCTGTGGAATTTGCTATGTTTCTAGCTATGCCATTGATTGATTTACCTAAACCTGTCCCGGTAGTGGGTATCGACTCCACTCCACTTGCTAATGGTTATTTTACGCATCATACCCCTGTTTTTGAACTCATTGTTGGCTCCATTCATTTGGAGCAGTGTTCTGTACTGATGATGCAGGGATTATCGTCCGATTTGGTTTTAGGCCTTCCCTGGTTGCAGAGGCATAATCCCACGTTTAACTGGAATATGGGTGATCTTACTAAATGGGGTAATGAATGCATGACGTCCTGTTTTTCTATTAATTTTATTTCTCTCCCTGAGGAGGTGAACACTCATCCTGAGCTTATTCAGGACTTCGCTGATGTTTTTTCTAAAAAGGCCTCCGAAGAGTTACCTCCTCATAGAGAATACGATTGCGCTATCGATTTGGTACCAGGAGATAAGCTCCCTAAGGGTAGGATATTTAATCTCTCTTGTCCCGAACGTGAAGCCATGAGAGAATATATCCAGGAAAGCCTGGCCAAGGGTTACATTCGCTCCTTTACTTCTCCTGTAGGTGCTGGCTTCTTCTTCGTAGGGAAGAAGGATGGTGGTCTTAGGCCGTGCATCAATTACCGAAACTTGAATAAGGCCACTGTAAGGAACCAGTATCCCCTTCCTTTGATTCCTGATCTCTTCAATCAGGTTCAAGGGGCCCAATGTTTCTCTAAGTTTTATCTTCGGGGGGCTTATAACCTTATCCGAATCAGAGAAGGGGATGAGTGGAAGACTGCGTTTAACATGCCCGAAGGTCATTTCGAATACCTCGTCATGCCCTTTGGGTTGTGTAATGCTCCCGCGGTCTTCCAGAATTTCATTAATGAGATTTTAAGAGACTACCTGGGGGTATTTCTTGTACTGTACCTTGATGACATACTTGTGTTTTCCAAGGACTGGTCCTCCCACATTGAGCATGTCAGGAAGGTGCTCCAGGCCCTTCGGGAAAACAAACTCTTTGCTAAAACAGAAAAATGTGTGTTTGGGGTGCAGGAGATATCATTTTTGGGTCATATCCTCACTCCTAATGAATTCCGCATGGACCCAGCCAAGGTTCAGGCTGTGGCTGAATGGGTCCAACCTGCCTCCCTGAAGGCGTTACAGTGCTTCCTGGGGATTGCTAATTACCACAGGAGATTTATTGCTATAACTTCTCGGTCATCGCTAAGTCTCTTACGGATCTTACTCGCAAGGGTGCTGATATCCTCCACTGGCCTCCGGAGGCGATCCAGGCTTTTGAGATCCTTAAAGAGGCTCTGTCACCAGATTCTCAAATCCCTATCTCCTATTGCATGTGATCGGCGCTGCAATGTAGATAACAGTAACGTTTTTGTTTTTTTTTAAACTTTCATTTTTGGCCAAGTTATGAGCTATTTTATATATATGCAAATGAGCTTTGAAATGGACAACTGGGCGTGTTTTTTTTCGTATGTCCAACTGGGTGTGTATTGTGTTTTTAACTGGGCGTGTTTACTTGTTTTACTAACTGGGCATTGTGAATAGAAGTGTATGATGCTGACGAATCAGTGACCAGTCAGCATCATGCACTCCTCTCCATTCATTTACACAGCAGCAATGCTTTCTTACTAGTACACGATCTGCAGCCACAAACACAAGTGTCCTGATAATGAATACACATGACTTCCAGCCTGGACGTCATGTGTATTCAGAATCCTGACACTTCTGAATCTTTTCTGTGAGATTTCCAGCAAGGGAAACGAAATCTCGTTTACCTCGTAATCTCGCGAGATTACGCGTGGCTTGCTGGAAGCTCACAGAAAAGATTCAGAAGTGTCAGGATTCTGAATACACATGACGGCCAGGCTGCAGGTCATGTGTATTCATTATCAGGACACTTGTGTATGTGGCTGCAAATCGTTCTAGTAAGAACATGATGCTGCTGTGTAAATGAATGGAGAGGAGTGCATGATGCTGACTGGTCACTGATTCGTCAGCATCATACACTTCTATTCACAACACCCAGTTAGTAAAACAAGTAAATACGCCCAGATAAAAACACAATACACGCCCAGTTGGACAAACGAAAAAAAACACGCCCAGTTGTCCATTTCAAAGCTCATTTGCATATCTATAAAATTGCTCATAAATTAACGTTTTTCAAAAATAAAAACGGTACTGTTATCTACATTGCAGCGCCGATCACATGCAATAGGAGATATGGATTTGAGAATCTGGTGACAGAGCCTCTTTAAGAAGTGCCTTAGTGCTGATTTAGCCTAACCAAATTGAGCCATTCATCGTGGAGGTTGACGCCTCTGGGGTGGGAGTGGGTGCTGTCTTGTCCCAGGGTACCAGGTCTCTCACCCATCTCCGTCCCTGTGTCTACTTCTCCAGGAAGTTCTCGCCCACTGAGAGTAACTATGACGTTGGCAACCGCAAACTCTTAGCCATTAAATGGGCATTTGAAGAGTGGCGCCACTCCTTGGAGGGGGCTAGGCACCAGGTAACGGTCCTTACCGACCACAAGAATCTGGTTTTCCTAGAATCTGCCCGGAGGCTAAACTCGATACAAGCTTGATGGGCGTTGTGTTTTGCTAGATTCAAATTTGTGGTCACTTATAGGGCTGGGTCTAAAAATATTAAAGCTGATACACTGTCGCGTAGCTTCATGGCCAGCCCTCCTTTGGAGGAGGATCCTGCTTGTGTTTTGCCCCCAGGTATAATCATATCCTCTGTTGATTCTGTCTTAGTCTCCGAAATTGTGGCTGATTAAGGTTCAGCTCCCGGGAACCTTCCTGAGAACAAGCTGTTTGTTCCCCTGCAATTCCGGCTAAGGGTACTCAGGGAAAATCATGACTCTGCACTATCTGGCCATCCTGGCTTCTTGGGTACCAAGCACCTCATTTCTAGAACCTATTGGTGGCCTGGGTTGCCTAAAGACGTTAAGGCCTACGTCGCCGCTTGTGAAATTTGTGCTAGGTCCAAGACTCCCAGGTCCCGACCTGCGGGGTTACTATGTTCTTTGCCCATTCCCCAGAGACCTTGGACCCATATCTCCATGGGTTTTATCACTGATCTACCTCCATCCCAAGGCAAAGTCGGTGGTGTGGGTTGTAGTAGACCGCTTCAGTAACATGTGCCACTTTGTGCCCCTCAAGAAACTACCCAATACCAAGACGTTAGCTACCTTGTTTGTCAAACACATCCTGCATCTCCATGGGGTTCCTGTCAATATTGTATCTGACAGAGGGGTACAATTTGTTTCATTGTTTTGGAGAGCTTTCTGTAAGAAGTTGGAGATTGATCTGTCCTTCTCCTCAGCCTTTCATCCTGAAACTAATTGCTAAACTGAGAGGACTAATCAGTCTCTAGAACAATATTTAAGGTGTTTTATCTCTGACTGTCAACATGATTGGGTCTCCTTCATTCCCCTCGCCGAATTTTCCCTTAATAACCGGGTCAGTAACTCGTCAGGGGTCTCCCCCTTTTTCTGTAATTTTGGGTTTAATCCACGGATCTCCTCCGTTTCACCTGGTGGTTCCAACAATCCTGAGGTAGATGTCGTGAACTGTGCACAGTCTGGGCCCAGGTTCAGAAGAACCTTGAGGTGTCCCAGAGCATACAAAAGACTCAGGCAGATAAAAGAAACGTTCTGCTAACCCCTTGTTTGTGGTCGGGGATCTGGTGTGGCTGTCTTCAAAAAACTTGCACCTTAAAGTGCCTTTGCTCCCCAGTATATAGGGCTGTACAAGGTCATTGAGGTCCTTAACCCTGTCTCCTTCCGGCTGGAGTTGCCCCCGTCCTTTCAAATACACTACGTGTTTCATACCTCCCTCCTGAAACGCTGCTCCCCATCCTTGGCTACCTCGAGGAAACCCCCGGTCCCTGTTCTCACCCCTGAAGAGGTAGAATTCGAGGTGGTCAAGATTGTGGACAGCAGGATGGTCCAAGGCTCCCTCCAGTAACTGGTCCATTGTAGAGGATACGGGCCTGAGGAGAGGACTTGGGTACCCGCCTGGGATGTTCACGCTGTGTTATTGCTCAGGAGGTTCCATCTTCGGTTCCCCAATAAGCCAGGTCTACCTAGGAAGGGTCCAGTGGCCCCTCATAAAAGGGGGGTACTGTAAAGTATCTGCCAGGCACAGCTTCTGTACGACGCCCGTGGTTAATCAGTCTGCATCTGTCCCTAGGTCTGATAGAGTGACTCGATCTGCTACCACTCAGGCGGGTAGGCTGAGGAGTGGGAGAACCTATCACAGCCTGGCCAGACGGTTCTAGCTTCCCCCTTGGTCTATTTATACCTTCATTTGCTGTCTGTCCTTTGCCTGTGATTCTTGTGTTTCCTGGCTCTGCTGTTCCTGCTAATACCATTGACCTCTGCTTCATACTGACCCTGCTTGACTGACTATTCTCCTGTTCTGCTTTTATTACCGTGTACTCTCCAGGTTTGACTCGGCTCCTTCACCACTCTGTTGCTCACGGTGTTTCCGTGGGCAATTTCCCCTCTTCCCTTGCTTCTGTGTTCCCTTGTCTGTTTTGTTTGTCGTTCACATAATGAGCGTAGAGACCATCGCCCAGTTGTACGCCGTCGCCTAGGACGGACTGTGCAAGTAGGCAGGGACTGAGTGGCGGGTAGATTAGGGCTCACCTGTCTGTCTCCCTACCCCGACATTACAGCAGCCTCCTCCAACTCTTGCAGATGCGCACTTGCCTTGTACTGGCATGCGCGGTGCAGCTGGGCAGAATACACCTCGCTGCACGCTGTGTGCCCAAGTAGTACAAGGCAATGGCGCATCCAAGAAAGTTGGAGGAGACTGGTAGTGATGTATATCAGCCAGGGGGATGTCAATCAAGCATGGAAAGGTGAGTTTGGAGGCAGGACTATGTGACTCTTCAGGATAGCAGCACCGCCCCATGACCCTTTAATGAGTAATTAGCATATAGCGTGCGTCATTTTAAAAGTTGATTTTATAGATTTTGCTGCATCTGAAAAAAACATACAGCGGAATGTTTGGAAATCTTGTTAGGTCATGTATTACTGCATGGTGGCAGTTCAAGGGGTTAAAATTACCTGACAGATTCCCATTAAATATACAATATTGAAAACAATTCTATCTGCCCTGCAATGTTGTTATTATAAATATGTTCTATATAATTACAGATCCAGAACCAAGCTCTGACATATACGGCTCCAGAACAAAGCTCAGGACATATTTACAGCACCACAACCAAGCTCAGTACATATATACAGCTCCAGAACCAAGCTCAGTACATATACAGCAACAGAACCAAGCTCAAAACATAAATACAGCACCAGAACAAAGCTCAATACATATATACAGCACCAGAACTAAGTTCAGTACATATATACAACTCCAGAACCAAGCTCAGTAAATAAATACAACACCAGAACCAAGCTCAGTACATAAAAACAGCACCAGAACCAAGCTCAGTGTAATGCCCATGGCCACGGGCCGCCACGTTTACTTACCCCCTGACGGCTGCAGCTATGGATCAGTAGAGCACTGGTCCCCATCTCCTCCTCAGGAGACGCCAGCGCTCACTTCCGTTTCAGTCTGCTGTGTCCTGTAGGGTGCGTGCGCACGCTCGTGCCCGCTCTGAAAGGGCCAGCGTGCGCACCTGAATTAAAGACCAAATTAGCCCATGAGCACCCAGGACTATAAGAGGGGCCCAGCAACTTCCTGCTTTGCCTGAGCGTTGTTGTCATTTACCTATGTTTGTCTCTGCAAATGGCCCCTTAGTGTTTCCTAGTTCCCAGTGTTCCCGTTCCTGCTACCTGTATACTGTGTACTGTGCTATCCAGAACCAAGTGCCGTATAGAGTTGGAGTCGAGCTGCGCTAAGTACTACACCTGTCCTGTTACACCACACCTGGTGTCTGCCTGCTGCCGAAGTCTCATCCAAGCCTGTCTTGCTGCTGTCCGAAGTTGCCACAGGTACACCTATTTGAACTATAGACCTTGATCTGTGTCCTGTTGGCCAGCTGCCATACCGTTAAGGCTGTATGGCCCAATCGGTCCACTTACCCAACGTGACACTCAGTACATAAATACAGCACCAGAACAATGATTAGTACATATATACAGTGCCAGAACCAAGCTCAGTACATAAATACAACATTAACACAAATACAGCTTAATTTAGTGCAACCCCTGCCGTATAGGTTTGTACGGCGTAAAACTACAGCTCCAAGCATGGCCCGAACAATGGTAAGGATATGCTGGGAGTTGCTGTTTCACAACATAAAATTATACCATCTATCATCTGGTTGCATATAATACAGTGACTACATAACTGATTAGAGGCATATTAAGTGACTCACCGGTGACTATTTAAGATTCTAGTTGTTATATTTCTCTTTTTTTCTCAATCCGGTCCATACCTCTATGACGACTTTTCCCGGCCACGGCCCATTTCTGCAGTTTGCCGCTCAGCTGTTTTCAGCTTTTCACTTTTCAGAAATTTCTGCACCTATAAACGAAGATAAAATTCTCATGATGCCACACACACTACGCCCTAAATATAAACATAATAGGGCCATACACTGCACATCTAATTATAATAGCACCATACACTGTGTCCCACGCACACAGTGCCCCCTGTAGATAGTGCCCCCATAGATCACCCTGTTGACAGTGCCCCCCATAGATAGTGCCCTACATAGATCCCCCTGTTGACAGTGCCTCCCATAGATAGTGCCCTACATAGCCACTCTGTGGATAGTGTCCCACATATAGCCCCCCTGTAGATAGTGCCCTACATATAGCCCTCTGTAGATAGTGCCCCACATATAACCCCCGAAAATAGTGCCCCACATATAGCCCCCTGTATATAGTGCCTCACATAGCCCCCCTGTATATAGTTCCCTACATATAGCCCCCTCTATAGATTGTGACCAACATATAGCCCTCCCCTCCCCTCCTGTAGATAATGCGACGCACACTTTTAAAAAAAAAAAACACTTTACATACTCACCTTGATCCTGTGTCAATGCAGGCCTGCTCTCTTTTGAGCAGGTCTGCTGGGGCTGAACGGTACAAGCGGTGACGTCATCGCGCAGCTTGCATCATTGAAAGGCACTGATTGGCAGGGCAGAATGACTTTCTCTGCCAATCAGCGCCTTTCAATAACGGTAGCGGCGCGATGACGTCATTGTGCCACTAGCATCGTTGAAAGGCACTGATTGTCAGGGCAGAATGACTTGCCTCGCCAATCAGTGCCTTTCAACAATGGAAGAGGCACGCGTTGTCGAAAATGCGCTGATTGGCGTCGTTCTATAGGCATAGGTACAATTAGTGAAGGAGAGGGTGGCGGCTGCTGGTCTCAGTGGCGCCGCCCCTTCAGAGAGGCAGCAGGCCGCCTGAGGCAAGATGCTCACCTCACCTCATGGACAGTGCGGCCCTGTGTGCCTTTCTCTTTTTCACACCTCCAACACAGTTTAGGGCTCTCCGGCTGAACTTGATACACATGTGTCTTTTTTCAACCATACTATGTAAGGATAAATTTTTTGTTTCATTAGATTCAAATGGTATCTATACAGAAGGTTTCTTGACACTTCGGGCCTGTTCACATCACCGTTCGCTTTCCGTTCCGGGTTCCGTCGGAGGTTTCCGTCTGAGGTTTCCGTCGGGTGAACCCCACAACGGAAAGTGAAAGTGAAACCACAGCTTCCGTTTCAGTCACCATTGATATCAATGGTGACGGAAACATCGCTAATGATTTCCGTTCGTCACCATTCCGGCAGGTTTCCGGTCTTCCGACGGAATCAATAGCGGAGTCGACTATGCTATTGATTCCGTCGGAAAACTGGAAACCTGCCGGAATGGTGATGAACGGAAACAATTAGCGATGTTTCCGTCCCCATTGATATCAATGGTGACTGAAACCAAAGCTGTGGTTTCACTTTCACTTTCCGTTGCGGGGTTCACCCGACGGAAACCTCCGACGGAACCACGAAATGGAAAGCGAATGGTGATGTGAACATGCCCTTACAGATAGTAAATTTATTGAATTTAGGTACAGATGTATCCAAGAAAGCCATAGAAAGAGTTACGTTAAAGTTTGCTGCATCAGTATAGAGCAGCACATAATGTGCTGACGCTGGTAGTATTAATTTTGTTACATGAAGCATTAATACAATTGTACGATCTTTTATGCACTCTTATGTAATATATACATTATTTATATTATCATTTTTTACATAATTTATGCACATATAAGTTTATTATTTTTCATTTTCACATTTTTTGGTATTAATATTCATACTAATTCACATTTTTATATTCAGCATGTATATCACTACATTACCACTGTATATTACATAGAGATTGTACACTGCGATTTTGCGATATGTTTTTTATTTCTATTTTGTGGCACTTTCTTTTCTTTATTTTTATTACACCGTGTTCCAAATTATTATGCACATTGGATTTAAAGAGGCTCTGTCACCAGATTTTGCAACCCCTATCTGCTATTGCAGCAGATAGGCGCTGCAATGTAGATTACAGTAACGTTTTTATTTTTAAAAAACGAGCATTTTTGGCCAAGTTATGACCATTTTCGTATTTATGCAAATGAGGCTTGCAAAAGTACAACTGGGCGTGTTTAAAAGTAAAAGTACAACTGGGCGTGTATTATGTGCGTACATCGGGGCGTGTTTACTACTTTTACTAGCTGGGCTTTCTGATGAGAAGTATCATCCACTTCTCTTCAGAACGCCCAGCTTCTGGCAGTGCAGATCTGTGACGTCACTCACAGGTCCTGCATCGTGTCGGCACCAGAGGCTACAGATGATTCTGCAGCAGCATCAGCATTTGCAGGTAAGTAGCTACATCGACTTACCTGCAAACGCCGATGCTGCTGCAGAATCATCTGTAGCCCCTGGTGCCGACACGATGCAGGACCTGTGAGTGACGTCACAGATCTGCACTGCCAGAAGCTGGGCGTTGTGAAGAGAAGTGGATGATACTTCTCATCAGAAAGCCCAGCTAGTAAAAGTAGTAAACACGCCCCGATGTACGCACATAATACACGCCCAGTTGTACTTTTACTTTTCAACACGCCCAGTTGTACTTTTGCAAGCCTCATTTGCATAAATACGAAAATGGTCATAACTTGGCCAAAAATGCTCGTTTTTTAAAAATAAAAACGTTACTGTAATCTACATTGCAGCGCCTATCTGCTGCAATAGCAAATAGGGGTTGCAAAATCTGGTGACAGAGCCTCTTTAAGTGTCATAAACATTTAATTATTAGTTTTTAAATTAAACTCATAGATGGTATTGTGTCTTAGGGCTCTTTGGATCATTGTAATCAATCTCAGACACCTGTGATAATTAGTTTGCCAGGTGTGCCCAATCAAAGGAAAACTACTTAAGAAGGACGTTCCACATTATTAAGCAGGCCACAGGTTTCAAGCAATATAGGAAAGAAAAAGGATCTCTCTGCTGCTGTAAAAGCGTGAAATAGTTCAAGACCTTGGACAAGGTATGAAAACATTGGATATTTCAAGAAAACTTAAGCGTGATCATCGCACTGTGAAAAGATTTGTGGCTGATTCAAAGCACAGACGGGTTCGTTCAGTTAAAGGAACAGTGTCATCACAAATTATTTTTTTATAAGTTAAAGATGTTAGTGCTTTATTAAAAACGTTTATATTCATTTGTGTGTTTGTGTTTTACTTTTTCTTATTTTTACACTTTTTCTTCCCTATGGGGGCTGCCATTTTTTGTTCCATTTCTGTCTGTGTCGATTAACGACACATACAGACATGGAATACGGCAGCCACAGTCCCATAGGGACTGCGAACGGCTCCCGTCCCATTGACTTCCGTGTACGGCGTCTGTGTGGGAACTGCGCATGCGCCGCTCCCACACAGTCCAATTCGAAATTGGCGCCGTCCGGCGCCATTTTCCTGTGGACCGGAAGTCGCGGCCGGACAGTAATATTACTACTTCCGGTCGCGGCTTCCGGATTTGTGCACTTGGACCAGCTGCAGCAAACGGAGCGGACGGGCTGGAGGGAGCCGCGGCGGCAGGAGCAGGTAAGAGATTTCAATGTATGTTCGTGTTTGTGTGTGTTTACTACTGTATGTAAACCTACTACGCTGTGTGTTAGCTCAAAAAATGGCGACACACAGTGTAGGAGGTTACACCGTTCAAACCCCTCGTTTATCCCGGCACTAGCCAGGATAAAGGAGGGGGGGATGCTGAGAGCTCACTAGAGCGAGAGCTTTTAACCCAATGTTGCAATGCTGCAATTTTGGGAAATAGCTCCATCTAGTGACCAAAAATGGGTAGTATTATAAATTAGAAATAATTTATAATATTTCCTGACTCGTGAAAAAAATAAAAAAAATTTGAACAATGTTTAATCACCCACACACTAAATGTTTCATAAAAAAAAAACAAACATGTTTTTCTGGCAACACCATGCCTTTAAAGGCATAATGAGGAAGGTTTCTGCCAGACAAATTAATAGGATTAGGAGAGCAGCTGCTAAAATGCCATTGCAAAGCAGCAAACAGGTATTTGAAGCTGCTGGTGTCTCTGGAGTCCCGCGAGCCTCAAGGTGTAGGATCCTCCAGAGGTTTGCAAGTGTGCATAAAGCTGATTGAAAGAGCTTTTGATTTCTGTAAATATGACCTCCTGATGCTGCAAATTCAACAAATTACCATTTTAGTTCTCTTTACAACCTTTAAAATGTTTTGATCTCTGTTGTGCATAATAATTTGAAACAGTGCATTTTGAGTTTTTGACTTCTAAAAAAAATCTGTTATCATTAGATTTGTTCAATAAAATTTGCATTATACTCCAACGGTTGATGGCTTGAAGATTATACTGACTGTCATTTGCATCGACTATTTAGGAAAATCAGCGAAAAATAACATTTGCATAATAATTTGGAACGCGGTGTATACTTTTTTTCACTGCATCAATTTTTTGGTTCTGTACTTATTTTCCTTGCAAATGCATTATGTGGTTCTGATTATTATGATACTTCGATATGTATCTTCTTTATATTGCTATTTACCATTGGGCAAATTTACCTTAACCCCTTCAGGACCAAGCTCATTTTGGCCTTCAGGACCAGACCCATTTTTTCAAATCTGACATATTTCACTTTATGTGGTAATAACTCCGGAATGCTTTTACCTATCAAAGCGATTCTGAGATTGTTTTCTCATGACATATTGGACTTTATGATAGTGGAAAAATGTGGTAGATAAATTCAATATTTACCAGTGAAAAACACCAAAATTTTGTGAAAAATTGCAAAAATTAGCATTTTTCTAAATGTAAATGTATCTGCTTGTAAGACAGGCAGTTATACCACTCAAAATTGTTGCTAATTAACATCCCCCATATGTCTACTTTAGATTGGCATCGTTTTTTGAACGTCCTTTTATTTTTCTATGACGTCACAAGGCTTAGAACTTTAGCAGCAATTTCTCACATTTTCAAGAAAATTTCAAAAGCCTATTTTTACACGGACCAGTTCAGTTGTGAAGCGGCTTTTAGGGCCTTATATATTAGAAACCCCCAAAAAGTCACCCCATTTTAAAAACTTCACCCCTCAAAGTATTCAAAACAGCATTTAGAAAGTATGGAATAGCCACAAACTACCACCTTGTTATTCCTCCTGGTGTTCTTTCTAAGCTTTGTTTGCTTGTATTTGAATAAAGTGGAAACTGAGTTTTTCCGAGTCATACCACACATCGCTGGATCCTTTCTGTTTTTTCTGCTATTGCTTGCCGTGTGCCGTCACGGATGGTCCGGGCGATTACCAACACAGGAGCATCAGACTGGTGAGCTGGAGGTTTCCTCCCATTCCCTTTCCCCTTTCATTACCACTAAACAATATTATGACATCAAAAGTCCTATTTTGTGTTCTTGCAAGCCTATGGGAATCCTATGGGGGAACATGTCATTGATTCAACTAAGGCCTCATACACACGAACTTATTTTTGTCCTCCCGTAAATACTGGCTTAAAAACGGGTCCTTGGTCACACGTATTCGACCCGTATTGCACCAGTATTTACGGACCCGTGCCCGTAAATATGGGTCCGGTGTCAAATGTATTCCATCCGTATTTACGGGCACGTTTTCGCTGCAAAATTACACTGCAGTAATCGGCAGCCCTTCTCTCTATCAGTGCAAGATAGAGAGAAGGGACAGCCCTTTCCGCAGAAAAAGTAAAAGAAATTCATACTTACCCGGCCGTTGTCTTGGTGACGCGTCCCTCTCTTGACATCCAGTCTGACCTCCCTGGATGACGCGGCAGTCCATGTGACCGCTGCAGCCAGTGATTGGCCTGTGATTGGCTGCAGCGGTCACATGGGCTGAAACGTCAACCCAGGAGGCTGGACTGGAGGAAGAAGCAGGGAGTTCTGGGTAAGTATGAACGTCTTTTTTTTTTTACAGTTTGATTTATATTGTGATTGGAAGTCACTGTCCAGGGTGCTGAAACAGTTACTGCCGATCATTTAACTCTTTCAGCACCCTGGACCGTGACTATTTACTGACGTCGCCTAGCAACGCTCCCGTAATTACGGGTACACACACGCAGTAATTCTTCTATGGGCCTGCCCGTGCCGTAATTATGGCCTGAAATAGGACATGTTCTATATTTTTCAACGGCACGGGCACCTTCCCGTAAACATACGGGGAGGTACCCTTGGCCAAAAGAAGTCCATGGGCCCGTGTGGATTTACACACAGCGTTTTGTTGCGTTTTCGTGGCGTTTTTCATGGAGTTTATGTTGGCTTTTTGGTCAAAAACACATCAGTCTGTTGTTACCTTAAAGTCTAAAGTGAAATATAAAAGGCACTACATACATGGAAATTCTTCATGTTTCTTCCTGAATTTCATTACAGAAAATCTGCAGCGAAATCCAGTACCAGCCATGTAGATTAGTTTTGAACAAATCTCATCTACATCTGCAGCATGTCAATTTTTGTTGCAGATTTTCACTGCAGATTTCACCTCCTTCAATGTAGAGGGTTGAAATCCACAGGAAAATACACATGCAGATCTTGCAGTAGATTCTTTGCGGACTTGCGGTTGATTTTTATGCCTCGTGTGCAATTAGCCTTATACTGTAGTTTACTAATGTGAGTTTTGTGACTATGCTTTATTTGTGTAACGCTGGAGGTGGGTCCTGCTCTTGCTGGCAATACTTGCCACCAGGTCTGCTTGTGTCCTTCGCTCATGGCCGCACTGTTCTTGACTCACCAACCCCCAGTAATATTTAAGGCACTTTTGCTACCTACCAGGTGCCTGTGCAATATTGGAACAACCTAGTGTTATCCAGCGAAGGTTCCTGTATGCACCTGTATCCAGTCTGCTATTGCTATCAGTTATCAGCTTGTATCCAGCTGTCCGTTACCAGCCTGTATCTAGTCTGCTAGTGCTATCAATTATCAGCATGTATACAGTTGTCTGTTACCAGCCTGTATCCAGTCCGTTATTGCTATCTGTGGTCAGCTTGTTGTCCATCTGGTTATCCATTAGCAGACTATATGCAGTCTGCTGCTGTTATCTGTGGTCAGTCTTACCAGCTTGTATTCAGTCCACTGTTGCTATCAGTTTTCTGCCAGTTTCCAGCTACCCACCTGTGACCAGCTACCCGCTGCCTTCCTGTGTGCAGCTACCCGCTGCCTGCCTGTATCCAGCTACCCGCTACCTGCATGTGTCCAGCTATCCGCTAGCCACCTGTGACCAATGATTTGCTGCCAGTTTCCAAAATTCAAGGTATCATCTGACAGTGCTTATTTCTTGTCTGTTTGGCCAGCATCTACTCCGCCAGAGCCACCTCAAGAGGTAGCAACCTGGTAGCCTCTCCACAGCAAAGACCAGATCTCTATATAGGGGTTAAAGATTGAAGAGTGGGGAGGCTACTTAGAAAATTCCCTTAGAGGTGTTCCGAAACCAAACCAATGGAGTAGCCCAGTGGGTCCACAAACCTGCTGGTCGTAGCAATTTAATTTACCCATGGACAGATCTCTAGCCTGAACCTGACCCTATCCCAAGCCTGACCCCGACCTGTTTGGCCAAGAATATGTTTAATAATCACCTTGTTCATAACTCCTTGGAAGGGGGGCGAGTGATTCCTTAGGCAGATTTTGCTTGGCAGGTCACGGCGCAAAATCAGTTGCAAATCCTCCTAAAGATTGGGCAGGATGCTTCTTTTATCCGCTAGCTGAAAAAATCAGCTAGAGGGAAACAGAAGTGTCCGCCTCCTATTATAATGAATGGGAGAGGGAATTTTGTGGCAGATTCCGCAACAAAAATTCCTCCGTGTGGACATAGCTTTGGACTCCACACCCCAGGTTAGTTTGTGCCAACTCAATTACTGTTTCTCTGCTTCACTGTTCCTGCCAACCTTCCCGCTACACTGTGCAACTCTGCTTCACTATTCCTACCAAACTTCTCTGCTATGCTGTGCAAATCTGCTTCACCATTCCTGAAACGTCCTGCTACGCCGCACTACTCTGCTTCAGCATCTTAAAGATCACAAGTTCCGACCACGCTAGCTGGGAAACAGCATTCAGGTATGCTCTTAGACAAAGTTTTATTCAGAGCGTTACAATAAATGTAATAATGCTTGTGCTCCACATCCATACTGCCTTTGTTTGCCTGCCGCAACATTAAATGAAAATTCTACTAAATGGTGAGTGCAAATAAATAGACTCCTAACATATATTTGTCACAGGCTAGGTAAAGTTTAGCGAACCAACTTCCCCCCATAATTAATCAGATTGACTGCTCCACAGTAATTATACCATACCAAAGAAAAGATAGAGCTGGTAGTCATATTATATAAGAATAAATCAATTTTATTAAACAAGATAACATACAATTAAAAACACATAGTTGTGAAGACTCTAGTACTAGCACTGTGGTACAAAATGAAGCACGGAAAAAAGGACTGAATAAACAGGTATAATGGTATTGGGTGCCAAATAGATATATTACCCACCTAGATACTACAATGTAACATTCCAAAAGTGGATTGTATAATAGTAACCCGCAGTGTCCTTTTAATCTCACAAATTCGCAGGCAAATGCCAAATCAACAAAGGATCACAAGGGGAAACAGGTGGTATCTTAGTAGTGAGCAGTATCCAAAAGCAATCTTACCCATTTATGAAAGGTATCTAAGTGCGTCCGTGCTAGATCGGCCACAGGGAACCCCAACGCGCGTTTCGCAGTAATGGTTGCTTCCTCAGGGGGTACATAAGATCCCAAATGTGTGTGGTCCTTATATAGTGTGTAGAATACATATAGCTGAGTCCACATCGCCGCCGAGACAGAGGTCGGCGCTCGTCCGCTGACGCGGCCGGAAGCGAGGCATGCCCCACATCCGGCCCCACATGCTGTAGCGCACATCCGGAGTCCCGACGCGTCACGGGAACTCCGGACATGCGCAATGCATGTATTGGAGCCGGAGGGGGCCGGGCATCGCCGCAAGCCGCAGCAGACAACGAGCGCACGTCATCCAGGGGGTGAGTGGACTCAGAAAATAAACAAGATCAAGGTCCCAGCAGATCGTAAAAGCATATGATATCGTGGCAATCGTTTCTAATAGTTATATCAGTATGGCATACCATGACTAAAGAGCCAAATATCATATAAGTCATTGTCATTTTTGATACTACCATATAATATAGAAGTAATATATAGAGATAGACATATAATAAAAGAAAATATATGTACAAAAAAAATATAAAATATAAGAACAAGAAAAAAAATATATATATTTAAATACAATGCATAGACAAAAAATGAATTAAAGTAAATAGAACAATGTGAAAAATAAATATAAATATATGATATGCAAATGCACATACAAAGTATTGCATCTGCATAAATATAGTGACAGAACAAAACCCTCATACATAATAAAGTACATCTAACGGTGTAAATACAGTGATAATTTATTAATCAAAGTGAATTATAGAGTCTATGCATAGAGAAACAAAAAAGATAAATATGTATACCTAAAAGTGTGTGTTTGTGATAAAGGAGGAAAACTGGAGACTATTTCCAACTTCCCAGAGAGATAAGTGATAATATCTATAAAGGACATATATATATATATATATATATATATATATATATATATATATATATATATATATATATAAAAACACAAATCCATATACATCCAAATCACTAGAGACTTAAAATTTATCAATAGATAAATAGATCAAAAGACCGACTTGATATGGCCTCCAGCCTTATTATACTTTAAAAAAAGGGGGGATTAATCGTCATAAAAGGCCACTATTTTCTTTTTAAACACGGGACACTCAAAAGACACAAAAATACAATGGCGCCGTCCAGAGGTAATAGTACATAAATACATAATAGTAGTCATATCAAGGAGAACCACTAATTCTTCTTTTTTTCATAATGTTTTATTCTCCTCATACTTCGAATGGATCGCGTCATACTTCCACCAAACAAGGTAACCAGACACATGGGATCAGAAGAAGGATATCTAAAATTGTAGTTTAAAAAACATATAATTAATAACACATACTCAGCAGTAGAAAAATTAGAGGAAAGGGGCGAAGCTTAACGTTTCATTGAGTCCATCTGGTTTCATTGATCCCAGTAGGACAATCCACTTGCACTCTTTTTGTGCAAGTATCTTCTTCACATTGCCCCCTCTGATGCCACAGTGTACTCTCTCGATTCCCCGTATCAATAATGTTTTGGGGCTGCAGCCGTGATATTTTTTAAAATGTCTTGGTATTGTCTTTAATAATATAGGGTCATCGATCTCTTTTGCTCCCATAATGTCCCTTACGTGCTCCCTCGTGCGGACCCGCAGTTCTCTGGAGGTGAGTCCTATGTAGACTTTAGGGCATCCACATGTGGCGTAATACACCACATGTGTGGTGCTGCACGAAATATACTCCCTAATTTCGAAGTTCCTTTTTCCATCAACCGTGGAAAAGTCAGTTGCACGGCAAATGTTGGCACATGATTTACAATCCCCACATGGAAAACAACCTTTTCTGGGTCCTCGGGAGCCAAATGGACAGGTTTGTTGTGGTATGTAGTGACTATTAACCAGGAAATCTTTAAGATTTCTTGCTCTCTTTGCAGTCATTAGGGGTCTCTCTGGTAAACTCTGTGCCAACTGTGGTTCGGATCTCAAGATAGGCCAGTGTCTGGTCAGAATGGTTCTCATTGCATCCCATTGCCCATTAAAAGTTGATATAAACCGTACATTCTGATCGCCAGTTTCTCTTAATTTAGATTTAAAGAGATCAGTACGAGGCGTAGATCTAGCTCTCCTGTACCCTCGCTTAATGTTCCTATTACTATATCCCCTTTCTTTAAATCTAGAGGTAAGATCAGCCGACTGCTTCTCAAATAGAGTCTGGTGAGTGCCATGGATCTTTTCTACTTTTTACTATGTAATAACAGTATTATTGAATCTGTTTGTTAACATATTTGAATGTATTGATCTATAAATCTAATGTATGATTATATTTAATACTATATATTTTACATGTTAATAATTAAGACCCTGAAACTTGGTGGACTAATAAAATAAATAAACTATATTGTATGTCTGGGGGCCTGCTTAATGCTAATTTTTTTTACATTTTATTTTCTGACATTTCTCAGTTGAAACTCGGAAACTTCCGTGAAAGGCAATGGATGACAGCTATAATTACCATAATGCTAGGGATGAGACCTGAATGAATATGTGCAGGAATCTCTTTTCGGAGTACTTAGTTGAAGCACCTTTGGCAGCGATAGCAGCCTCCAGTCTTCTTGGGTATGATGTCACAAGGTTTGCACACCTGGATTTGGGGATTTTCTGCCATTCTTCTCTGCAGGTCCTCTCAAGCACTGTCAGGTTGGATGGGGACCGTCAGTGGACAGCCCTTTCCAGGTCACTCCAGAGATGTTCGATTGGATTCAAGTCAGGGCTATCGCTGGGCCACTCAAGGACATTCACAGACTAGTCCTTAAGCCATTCCTGTGTTGTCTTGGCTGTGTGCATAGGTTTATTGTCTTGTTCGAAGGTGAACCCTCTGCCCAGTCTGCGGTCCAGATGACTCTGGATCAGATTTTCATTAAGAATATCTCTGTACTTTGCTCTATTCATCTGTCCCTTAACCCTGACCAGTCTCCCTCTCCCAGCCGCTGAAAAACACCCACACAGCTTGATGCTGCCACCATCATGCTTCACTGTTGGGATAGTATTGGCCATGTGATGAGCAGTGATAGTTGACCTTCTGGAAGTTTCTTCCATTTACAGTCAGGATATTGGAGCTCAACATGAGTGACAATTGAGTTCTTGGTCACCTCTTTTACCAAGGCCCTACTCCCTCGATTACTTAGTTTGGTGGGGCGGCCAGCTCTAAGAAGAGTTCTGGTTGTTCCAAACCTCTTCCTTCTAAGAATTATGGAGCCCACTGTGCTATTGGGAGCTTACAGTGCAGCAGAAAAAAATGTCTACCCTTCTCCAGATCTGTTCCTCCACACAATCCTGTCTTTGAGCTATACAGGCAGTTCTTTCCTCCTTATGGCTTGGTTTTTGCTCAGATATGCATTGTCAGCTGTGAGATCTTATATGTGTCTTTCACAATCATGTCCAATCAAATTAATTTACCACAGGTAGACTCCATTCAAGGTGTAGCAACACTTCAAAGATGATCTAGAGAAATGGGAGCCTCCCAGACCTAAATTTCAAGTGTCATAGCAAAGGGTCTGAATACTTATGTCCATGCAAAATGTGAGTTTTAAATTTGTAACCAATTTGCAAAAATTTCTAAAACTCTGTTTTCACTTTGTCAATTTTTTATTCAGTGTGTGGAAGAGATTTGTTAAATCTCATCCACTATGCTGCTACTGTATTCTGCTGCGTTTTTTCTGTCCGAAATTCCGTCCGGAAAAAACGTGGCAATTCGCAGCGTGTGGACGAGCCCTAAAGCAGCATGAAACTGCACCTCTTGCAACAATCGACTCCACAACTTCCCTGTCACCCTAATCCATTGCACCATAGCCACATGCCCACCTTAACCCAACTGATGGCATCAAGGGTCAAGACCTGAAAGACAAGAAACAAAAATATACACATAAACATATATCTCACAGGACAAATAAAACGTTGGCTAGGTGATTCCACACACAGTACCACACCTCCAAAAGAGTTAAGTAGTAACAAATAGAAACTCCACAACATCATTTATATACAAAAGAAGAACAAGGAGTCATACACTATTTTATATAAATATGAAAATGTTTAATTTTTATTAGTTGACAAAACATAGGGGGGTAAAATTACATCGAGGATCCAATCCAATAGCCCTATACATGGGCTACACACAAGTAATTATATAGTAGTCAAAAATAGTACATATAAGGCTTCGTTCACATCTGCACTAGGGCTCCGTTCCGTCTGAGCTTTCCGTCGGAACGGAGCCCTGATAGACACAAACAGAAACCACAGGTTTCCGTTTCCATCACCATTGATTTCAATGGTGATGGATCCGGTGCCAATGGTTTCCGTTTGTCTCAGTTGTGCACGGGTTACATCGATTTGACGGAATCAATACTGTATTTGAATGTGCTATTGATTCCGTCAAAATAACGGAAACGCTTGGACAACTGAGACAAATGGAAACCATTGGCACTGGATCCGTCACCATTGAAATCAATGGTGATTGAAACGGAAACCTATGGTTTCCGTTTGTGTTTGTCAGGAAAGCTCAGACGGAACGGAGCCCTAGCGCAGATGTGAATGAAGCCTAAAACATAATACTGTGTGGTCATCAGTGGAAACTATAACAATGATCATATGCACAGATAGGTATGAGGTAATTATCTAAGACATAGATTATAGAAAGGGTATAAACAGACATTAAAATATATCCGCAAAGAAGAAGGGCATAAATGGAGTCGCCAAAGGAGCAGTGTAATGGCCATTCACCTCCACTATCAAAACATATATATTTTTTGCCCTATCAATTATGCTGGAAAAGATCTAAGTAGATAATTATCCTCAACAAGGGGGCGTACCCATATGTGCAGCGTGATCCGTGTGCCCAGTGTAGCGCCCCAACGCGCATTTCACGTAAATTTCTTTTTCAAGGGGTACTAGCAAATGTGTTCATGTCCCTGTTCAAAAAGGATGCTGTGTAGGTCATGTGGTGGCAAATAGACCAATGCTACCCTGGTCAACGGCGCATGCGCGGCATCAATCGGGATGCCGCGAGAGCATCACTCCAGGCCATCTGAGCGCTAGCTGCGCATGAGCCACCTCCAAGACACATCACTAAGGAGACGGGTCACGAGAAAAGCTCACATTTGATTGGAGCATCCTTAATTTGGTGTGGCAGAGTACTGAGGTTCAGGTTGTATCATGGCACCCTGTGCTGCCGCAAAAGCCGCATTCTGAGCTGTTTGCTGGATATGAGGATTTTTCCAAGCACCTGTGGTCCACTCCTCCTGAGCCTTACGAAGGCTGCTTCCAGCTAAGTGGTAAAACTTGTGTACCTTAATCAATGCCACGAAAGAGAAGACAGCTACAGCTGTGAACATAATGATCTGAATCTGCATCACCACTGCAGAGCCAACATTGGTTCCTGAAGAAGGAGATGGCTGCAAATATATACACTAGCATATAAACACATACAACCACCCACACAAAACACTACTACAAACAAACACCCCGAAACAGTAACCCAGTATAACAAGTGCAGTTTATTATACAAACTAAATTGTTGGGATTCCCATCGGCCGATTTTCATAATCCTATCGGCACCCATGCCCCAAAATGGGGCTTCAGTCGCAGCCCCAATCCAAATAGAAGGAGAACTAAAGCCGGCACTAGGCAAACCTCACATCGCCAAACATCTGCAGAACACTGCCATGAATTGATATTGAGACAAAAACGGACCATCTGCATGTACCAGCAACGGACCCTGGCACTCCGGCCCCATTTCCGAGAACTCCCACAAACACCGCATCCGACAAACCTCCGCACCACGCAACTCACACATCTCAATCCACACCACCTGGCCAATCTGATTTGTTTTGGACCGTCGCAAACAACACCGGACAGACTGCAGCAATAAGGGTATGTGCACACGATAGCAGGCATTTACGTCTGAAAGGACAGACTGTTTTCAGGAGAAAACAGCTGCCTCGTTTCAGACGGAAATGCTGCTCCTCGCATTTTGCGAGGCTTCTCTGACAGCCGTAAATTTTGAGCTGTGCTTCATTGAGTTCAATGAAGAACGGCTCAAATTACGTCTGAAAGAAGTGCCCTGCACTTCTTTTGACGAGGCTGTATTTTTACGCGTCGTCTTTTGACAGCTGTCAAACGACGACGCGTAAATGACAGGTCGTCTGCACAGTACGTCGGCAAACCCATTCAAATGAATGGGCAGATGTTTGCCGACGTATTGTAGCCCTATTTTCAGACGTAAAACGAGGCATAATACGCCTCGTTTACGCCTGAAAATAGGTCGTGTGAACCCAGCCTTACAACCACCTATTAGGAAATCCGAAAATCCCCAAAAAACTCCAGGGAGAAAGCCACCCAGAAAAACAAACGCTCATATACTGACAAACATACCCTTGACACACAATCACTTAGATATTCCAAAATCTCAAAATACAGCAGCCGCTTCGAGTTTGCACGCAAAGAGACCTTTTGCGATACCCCTTCAGAGCTTGTCTCACCCAAAAAATTTTTATGGCATCAACAACACCATACAATTTCAACCAAAACGCCACCGCCACCATTCGGCCATTCACATCCAACGCAGACAATGCATGCTCATGTAACAGACCAACAAAACACAGCACCACTGTCACCCACTCTTCCTCCACCTCACATGGACCCACACCATCCAACAAGGACATCCACCCTTGCCACACCTTCTTACAGAGGCGTAGCTAGGTTCTCCAGCACCCGGGGCAAAGATTCAGTTTGGCACCCCCCCCCCAACCTCTTTCCCGACATCTCCTTCCCCCTCGCCGTGTTTGTTTTCTCTATCAATCAATGACGTGTCATTTCTTTTCCACATTTCTTTTTATGTAACTCGAGCATAAAAACATTTGTACATTTTACAAGCAATATAGTTCTATACACAGCACCAGAACCAAGCTCAGTACATAAATACAGCAATAGAACAAATACAGCTCAATTTAGTGCAACCCCTGCCATATAGGTGTGTACGGCGTAAAACTACAGCTCCCAGCATGGCCCGAACAATGATAAGGATATGCTGGGAGATGCTGTTTCACAAAAAATAAATCATATCATAATCATACCACCCATCATCTCACTGCAGATCATACAGTGACTACAGTGCTGATTAGAGGCAGAATAAACATTTACATTAGTGACTTACCGGTGACGTCTCAGATTCTAGTTATTTTTCTCCATCCGGTCCAGACCTCTATGATGATTTCTCCCGGTCACAGCCCATTTCTGCAGTTTGCCGCTCAGATGTCTTCAGCTTCTCACTTTTCAAACATTTCTACACCTATAAATAAAGATAAAGTTCTCATTATACCACACACTATGCCTCTAAATATAATAGCACCATACACTGCACCTCTAATTATAATAGCGCCATACACCGTGTCCCACACACACACACTGTGCCCCCTGTAGATAGTGCCTGCCATGGAGTCCCCTGTAGATAGTGCCCCCCATAGAGCCCCCTGTAGAGCTCCACAGATAGCCCACCCCTGTATATAGCCCCCCTGTAGATATAGCCCACCCATGTATATGGTGCTCCATAGATAGCAGACCCCTGTATATAGCCCCCTGTAGATATAGCCCACCCCTGTAAATATAGCCCACCCCTGTAGATATAGCCCACCCTGTATATAGCCCCTCCTGTAGATATAGCCCACCCCTGTATTTAGTGCTCCATAGATAGCCCACCCCTGTATATAGCCCCCTGTAGATATATCCCCCCCCTGTATATAGTGCTCCATAGATAGCCCACCCATGTATATAGCCCCCCTGTAGATATAGCCCACCCCTGTATATAGAGCTCCATAGATAGCCCACCCCTGTATATAGTGCTCCATAGATAGCCCACCCCTGTATATAGCCCCTGTAGATATAGCCCACCCCTGTAGATATAGCCCCCCCTGTAGACATAGCCCCCCGTAGATAAGGCCCCCCATAGATAAAGCTCCCCTGTAGATAAAGCCCCCCCTGTAGATAAAGCCCCCCCTGTAGATAAAGCGCCCTGTAGATAAAGCCCCCCCATAGATAAAGCCCCCCCTGTAGATAAAGCCCCCATTGTAGATAATGCCACACACTTTTTATTACAATAAAATAAACAATTGAAACTCATCTTAATCCCACTCCCACGCCGTCCGGCAGCCATGGGGACCTGCTCTCTTCTGCGCAGGTCTCCTGGGGGTTGACGAAGCGTCTATGAAAGGCGCTGATTGGCTGGGCAGGATGACTTTCCCTATCACTCAACGCCTTTCATCGACGGAAGCGCGATAGCGCTTCTCTGGTACAAAAGAGCTGAATAGCCGGGAACGGAACGTACCCGGCTATTCATTGCTTCTAATTGTACCTGTGTCCTATAGACACAGGTTCAATTATAGTGCAGGAGGAGGTGGTTCTGGCACCCCCCTCTAAGTTGCGCCCGGGGCACCTGCCCCGCCTGCCCCCCCTAGCTACGCCCCTGCCTTCTTATATGCTCACCAGGTACCATCACTCAAAGAACACAGGATCATTCCTGTTGCCACCCCAAGACCACGCTCCTCAGCTGTTTGGGACAAGGAATCTTGCATCGCTCCACCTCCGGCGCCAACACATGAAACCTGTCCCACTGTAGGCAAGCGAAAGAATCAGACACAACTTATGAATACCTGGAATGTGCACCGCCACAACCAATGAATTGAGCAGTAAGCCCTGCAGAACCAAGTACTGTAGATTCCGCAATACAGGAGTAGACTTAGCCAACTGATTATTAATCGCCTGCACTATACCCATGTTGTCACAACAAAACGGACCCGGCGATATCTCAGCTTCTCTCCCCAGATTACCATCAACCACAATGGGGAACAATTCAAAAAGATCAAGTGTCACGTTGGGTACGTGGACCCACTGGGCCGTACCGCCGTACCGCCTTAACGGTATGGCAGATGGCCAACAGGACACAGCTCACAGTCTATGGTTTGTATAGGTATACCTGTGGTAGCTCAGACAGTAGAAAGACAGGCTTGGCTGTGACTAGGCAGTAGGCAGGCACCAGGCATGGTGTAGAAAGACAGGCGCAGTCAGAGCAGCACGACTCCAACTCAATACGGTACTTGGACCAGGATAGCACGGGATACAGGTTACGGGAAAGGGAAAATACTGGGAACTGGAAAACGCTTAGGAGACTATTTGCAAAGAAAGACTTGGGTAACGACAACAAAGCTCAGGCAATGCAGGGAGGGGCAGAGCCATTCTTATAGTCCAGGGAGCAATCAGCTCAATCTCACACATGTGTGCGCTCTGGCTCCCTAAGGACTGAGCTCGCGAGTGCACCCTAGTGGTGGCTGCAGAACAGGACGGCTGCATGTGCAGAGATCTCTGGAGAGAAGGGTGTCGACAGGATGGGATGAGTTCATAGTCAACGACCATGGACGTTACAGTAAGGTTGGATACCAACCCCGCCAGCTATCAACAATTCGGCCACTGGCCCGTGCACTTTCATTGCCCTTTAAAGTAAGTGCCATAGCCACAAGCCCCCGATGTGTCAGTATTGGTGTAGAGCTCTAATGCCTCACTGCCTACCACAGGATCAATCCACATGAAACGCTCATTGTACGGATCTAAAAAATGTTCACAAACCACTAAATTGGCCCGTACATCACCCGAGAGACAGATAAAATGGTGAGGCACCACCACACCCGCTGTAGCCATAGCCAAACACCTGCAAAAGACTTGCACAATGGGCTAGATCCTGCAGGTAGAATTCATCTTGCCCAGCAGGGACTGAATCTGGTAAATCTGAACTTTTTTTTTACTCTCCGACACTGCCCTACCAGCCATTTCAAATCCTACAATTTATACAAAGAGAGACTGCATTCCATTTGAACAGTATCGATAACAATTCTAAAAAGCTTTCCTAACACAGAGTGACGGGGCTGACAGAAGTCCATACTGTGTGTGGGAGGGAGAGGAAGGATTATACTGTGTATGGGAGGGAGGGGGGCATTATACTGTGTAAGGGGGAGGGGGGCATTATACTGTGTAAGGGGGAGGGGGGCATTATACTGTGTATGGGGGGAGGGGCCATTATACTGTGTATGGGAGGGAGGGGGCATTATACTGTGTATGGGAGGGAGGGAGGGGCATTATACTGTGTATGGGAGGGAGGGAGGGGCATTATTCTGTGTATGGGAGGGACATGGGGGCATTATACTGTGTATGGGAGGGAGGGGAGCATTATACTATGTATGGGAAGGAGGGGAGCATTATACTGTGTATGGGAGTGAGGGGAGATTATGCTGTGTGGGGGCAGCTATGGGGGGCATTATACTGTGAGGGGGAAGCTATTGGGGGCATTATACTGTATGGGGAAGCTATGGGGGCATTATACTGTGTGGGGGCAGCTATGGGAGGCATTATACTGTGTGGGGGCAGCTATAGGATGCATTATACTGTGGGGGTAGCTAT